>NC_143024.1:58303767-58634482 GCF_057628025.1 Oncorhynchus mykiss | reverse complement strand
CCTAATAAGGAAATCACTTGTTTTCTCTTCCCTCTTTTTATAAGGGCTGACACAAAAAAAGTCCTTATTTAGAAAATAATTGACAAAGCATAAAAATGTGTGTTATGTAATTTTAGGTTTTCTATCTATGTCAAGGTCCCCCCCCCTCCACCCATTTTCCACTTACAGTATGATTATGATATCGCATTGTGCTGTTGAGGAAAAATAAACATAAATAACAAAAAACATAATTCCTGTTCTTAATGCAACGTCAAAAAGGCGATCTGATATGAGAGATTTTGCTATTCAAAATATTAAATTAGTTGTATTATATTACAGTTTGTTTCAATTGTTTAAGCACAATTTTGAAAACAGGGCCCGGTTTGTCAAAACACTACACACAATTAGCACAACCCTACACCAAAGTAGCACAACACTTCAGATCATTTGCAAAATGGAACACTTTTGTCAAAACTATACACGACTTCATAAAAATAATATTTTGTTACCAAACGAAACACACACATTTGAAATGACTTCAATCTTTTTGAACCAGTTACACACTTCTGTTGCTAACCTAACACTTTCAGCAAGTCTAATTGTCAGTGATTAGAGTACTGTAAATGAAGTAGACAGAGAAAGTGCAACTATACAAACACAACACAAGACCAATGCTGCAGACTGAGGAAATTATCATTTATTTCTCTCTATATACCCAAATCAGTCAACATGTCAACATGGAGAATCACAACATAACATGTCTCAGTTTTCATGCTACCACAGTAGTGTGCATAACACTGTTAGCTCAGCAAACAGACAAACATAAAATACAGTATCCAGTACAGGTTACAATTACAGTAAATAACAACAACAACAAATGTAAAAAAAAGAATCTGAAAAAAAAACTGCCAATATTGTACAGAAAATACTACAGCAAACATACTATACATTATCTCTTCGCCTAGCTGGATCTGGCCAGAGAATTTCATCAACATCACAAGCAATATCGTCATTAGCAAGACAACGCGGGAAGAACCGTCTTGGTCACAGGCGTCCTCCATGGCCTGAATGAGGGGTACCTGAGCCTGGGGCTGGAGATCGTAAACCTTCCACCGCCATGCAGAGAAAAACTATTCGATAGGGTTTAGAAACGGAGAGTATGGTGGAAGGTATACTACTGTCAACTGTGGATGGTGTTGAAACCAGTTCTGGACCAAAGCAGAGCGGTGGAATGACACATTGTCCCAGATGACCGTGTATTGCATCTGGTGCATTTCATTACCTGCTGTGACAATGTGGTGCAATCGGTCCAAAAATGCGAGAATGTGAGGTGTGTTGTAAGGGCCCATTTTGGCATGACGGAGGACAACCCCATGCTGTGAAATGGCAGCGCGTTGCCCTGGGACATTGATTATAGCCCTGTGGCCAATGATATTTCTGCCTCTCCTTCTTGCTTTTGTGAGGTTGAACACTGCCTCATCAATATATATGAATGCATGCAGGATTTCCTCAGCATCCATCTGCAAAACTCCCTGAAATACAGTGAAAGACAAGATTGTGTAGTTCAGGATAGGTCTAGTATACAGTCAATGTAAAACAGTCATGTGTGCAGTATGCAACATCACAGTGCTAAAGTGAACAATACAAACCTCCATATACTCATGCCGCAGCCGTTTGACCCTCTGTGAACGCCGCTCAAAAGGCACTCGATAAAGTTGTTTCATTTGAACCTGATGTATTTTCCGGATGCGTGCCAGTGTTGACTGAGAGACCCGATGGACATCATTGAAAATGGCATGGTCACCGATAATGTTGGCTTGTAGTTCTCGGAGCCTGATAGCATTATTGGCCAAAACCATGTTTATTATATCTTGTTCTTGCGTGAATATGGGCCCCCTTCCTCCTTGTCGTTCCCGACCCTCAATCCTATGTAGAGAATAATACATGTAACTTACTGTGCAATGTCACAGGAAGGGGTATCACAAGTGCTGATATGGTGCATACAATAAGCGGCTGATTACTGTAACTGTGCACAGATCTTTAACCTGTTTTCCTGTCGAAAAGCCCTTATGACAGATGCCACTGTATATCTGCTAAGATTTGGCTGAACTCTCAGTCCAGCCTCCCTCAGCGTCAATCCATGGTTCACAACATGGTCCACTTGTGTTGCACGAATGTAATTTGATAAGTTTGGTCCTCTTCTTCTTTGTGCACGTTCTCCTCCTGCTTCAGGTCTTCCTCGGCCTCTGGCTCGGCCTCTGCCTCTTCCGCTACCTCCTTCTCCTCCTCTGTGTACTCCTCCTCTCACCCTCACTCTTCTTCTGACTCCTTCCATTTTGGTTGAAGGCAGGTGAACCTACCTGCTGCATTGTTATAGTGCTTAAACCTGATTGGTGTGTTTACAATTTAGCAATCATGCGTTTGTGCACCCGATGGCTGTGTTTAACAGATTGGCTCATAGGTGTGGTAATTTGACAGTCAGTGCTTTGGAATTGCAAGGAAGTGACATCATGATCTACTTCTGGGTCTGATGTATACAACTGTGATTTAGTGTTTGGCAAATCACTGTGTGTAACGTTTTGCAAATAGTGTGAAGCTGACAATGTGCTTACAGTTGTGCAAATCTAGCCTTGTGTTTTGCTCCTTGAGTGTAAGGTTTTGCTAATTGTGGGAAAAGTTCAATTTTAGTGTGTAAGCAATTGTAAAAAACTGTAATAAGAATGGTGGACTGATTAAAGCAATCCATCAACACCCCGTGGACATGTGAACTGAGGCCTGCTACTATGTTTTCTGGTCATTAGTGACATAACATCTAACACGGTTGGTTTAAGCCTTTTGTGTAAATGGATAAAATGCTAAACGTAAAAAACCATTTTTTGGGGGGGGATAGGGGGATGACAAAGAAATACACTGAAGTCAAACCATCTGTATCTAAAATGGGGCTCAAATGACTTCAGCATCCTAGTGTTAAAAAAGACTACTGTAGGGAGTACCATAACACTGGTCTGGGAACACTACTGCAGAAAAGTATGACACTATGGTGCACATTATATAGGATAGCTGAACTGTTAAGCGTCTATCGTCATTCAGTTGTAACACTGGCGACATGGCCTAGATAGCGGCATTGTAGCTAAGCGTTAATTATACACTAACCTTTTCAAAACGGATATTTAGACATGTTGCGTCAGAAGACTCTTTAATGCTGAGGAAATGAACACATCCAACAGCAATCAGCATCTGCCCACATTAGCATTCTAAAGTCCATTGGTGAAAACATGGCAATGGAATCCACTCCGATTTATCTTAAAACAGCCACTTAGCTTTGACTGACACTCATTTTTACCACATGAAACTGGAGAAACCCCTTCATTTCCCCATTGTGTCTCTGTCTGAAAATTACACCAGACAGAGTTTGTGATGTCCCCAGCACCAGATCCTTTATTCTGTCAGATGACACCATTTGATATGACGCAGCTGTGCTGCCCTGGCCTCACATGCCAGCCAGAGGAAAGGGGGACCTGTCAGCGCCAGTGGAGAACACCGAGGATCATCACTTTGACTGATCCACAGGCCCCCAGACCGTCGTCTCCTCCCGACTGTACAAGTCAACACAAATAAACGCGAGGAGGCAAAAGCCAGAATGGCTGGGAGAGATCCAGGCTCATTGAGGCCATTGCTTTTATTCAAACCTTACAGATGACATGATGTGAAAAATGAGCCTGTGTCTAGTCGGGTGCCCATTAGCGAGTGAGCCCATTATCTCCCCTTTTTCACGTTGAATCTCCTCCCTACACGCAGCAGTGGTAGATGCTGCCGTGGAGTCACTCACTTTTATGGGCTTTTGACTGCCATACTCTTTTAAATACAGGGGCCTGCACCATGCAACAAAAAAAAATGACGTATGGCTGTCAGTGTCTTTACCCCACAGGCAGATGCTTTCAGTGGATTTCAGTGGAAAGTGTCTGATTTTAAGAGGGACCGTTAACCCCTTCCCTCACACACCAGACAGGCATGTAAAAATGGAATTAGAGGACATTCCAAAGATATTGTGGAGGTACAGCCCTACTCTCTCCAGACACTTTGCTGACATATTGAAGGGTTTGTTTTGAGGTGACATTTTTCTGTCTGCGTATCTAAACACGCAAAGAACATACTGAAAAAAAATATAAACGCAACAAGTAAAGCGTTGGTCCCATGAGCTGAAATAAAATATCCATTCACCTGACAGGTGTGGCATATCAAGAAGCTGATTAAACAGCCTGATCATTACACAGGTGCACCTTGTGCATGGGGACAATAAAAGACCACCTTAAAATTTGCAGTTTTGTCACACACAACACCACAGATGCCTCAAGTTTTGAGGGAGCGTGCAATTGGTATGCTGACTGCAGGAATGTCCACCAGAGCTGTTGCCAGAGAATGTAATGTTCATTTCACGACCATTAGCCGCTTCCAACATCGTTTTAGAGAATTTGGCAGTACGTCCAACGTATGGCGTTGTGGGAGAGCGGTTTTCTGATGTCAACGTTGTGAACAGAGTGCCCCTTGGTAGCGGTGAGGTTATGGTATGGGCAGGAATAAGCTACGGACAACGAACACAATTGCATTTTATCGAAGGCAAATTGAATGCACAGAAATACCGTGACAAGATCCTGAGGCCCACTGTGAGGCCCAATTTGTCTAAGGTATCTGCGACCAATATATGCATATCTGTATTCCCAGTCATGTGAAATGCATAGATTATGGCCTACTGAATTAATTTAAATGTACTAATTTCCTCAAATGAACGGTAACTGCGTAAACTCGTTGGAATTGTTGCATGTTACGGTTATATTTTTGCTCAGTATAGATCAGCAACAAATTCCATTTTTGCATTTCTTCTCTTTATCTACAGGTTTTATATTCATGATTTTTTAATTAAGTTTTATATTAAGACCAGGGCATTTTTCTCACACCCTTAGTGGTTGTTAAAGCACTCATTGCAACTGATGAAGGGGAATCTATCTGTTTTTCAAATCTCCATGTTAGTGTCACATTGCTTTGGCTGGCCTTGCCACAATGAATGACAAGTGTTTCTTTTCAACGGTGTCTTCCTCTATACAGACTGACAGAAGTTAGCGTCTTCAGATAAAAGATCAACTGGAGGGAAAACACTTTTCACACTGTCTCACGTTCTCCAACACTTTCTCACATAAACGAGGGGCGTCTAATTCACAACAAACCCCCTGGTTTTGCCAAGCTGTCACCACCCTTTAATAAACACCTCTGGTGAACAATACCGTGGATTCCATCTGGAACCAATGGCAGCTTCAACTATAGCCTGTGTCTCTCACATCAGCTTATAATTGATAATTTCATGAACAAATCAAAAGTTTTTTTTTTTTTTTCAAGGTCTCCACGCGTCTTACAAGGTTAAAAGGTGTGAGCTGTTTTTGCTCCATACATTAGCTCAAGTCAAATGAACAGTAATCTCCCTGCCGACACATTTCAGTTGAATACGTTCCTCTGGACAACTGACTAGGTATCCCCCTTTCCCTTTCCCATGTGCAGTATATGTTTTTATTGCCTGCTGCCAGGGGAAGATAATCACAGATGCCCACTATGCAGAAATATGTGCAATTGGTGGACCAATTAACTGCAGCAGTGGAAACCCTGGTGGATGGTTGACAGTAAAAAAAAAAAGAAAAGAAGAGTAAAATAGTTTAGATGATTGTGAAGGCTAAACGTTTGTGCTCGTTTTAATTAAGGACATTTTAGGATGATGTGTTTTGACGAAATGGAATCTGGTAGCAGGTCGTTCGTTTAGGTTGTGGTCAACCATGATAAATATTGTGTGGAATCTACCCGTGCAAAGTAAATGTAACTGGCTCAGAAACGCTGGTCAATGACAGAGAGTGCAGTACAACACTCTCCCATACAGGCATCTTTGTATAAACCAGGAGCCCTCAATTCAATCTAATCTCTGACATGAAACAACAAGCCTTCGGGACATCATCCCGGTCCACATTTCAGCACCATAAGCAGCACAACATAGGGGGGTTTGATCAAGCTGTCAGGGGAGAGGTGCGTCTCCGTTTTACAACTTAATTGGTGGACTAGGCCTTATGAATGCTCCCACCCCCACCCCTTCTCTCTCCCTCTGTTCTCCTAGTTCCACTTGTGTTTGTTTTCCTTCAGTGCACACTCAGAGGTCCCTCATGGCCTCTGTCCCATTACCGTCCTATGACTGCACAGCAGACCTACACCCCCACAATCCCCCCACAACAAGCCCGCCATCGTGGGCGAAAAAGGGGCCTACAGGAAATAGGAGAAGAGTCAGAACAGTTCCTATCCCCTACACCAGCCATACTTTTCACCATCACTGTCACGTCATTGGTGGTAGAACAGACCCCCCCCCCCCCCTCCCCACACACAAAATAATATGAGGGCTGTACATTGTGTTTGTCCATTTAAAACGCTATGACTAAAATCTCAGAAGAATCTCCTAAATATACCGGTAGATATAAAGCTGCTGCTACACCTGATTTGATGTGAAAATGTTGTTCCTATTTATTCTTCAGCAAATGTAGTGACAGCTGGGAATATACTTGTTTTAAATTGTCCAAAAATAATCAAAAGGCATGTATCAACAAGGGATAAATGCTGGGGCAAGATGTCACCGGCTGCACATGGTATGACGGATTACAATAGTATGTTAACAAGCGAGAGTTGTAATAATGGTTTATTTACAACGGGGTTCCTTCATTTCTCACGGATGTACGTTCTTTTCCCTTCAATGAGCTTCAAGTTGTATTAGTCGTACGTGTGGAATACGCATGGCATATATCGTCCAATCAAATGCTTACTTGCAGGTTCCTTCTCGACAATTCAACAACAATAAAAAAAGATATAAAAGATACGAATATGAACATAAAGTAAATGGCTCTGTGGAATAGAATAAATATTTTAGCGTATTTATAATGCAAAAAGGCACAATTTACCGTCCGATATTTGCATGGCTATTGAGGAAGGTGGGGATGGGGGCACTGTGCAAACTGAGCAGTATAATAAGAGTCTGGTAGCAGCAGTTGTGATGTGTGTAGCGTGTGTGTGTGTGTGTGTGTACGTGTGTGTACGTGTACGTGTGTGTGTGTGTGTGTGTGTGTGTGTGTGTGTGTGTGTGTGTGTGTGTGTGTGTGTCTGTGTGTCTGTGTGGGTGTGTCCATGACTGAGAGTATGTGTGCTAAGTTGCGGAGAATCCGAGCAAGAGGTTAGTCCAGTTCAGGTGTTCAAGCCGTCTGATGACTAACTTTTAACACGCAGGGGTGAATCTGAGAAAACCAATGTGATTAGTGTCTGTCTGTCTTTGTCTGTATGTCTACATGGAAACGTTTAAAGAAGCGTTAATACAAAAATTGACATGCCTGCAGCAAAAGATGAATGGTACTTGTCCAAGCGTTCTGAACTGCTTGGCTTCAATCATATTGCTTACAAACAGCTGCACATTTGCTGCGTTGCTGCTACGACAGACATGAATTGAGCCAACGACTGCCCAAGACGTGTTTAACGAATGAAATGGGATCCAAATAACAAACAATAAGACTAAACATCTGCTATACCAAGCCTGTGCTATTTGTGCATCACTTAGCTACATATCCCCCACAATGCTGTATGTGCTTCCTGGCTGCAGAGCAAACAGCAGCAGGCCCAGCAGCAGGGTCAATAAGAGCCAAAGTACCTTTTTATTTCCCTAGCCGCCCACATGGTTAGATCCAGCAGTTTGTCCAGCAAACTTACTAATGACTTCAATAGCCCTTTTGGCGCTTCACTGTTTTCCTTGTGGATGTGTGGGGCCGTGTTGAGGATGTGCCATGTGTTTAATTTAATGACGCTCGCTGATAGAAAAGACCACAGAGAACCTACTGTATTCAAAGGTCTTTAATCAAATAGATTGTGTAATGATTGTATGACCAAAGGGGTTCATTATCATAGCTAATAATGAGGATTGCTATCGAAATGCATCTAATCAGCTTTGGTTTGGTATGTACATATTTGCCAGCTATTGGACAGTGATTAACATGCCATATTTTGAATGGAGGGAACCGTGCAAATCATTCAATAAACAGCAATAAAGGGCTATATGTACTACAGTATACATAGGACGAAATCAATGTTGAGCTGCTCAAAGCTTACAAATAAAACAAAATAGCTAAGTCCCATTTTCTGAACTAAGAGCATAGAAGGTACAATATATCTAGTGTATAGTAATGCAGTATATTCCATGAAACCTCTATCTGGAAAACCTACACTCCAGACGAGCTCAACCAGAGAACCACCAGATTCCAGTTACCAGATACCTGGATCAGCTCTGTAATCCCATACTTCCCCTCCCACCAGGGGACGCAATGCAACCTCACTAGGGTTGCAAAATTCCATTAACTTTCCCAAAACTCCTAAGTTTCCCAGAAATACGGAATAAGCAGGAAATCTGAGAAGCCTCCAACCAGGATTTCCATATATGCAGAACTGCCAAAGCCCAAAACCTGCCATTAGGGTCTACTAAAAACAAAACTCCTTGAGTAAGCTTGTCTGAGACCTTTAGCTCAGGGGCTAATGTGGTCATGACTAGCATGGACGACATAGTTAGGTGTGATACCTGGTCAGTAACAGAGGCATGAGATAATTTCCATTTCGAAGAGTATACCTTAAAATATGCTGTTTCAGATTTACTCTGAGTTATTTTTATTTTTTATTTTTTAATCTAGAAATAGTACTGTACTGTGAGTGAATAAATGAAATGAAGGGTAAACAGAGATGCCACAAATTCATTCGCACTTATAAAGTATGTTACAATAAGATTATTTCCAACACAGCTCAATATGCGATTCAATGAAGCCAGGCAATATTCAACTGATATACAGTGGTGTTTAGTTTTAATAGGAGCCCTCAGCTCAAATACGAGCTGACAAACATGGCAAGACAAACACGGTCTCTCTCCGGCAATGAAATATACACTCTCAAATAGACCTGTACGTCTTTGAATCGGCTGTGTGGGTGAAACTAAAGTGCAGAACAAACAGCATTTTGGTATGGCTTTGAACATGATAACAGCCTCTGACAGGGAGGAGAGGCTTTGGGCTCTCTGCGAAAACACTGGCCATGATTGACACGATTCCCTGGCCTTGGAGAAATGTACCTTTTAATGAGAGCTCAGAGAGAGCTCATCTCGATGACGACGACGACGACCCCGGCCTGGGTTTCCACCGACAGACAGGAGGTGTTGGCTGCGGAGGTGGGTGTGTCAGAAGTGAGTGGAAGGGGGCTGGGGGGTGAGGTCTGTGTGTGTGTGTGGGGGGGGGGGGGAATTGTAGCAAATTTCAATCAAGAACTGCAGCCATTTCCCACGGATCCCCTTCTCTTTTGGGCCGAGCTGGAAGGCTGTTTGAAGGAAATTAGTGGATTCAGGATCAAGAGCCTTTCTGGAGGAATTTGAGTCTGTTTGAGGATTGTGACTTCTTCATCCAGTACATGTTCTGCAGAGAAAGTTCTATAATGCTAGCCCTTGGAGGCGCTGGCTTAGAGTCAGCTGCTAATAGAGCACTGATCGAAACTCTGTCAAGTGACAGCACCTTTTGGAGACACACCCTCAAAACATCAGAAGCGTTTGAATAAACTTTGTCGTAGGCCAAGCCCCACATGTGAAATCAACGCCGCGAGGTCACCTGAAACAACTCTTTCCTCGCAATGTTTTTTTTTTGTCTTTCTTCTAAAATTAGATCCATCATGTTCCCTTCTATGTTCTCCACACATTATTTCCCATTTGTGTGCATGTGTGGCTATCAGAAACACAGCCCTTTTCACGAGGCTTTGCTAATCTTCCCCGATTCCTGCACACCCTCTTCAGCTAACTTAAAATGACTGCCGGTCTGTAAGTCCTTGTTTCCGCTCTGTACTTTCAGCCTCCTATCGCTGCCAGCACTCATATGCACTGGCTAAGGGGCAGATCGACATATACTGTACTTGGGGGGGGGGTCCAACTCAAGGTGTCATAAAATAAATGCACCCCTCTCCCCCCCATTCACATGACCCTCCCTTTGTACTGTAAACCAAATTGAACACCCTCCCCCTCATGGAACTAACTCAAAATAATGTTTACGACCAAAAATAACAATAACTGCGACCCTGTGTTTATAAACGTGGATATCAACTTTACAACTTCAGCATGCTTTTGTGTCACAGTCGATGCCACGCAGGGTTATACGGGCCAGAAGGTTGAGAGTTTGCCGACCACCACAGAGGAGGTCACTCTCCCTGCCTGTTTCCATTCGGCCTACACTACGATCAAAGCCAGCTGCAGACAATAATCAGCTAGGGGGGAAATAAGATTTTTTTTAAATGTTGATGTCCTATTTCTACTTATATAAAATATATACAATTAATTTTCCACCAACAGGTTTCTGTGCCAGTGCATCACACAACCCATAAACAACACGTACCAACATTGTGCACTTCAATATCGTGCTTAGCATTTTCAACACCACAATAAGTAGACTGTCAATCTCAACAAACAGAAAATACATCCCTCCCTACCTTGTAGGCTTACCCAGTATCAAAGGCTTGGCTCGACAATCTCTGAATGTCATTAAATCTTTTGGTTTTGTAACAGATGTATCTTTCCATTCACCAATTGGCCGCTGCACAGTTTTTGATTGATTGATTGATTATTTTTTGTCAGTAAACAAATATATACACAAAGATTTTTAAAAGTGACTGGGAATGCACAATAAAAATGTCCATTGGGGTCCCTATTTTCTACATAAATATAGGGGGGGGGGGGGGGGGGTTATGTACAATTCTTACAAGCTTGTTTGGCATGTAGCTTATTCTTTAGATGTTTGGGGCTGCTGGTGAACTGTGATGTGCAGGCATAATCAACGTGGCACTGGACTAGCACACTTGCCAGAGTCTTTAGTGTGTCTATAGCTAGGGTTTTCCATCTAATTGGTGACATATTTGTGTGTGAATATTCTAAAATCTTCATAAAAACAATATACAGTGCCTTGCGAAAGTATTCGGCCCCCTTGAACTTTGCGACCTTTTGCCACATTTCAGGCTTCAAACATAAAGATATAAAACTGTGTTTTTTTGTGAAGAATCAACAACAAGTGGGACACAATCATGAAGTGGAACGACATTTATTGGATATTTCAAACTTTTTTAACAAATCAAAAACTGAAAAATTGGGCGTGCAAAATTAAGTTAATACTTTGTAGCGCCACCTTTTGCTGCGATTACAGCTGTAAGTCGCTTGGGGTATGTCTCTATCAGTTTTGCACATCGAGAGACTGAATTTTTTTCCCATTCCTCCTTGCAAAACAGCTCGAGCTCAGTGAGGTTGGATGGAGAGCATTTGTGAACAGCAGTTTTCAGTTCTTTCCACAGATTCTCGATTGGATTCAGGTCTGGACTTTGACTTGGCCATTCTAATACCTGGTTATGTTTATTTTTGAACCATTCCATTGTAGATTTTGCTTTATGTTTTGGATCATTGTCTTGTTGGAAGACAAATCTCCGTCCCAGTCTCAGGTCTCTTGCAGACTCCATCAGGTTTTCTTCCAGAATGGTCCTGTATTTGGCTCCATCCATCTTCCCATCAATTTTAACCATCTTCCCTGTCCCTGCTGAAGAAAAGCAGGCCCAAACCATGATGCTGCCACCACCATGTTTGACAGTGGGTATGGTGTGTTCAGGGTGATGAGCTGTGTTGCTTTTACGCCAAACATAACGTTTTGCATTGTTGCCAAAAAGTTCAATTTTGGTTTCATCTGACCAGAGCACCTTCTTCCACATGTTTGGTGTGTCTCCCAGGTGGCTTGTGGCAAACTTTAAACGACACTTTTTATGGATATCTTTAAGAAATGGCTTTCTTCTTGCCACTCTTCCATAAAGGCCAGATTTGTGCAATATACGACTGATTGTTGTCCTATGGACAGAGTCTCCCACCTCAGCTGTAGATCTCTGCAGTTCATCCAGAGTGATCATGGGCCTCTTGGCTGCATCTCTGATCAGTCTTCTCCTTGTATGAGCTGAAAGTTTAGAGGGACGGCCAGGTCTTGGTAGATTTGTAGTGGTCTGATACTCCTTCCATTTCAATATTATCGCTTGCACAGTGCTCCTTGGGATGTTTAAAGCTTGGGAAATCTTTTTGTATCCAAATCCGGCTTTAAACTTCTTCACAACAGTATCTCGGACCTGCCTGGTGTGTTCCTTGTTCTTCATGATGCTCTCTGCGCTTTTAACGGACTTCTGAGACTATCACAGTGCAGGTGCATTTATACGGAGACTTGATTACACACAGCTGGATTGTATTTATCATCATTAGTCATTTAGGTCAACATTGGATCATTCAGAGATCCTCACTGAACTTCTGGAGAGAGTTTGCTGCACTGAAAGTAAAGGGGCTGAATAATTTTGCACGCCCAATTTTTTCAGTTTTTGATTTGTTAAAAAAGTTTGAAATATCCAATAAATGTCGTTCCACTTCATGATTGTGTCCCACTTGTTGTTGATTCTTCACAAAAAAATACAGTTTTATATCTTTATGTTTGAAGCCTGAAATGTGGCAAAAGGTCGCAAAGTTCAAGGGGGCCGAATACTTTCGCAAGGCACTGTACCATTTGAGTTTCCTTTAGGAAAATTTGGCACCGGACTACACGATAGGGAAATGTTTTATTTCCCGGACATTTGAGAAAGGTCCCCAGGAACACAGGGGCCTCCATCATTCTTAAATGGAAGAAGTTTTGAACCACCAAGACTCGTCCTAGAGCTGGCCGCCCGGCGCATCTGACCAATTGGGGGAGAAGGGCCTTGGTCTGGGAGGTGACCAAGAACCCAATGGTCACTCTGACAGAGCTCCAGAGTTCCTCTGTGGGGATGGAAGAAACTTCCAGAAGGACAACCATCTCTGCAGCACTCCACCAATCAACCTTTATGGTAGAGTGGCCAGACGGTAGCAACTCCTCAGTAAAAGGCACATGACAGCCCGCTTGGAGTTTGCCAAAAGGCATGTAAAGGACTCTCAGACCATGAGAAAGAAGATTCTCGACTCTGATGAAACCGATGAAACCGAGAATGCCAAGCGTCACATCTGGAAGAAACCTGGCACCATCCCTACAGTGAAGCATGGTGGTGGCAACATCATGCTGTGGGGATGTTTTTCAGCGGAAGGGACTGGGAGACTAGTCAGGATTGAGTGAAAGATGAACAGAGCAAAGTACAGAGAGATCCTTGATGAAACCTGCTCCAGAGAGCTCAGGACCTCCGACCGGGGGTGAAGGTTCACCTTCCAAAAGGACAACGACCCTAAGCACACAGGCAAGACAATGCAGGAGTGGCTTCGGGACAAGTCTCTGAATGTCTTTGAGTGGCCCAGCCAGAGCCCGGAATTGAACCCAATCAGACATCTCTGGGGAGACCTGAAAATAGCTGTGCAAAGATGCTCCCCATCCAACCTGACAGAGCTTGAGAGGATCTGCAGAGAAGAATGGGAGAAACTCCCCAAATACAGGTTTGGTAAGCTTGTAGCGTTATACTAAAGAAGTCTTGAGGCTTTAATCGCTGCCAAAGGTCCTTCAACAAAATACTGAGTAAAGGGTCTGAATATTTATGTAAATGTAATATCTGTAAAAAAAAAATTAAAAATAAGCAGTTTTTACTTTGTTGTTACTGGGTATTGTGTGTAGATTGATGAGGGGAAAAAAGCTATTGAATCCATGTTAGATAAGGCTATAATGTAACAAAATGTGGAAAAAGTCAAGGGGTCTGAATACTTTCTGAATGCACTGTATACAAAGTATGTGGACACCCCTTAACATTTGTGGATTTGGCTATTTCAGCCACACCCGTTGCTGACAGGTGTATAAAATTGAGCACACAAACACATAATCTCCATAGACAAACATTGGCAGTAGAATGGCCTTACTGAAGAGCTCAGTCACTTTCATTGTGGCACCGTCATAGGATTCCACTTTTCCAACAAGTCAGTTTGTCAAATTTCTGCCCTGCTAGAGCTGCCCTGCTCAACTATAAGTGCTGTTATTGTGAAATGGAAAAGTATAGGAGCAACAACGGCTCAGCCGCGAAGTGGTGGGCCACACAAGCTTACAGAACGAGGCCACAGAGTGCTGAAGTAACAGGTATGGCTGAAGTAGCCGAATCCACTCATTTGAAGGGGTGTCCACATACCTTTCTATGTATAGTGCATATAGCCTATATAAAGGAAGAGAAGCGTAGGCTTCACACCAGAGAGACAGTGAGATATGTCAGTGGCATGTTACGAAGCGCATTTCTTCATGTCAGATGACTACTGCGTCTGCCATACAGGTATAGACGTACAGAAAGGAGGCTAATTAGTTCATTTATCTGAATATTGTTTTTAAAGATGATCATTATATTGTTAGATTATAGGAGTAACTCCGGTAGGCCTGAAACAGACTTCCTCACTTCAAGTTCAGCTGTGGATCAGATGGCGCACTGCCTTCATATCGTAGGCCTGCAGTAGCGAAAGCTTAACAATTGCCACACCATACCAAAACTTCACAAACATATCTGAAATTTATTAGGGTAATATCAAAACTAAGTCAAGCCATTGTTCACAGGTAAAATATGAGTAGAAGAGTGAATGTAAACCAGGGAAAAAAACGCACCTCCCTCGCCTGTGCCCAATAAAATAAAAATAAAAAACACAACCCTTCCCAAATGATTTTTTTGGGGGGGGGACCACCCCTATGTTGGACCACCCCTCCCCCCAAGTACATTTCTACAGTATCTGTCCCTAACTGCTGTATAAACTATAAACTACACCTACCCTCCTCTCCTTCATAAATTACAATTACTAAACCTACACACCTCTTCTGTCAGCTCTTACCAGCATTCACTTCAATGCATTTTTCCCTGTGTTCATTAAGCTCCTCCACTATAGCAGTGTGTTACCTGGCTTCCATTTCTGAGATGATACATCCTACTACTTTCTCCAGGATAAAGGTGGTATAATATATTTTTTTAAAGCTTTCATTAGCTTCTGACGCAGCAGCTGTGCATAGAGAATTGGAAAAGTGTCGGGTTTGAAGCTTAAATCTAAACACATATCTCCGTGGGGACACCGACTCAAATCTGTCATTATTTAACCTGTTTACAGCATAAATTGAAAACAAAACAAGGAATCAATACGGAATGGGGACAGATTACTGTATGTGCCAATATTTCAGACAGCTTTGATAAAGGGCTATGGGCTTCTAATAGATCCTTTAGGGAATACACTCCATTTACCTTAAACTTAAAGAGGGGGATGTTTGTCAGTGGCAAATAGGACCATTCATTAGCTGTAGATCAAACCATTTAGTCTAGTTAAACCCCAACTGGCTGTTGGCCATGCAACAGGTGATTGTATAAAATAACATTATTCTCCCAAAGATTATTTCAAAGTCTTTCCTATTTTATTGAAGGAAGGTCAAAATGTGTCCCCTGTCTACATTTGCTTAAGCCACTATGTAAACCCTGCAATCAATAATCTACATAGGTTTAGAACCATTTGTTGGAATGCAAAAGGGACTAAACCTGTCTTATCTGCAACCTTCTACGCAGCACATAATGGGCCTCAACCATTTATTACCAAAGCCTTGCACTGTCTGAGAATTTTTTTTCTCACAAAAAAGGAACTCCACTTGCTTTTAGCTGAACATTTGGAGAATATACAATGAAGAATAATAACTTCTTAGCCCACTATTGTCCAGTGGAAAGTCAGAGGATAACAGATGCAATGGCCAATAAACCAATCAATCCACCACAGACAATGGTGAAGAGGAAAAGCCTTGGCAGGAGACCGCATCTAACAGTAAGAAGTGTCACAAGTCTGTCTGTGCCAGAGCCTTGACGAAGCTAAAGTATCTCTTTGACCCCAGAGCAGAGTGGTCAGTTAGCCACAGCTCTTTTCTACTTTTAAAGTGGTCCTTTCTTGTCCCGAATCAAATACACCCTCACACAGGGAGGGTGGGGGGGGGGGGGGGGGGGGGGGGGGGGGGTGATGGTTAGACAAAATACACAGTGAGCCAAGCCTCTTGAGCAATGGGAGCCTTGAGCGAGGAGGAGAGGGAAGTACAGTAAGTACTCCAGCAGACAGCCGCAGCAGGGGAGGGACTAACTATAGCCACATCAATGACGAACACTCACAGCAAGGCCACCTCCCCTCACTTTGAAAATAAAATAAATTAAACAACAAAGGGGACACTGACATTCACTGCTGCCTTTCAGCTCGTTGCTCCAACTAACCTGCTGGCTCTGTAGCATGACCATCACGTCACGCTTTTTGTCCAATTTTCAAAGCTTTACACATCAAAAAGTTATATCGTTGGTTTGAGACTACCTATCAAAACAACTATGATAGTTTAAAACGTTGATGAATAGAGTAAACACAAAAAAAACAAAGTTACCTGATGCTCTGGCCTTGTATGGTCATCCAACGGGAGGAGAGAGGCCCCGTATCTCCGAGCATCTTCTTGCGATGCATTACACACGCAATCAATAACAGCAAAATATACACTGCGAAAGGCCTCAGCCGCACTGCCCGGCGAGAGGCATTGATAAATGATTTTGTGCCAGTTATGACAGCAAGGTGCACCCAGTGAAGAGAGCAGAAGGCCTTTTTAATAGTGCAAGGAGAGAATTAAATCAAACCCAGGAGGGCTTTCGGCATTCGAAGAGGGGATGCTGTATCTCTCAGCTCTAAATCACGACTCTACTTCAGACCCATTCCTTCCGTTTCCCCATTTCTCTACATTATCCGAAGGAAACATGTCTCCTGCCGTCAATGGAAGACTTTCCAGGTTATGATTTATCAGAGAGAGAGAGAAAAAAGCCATAAACGCATGTCCCCCCAAAAAATAAACACAACCCGTCCTACCATTTTTTTGCTCTAGGCTCCGACTGTGTCCAACTGCTTTGCTGCTATGAAAATGGCAATATTGGGAGATACAATGTTATTCTGGTGTTACGTTAATTACCGAAACATGTCATGTGAAAAATAAATGTTCCATTTCATCACAAACGAAGTCTGTGTGGGAAAAAAAAAACACAACGAGACATTTAGCTTGTATCTTGTTACGGTGGCCTGTACAAAATGCTCTTTGCATTCCACGAGTAAATGTAAGATAGAAAATCCTGCAGTGGGCAATACAAAATGCTAGCATGCCTTATTATCTCCAGGTAGAAGAAAAGTGAAAAGTTTCCAAAGGTCACGAATTAATCAAACTCATTACCTGTGGAAGAGAGGGATTATTGCCTGCTTCCTGCTAACTGCTTTTGCCCAGTTTGAACCTGTTTTCTTTTCAAAGCGCCACAGATTCCCACAGGGGCGGGTGTCCACAAAACCTCATTTAGAATGGGATAAGTGAATTGTAAATGTCCTTCTGTGCCTATAGGAAACAAGCTGGTGAAATACAAAACATAAATAATAAACAGACATGACATAAATGTAACCAAACCAACCGTGTTGCCTGTTTGTTAATTGCATGGTTGCTGTGTTCAGTAAAGCCAATTCTCAGTCAATTCATGCACTAGAAACAGTCAAAGCCATGCTAGCTGGGGAGAGAAGATCCTACTTACTGGCGATGGCGGCCAGTAGCTACCACTTGATCCAATAAATACTACAAAAGAAAGGGAGAGAGAGGGAGAGGGGTGTGGGAGTGATGGTTTATATGCCCATGAACCCAGTGTGATGGGCACTCTGGTCCACTTTCCTCTCTCAGCGCTCTTGATTCCAGAAGTTTCAGAGAGCTTCAAGCACTTATCACAGAGGGTTGGAATTATACAGCAGGCAGCTCACAGACAGAGCAGAAGCAGACAGACAAACCTAAATGGACACAGACCTTTTACTTATTGGAAAGATATTAGCCAATCGTTACCGCAAATCTCTTTAGAAATAATTTAGCTGTCAATGAAAAGCAACAGGCGGATAGTTAAATGTTTTTGAATGGAGATGGACGCCGTCGAATAATAGCAAAGCCGATGTATATTAATGCCACATCCACATCATCTCTGAGGAGTACACAAATCAAATCAAATCAAATCAAATTGTATTTGTCACATACACATGGTTAGCAGATGTTAATGCGAGTGTAGCGAAATGCTTGTGCTTCTAGTTCCGACGATGCAGTAATAACCAACAAGTAATCTAACTAACAATTCCAAAACTACTGTCTTGTTGCCTTACACACAAGTGTAAGGGGATAAAGAATGTGTACATAAAGATATATGAATGAGTGATGGTACAGAGCGGCAATACGCAAGATACAGTAGATGGTATTGAGTGCAGTATATACATATGAGATGAGTATGTAAACAAAGTGGCATAGTTAAAGTGGCTGGTGATACATGTATTACATAAAGATGCAGTAGATGATATAGAGTACAGTATATACATATACATATGAGATGAATAATGTAGGGTATGTAAAAATTATATTAGGTAGCATTGTTTAAAGTGGCTAGTGATATTTTTTACATCATTTCCCATCAATTCCCATTATTAAAGTGGCTGGAGTTGAGTCAGTGTGTTGGCTGACGATTTAGAGGTGAAATACGTGAGACTTAGTGACATACACCTACTGGTATAACACATGCGATGAACTAGTTGAAGTCGCAATTCTTACCTAAAACCTATTTGCAACATGCATTTTGTTCATATGAAATCACAAATGTAAAACATGTGCATGACGTGTGTTATTGTAAAAATAAAAAAAATGTGAATGTTGCAATTTTCTTAGCACATTTCCCACAATGTGCACTTGTAAGTCGAAATTAGTCTTGAGCGTGCACCTTCATGGAAAATAATGTTGGATAATGCCCTTAAATTTGAGTGTAAAGTTGTTAGGGATAAAAACAACAACTGCAGAACGGGCAAAGGGGATTGAGATATCAGTTGTTTTTTTCAGGCACAGCTAACTATGAGCCTAATTCAGGCTAATTGGGCTTGTAGACCCACATAAAGAAACAAAACCTCAATTTCCAGCCTTGCGGTTGGTGCCACGCTTTTAACATGCTTTTGTGCTCCTATGAAAACATGCCGATTGGTAGGGCCTCCTCTTGGCAACACTGGGCGTTGTTATTTCAAACAGATATATTTTTTTAAATGCATGAAGTATTCCCAAATATACATAACCAATGAGCACAGTGATTGTTATCGTCAAGGCTATTATCTAATATGTGACATATTGACCACATGAAGGTGATTTAATTGTTGAAAAGGCATTGTTGAATGAAAACTGCACTTTTGTACCAAAAGCAGAACAAAATGTTGAATTAAACCTCAATTCGCCTTAAAATGTAATCACAATTACTAATTCTATGTCGTATATTTTCGTTACTTTGTCATTGTGTTTTATAAATATTTTTTTTAAAGAAAGCTCACACACACACACACACACACACACATGGAATAAAACAAACAGTAAACGCTTCAAGGGAAGCCCGGCCTGTAAATGTGCACAATATTCCACGTTATATACATGTCATTTCGGAGTGCGGTCAGAGTGACACAGTGTCAAATCTGTGTGACAGATTTAGGTGAAAGCTGGTGAAGGGAGCCTGCATGGCGAGAGTGGCTTAGGGCTGACTCAGACACCCTATATAAGAAATCCAGCCCGGGAAAAAGGAGCTCTGCTCACCATTGAGCTCAGCCTAGGCCACTACTGCCCACAGGCACCCACAACAACCCCCTGACACCATTGCCATCTCCTGACCAGGTCAAAATGCACCTCACTCATTTTTCGTAGCTTTTGGAGCAAAGTATCACCCACAAATTGGACATGGATTAGGCCTAACCTGACCATGTTCAAACAAAGCATCGAGGGTCATGTGTGGGTCATACATATCCCCTTTATTTCAACATGAATGTACTCAACACAATAATATATTTGAAGTTAAATGCTATATTGGATCTTTCTCAAGTGTACAAATGACTGTAATAGAGCCATAGAGAGTTAGTGAAATAGGATAAGAACATACAAGCGGGTTCTCAGGAGAGTTTCTTCTTTAAGCCATATTCTTTATGTAGTGTCTCCCTCTTCTGGATATAATATGACATTTCATAGATACACGTTTCATTTTCCAAATAGTCATACAAACAAATCTACACAACTTTTTCATTGTATCCAACAATTGAAGAATATGCACAGTGTAAATCATGTGCAGCCTACCATGTAAACTGGTATTTAAATGGTAGGCTGCACAGCATGGATTTTTAAATAAAGGCTATTAATGACAAAAAAAAAAGATGTATATTTTATTTTTACGACGTTTTGATTTTGTAGTTATTGATAATAATCTAATTATTGATAATAATCTAATAATCTAATGTCACAACAGTTATTTGGTTTGATGGGGCAGGGTCGTTAAAAATAAAAATCTCTTACAAACTAAGCTGAGGACAGGCTGACATCTAGTGGACAAACAATACATTGATTCTAGAAGGCAAGAGGCAGTAATAGTGTCTTTTTGTTAGGCGTATCGACTTGAAGTTGGTTCGACCAGGGACTCCCAAACTCGGTCCTGGGTACTTGCAGTAATCATGGTCAAATTATCGACTGGGGGGCTCCCAAACTCGGTCCTGGGTACTTGCAGTAATCATGGTCAAATTATCGACTGGGGGGCTCCCAAACTCGGTCCTGGGTACTTGCAGTAATCATGGTCAAATTATCGACCGGGGGGCTCCCAAACTCGGTCCTGGGTACTTGCAGTAATCATGGTCAAATTATCGACCGGGGGGCTCCCAAACTCGGTCCTGGGTACTTGCAGTAATCATGGTCAAATTATTGACTGGGGGGCTCCCAAACTCGGTCCTGGGTACTTGCAGTAATCATGGTCAAATTACCGAACGGGGGGCTCCCATTCATTTTGTTTGCCACTCTCACTCAGATATCACATTCAAAACTGAAAACCTTTCTCTCCGCCCCCATGGCAAAACGAGTGGAATTGCATAAATGAGTTATAACATTTCAAAATCTTCTCTCTTCCCCGTAGCAAAACATGTAGAACTGGCTTTTAAACTGCACCATTTTCTCTACGACCCATGGCAAAATGTGTAGAATTGCAGGACATTCTGTCAAAAATGTTTTCTCTCCGCTGTCAAGAGGGTTGGGGCGGTAAAATGTTTTGCTCGCAAGGTGAGGGAGCCCCCAACAAAAGGCTACGGCCGGCTCTGACTGAACGTGTGGGTATGGATGTGGGTACGCAGACCCGCGAGCCACTGCGGCCCTTCATGACAAGTTCAGATTTTTGCTGTGGCCCCTCCCCACCCCACTCAAAGTTGCCCATCCTTGGTTGACAACATCACTTTCTTTATCTTACCATGTTGGTTTACTGGGAACTAACATTGGCTTATCTTGGCAGAAAACACGCTTTAAGCCAGGTATGGAAGTTGCGACAAACTTCAGATCTGCCTCCTACCCGGATTCAGTTATCTGAATGAATGAAAATCATTTGCAAACTGTTTACCCCCAGCGACGTCCTGTCTGTGGCACTACGAGAGTGGCACCATCCTGTCAGTCTTTAACTCTCCATCCTGTCAGTCTTTAACTCTCCATCCTGTCAGTCTTTAACTCTCCATCCTGTCAGTCTTTAACTCTCCATCCTGTCAGACTTTAACTCTCCATCCTGTCAGTCTTTAACTCTCCATCCTGTCAGTCTTTAACTCTCCATCCTGTCAGTCTTTAACTCTCCATCCTGTCAGTCTTTAACTCTCCATCCTGTCGGTCTTTAACTCTCCATCCTGTCAGTCTTTAACTCTCCATCCTGTCAGTCTTTAACTCTCCATCCTGTCGGTCTTTAACTCTCCATCCTGTCAGTCTTTAACTCTCCATCCTGTCAGTCTTTAACTCTCCATCCTGTCAGTCTTTAACTCTCCATCCTGTCAGTCTTTAACTCTCCATCCTGTCAGTCTTTAACTCTCCATCCTGTCGGTCTTTAACTCTCCATCCTGTCAGTCTTTAACTCTCCATCCTGTCAGTCTTTAACTCTCCATCCTGTCAGTCTTTAACTCTCCATCCTGCCCGTGGCACCAGTTGCACTGTGTTTCTTTCTCCTTCTACAGACTTCCGTAGGAAAGTCAGACTCTGCCGGTGAAGCCGGCAAAGAGACTACAGGTGGCCGCCATCTTTAACCACCCTCTTGCCTGAACGGCTTTCAGGACTAAAACTCCAGAGACACTTAAAGCTAAGCAAGTAAAAGCTGTAAAACTAAAAGCAAAAGTATCGAAAACTTGAAGTCTTTTGCTGCCTGTATGATTCCTCTTTGCCCACCTGTGTAGTCGGGCATCACCCGCTCTTCCCAACACTGCCCAAATTGAAAGACGACATGACAGGATAGATAACACACTCTACACACCGTCATTAGAGCAACGGGGTGTCAAGACTTTAGCTCCAGACCTGGCTGTTCTACACGGCACAGACGGGCGACGATGGTGATGACGAGTAACAAGATGATGACATGCGTGGGTTGCGGAGGGAGAAGGGAAGGTGAGATAATAGCCCTGCTCTCTCCAGTGCTTTATCTACATTAGGTTTGGATCTACATTCGTTTTTTTTTAATCTACATTAGGCACTAGTTGTCTCTCGTCGTTGTCAGCTCTTCCTTGGTCAGTCCTCCTCGTAGGGGGAACTCTGACATGGCTGATACGACACACCTTAGGAGGAACCTTCACCGTCTGCCTGAAGTTACATGAACCAACGTCTGCTCCACCGCCCTGAGGTCAGAGACACAGAGGGGTTAGACCAGCACTTTCCTAAACTCAAGGGGTGAACTTTTTTTTCTCCCAAGCAATACACAGCCGACTCAAATAATCCAAGCCTGACGATGAGTTGATTAGTTGAATAATCTGTGTAGAGCTAGGGCATTAAACAAAGAATCTACCCCTTAGGGTCCCGAGGACCAAGTTTAAGAAATGCTGGGTTAAATAGAGGCTCTATTCTTTTCTAGCCTGGGTCATAATATCATCATGGAGGGGTGGTGTGGTGAATCCAAAACCAACCCCTCGCCCCTACCAACTTGCTCTGAGGGCCCTCGGTCGCCACGTGTTGCTCACAAAATTCTGAGGGTGACTTCAGAGTGGTGACACCAGAGTGGCGAGGGGATCAAATAAACCCATCCACTTCTGGAGACACTCATTGACTTGATTGATGCAATTCATGTTTCCCATTTAAATGATAAAACAGGCATGAAATTCAAATGAACAACTTCTTCTTATAGTTTTACAATACCTCAGTGACGTTAAACACTTAATTTGGGAGGTATTTCATTTGTTACATTTCTGTAAAATCAGACACAAACAAATGCAGGTTGCGTATAATTTGGCACGCATCTCATTTCTTTTGTATGAAAAACTCCAAACATTTTGCAGTGTGTGTTGGGAGGGGGATGGACTAGCTTGGGATTCAGCAGTAGATTCTAATCTGGGTCGTTCTATCAGCATGAAGGGGTGGTCGATTCTCATCTGGGTCGTACTATCATCTTGGACGGGTGGAAGATGTGACAGTCTGGCTCCTCTGTGTAGATGTGCCCCATGATGTTAATCCCTGGAACATACCTCCAGCGGGGCCATTTAAACCTTCCACTGGACTCAAACTGGGATTTAGGGGGAATTTGGTTCTCTATGAAGGATATTTTGGCCTGGGGAGACAGAGAGAAAGAGACAGAGAGACAGGGAGAGAAAGAGAGAGAGAACATGACCTTTCTCGGGCTGTGTTTACGCGTTCCCCCTAAGAACAAAGTTATATATTTTTTTCTTCATAGCCAATCTTTGTTTCTGGCTGTCCATCCTTTTACGTTTGTACATTTTTACATATGTACCCATATCAGATTTGCACGTTCACATTGATGTAGCCTATGAAATAGCATGCAGACGCAATGGTCATTCATTTCCTGTCACTGTTCCTTTAAATGTTGGAGTAGTTGCTCTTGGTCATGGCACATTGGTTTACACATTGGGAAAAAGATCAGATATGCCAAATAATTGACCCCCCAAAAATATGTATTTGGCTGCCTGTGTGAACGCAGCCTAACGTACAGTATGTCTGTAGACACAGTCATTCAGAGATGTCCCCTCCATATCCACTGGACTGCCACCCACAGGACGGGTTCATGTGTCGGTTGATAGGCCAAGGCATCACCTACAGTCAATCAATCAATCATTCAATTTTGATCTTGTCTTAACGGAGGTAGCTGTTCTGTCTTGCCGATGCACGGAAAACCCAGCCAATTGTATATTATCCATGTCGTTGATCAGCCACGACTCGGCGAAACATGAGATATTACAGTTAATGTTCCGTTGGTAGGATAGTCTCGAACAGAGCTCATCCGGTTTATTCTCCAATGATTGCACATTGGCCAATAGGATGGATGGTAGAGGTGGGTTACCCATTCGCCAAAATTCTCACAAGGCACCCGGACCTGCATCCCCTGTATCGGCGTCTCTTCTTCATGCAAATGACGGGGATTTTGGGCATTTTGTGGACAGATGTTGTATATCTTCAGCAGAATTGTCCAAGACCATTTTTCCTTTTTAGGACTTTTATTAAGTGTATTGACCTTATCTCACCAACAGAGATGTTGAATGAGGAAGTAAAATATTTTAAACAGATGTTATCTTGTTATCTTGTTATCTTGCAAATCTTCGGACACACAAAAAGCGGGACTGATCTCTCTCCTACTGAAGCAGGAGCCAGGGAGGGCAATACAAAGCCCCAGTATTTTAATCTTTCAAAAAAAAGTTGTAGGCCCCTCACTCTTCAATGTTGTGACTTAAAATATTGGCAAGATATATTGCTCATAGAGTAAAAAAGGTCATACCGGACATTATTCATCACGATCCGACATGATTCTTAAAAGGAAGACACACTGGAGACGACATTCGAAAACTACTAGAAATCGCGAGAAAGCAGGGAAACCAGGAATTATCGGTAAGCAGGTTTTGAGAAAGCATTTGATACATTATTCCCAGAATCTCAACTTTGGAGAATCTCTCATAAGACGGTGTAAAAGTAATGTATGACAATCGTTTATGTAAAACAATACATAATGGTTACTTCTCTGAGAACGTTGAGTTGCCAAGAGGCATACCTATTTGTTATGGCCATTGAATGGTTAGCTTTGAAAATCAGGTCTAATACTAACGTTAAGAGGCAAACAATTAAGAGATTAGAGATGATAATGTCAATGTAGGCCGTTGATTCAAGTTCTCGAATCCACCATCTTCAACCTTGAAGGGCCTCATTGAGAACCTGGACAATGTCTCCAGTTTCTCTGGACTAAAAAAACAACTATGGTAAGTGTTACGGAATATTACGGATTGGATCGCTAAAAGCTGCAAACTTGAAATTGCCATGTGTTCTCCCGATTAAAATGGGCAGATGGTGAAGTCGATGTGCTTGGTGTGCATATCCCGTAAAAGTGGATCGATCTTGCAACAATTGACTTTGATTGAAAACGTAGCGAAATAGATAAGAGTCTTGAAACATCTTATCCGTTTACAGGAAGATTACCTTGGTTAATTCTCTAGTGATATCTCAGTTTACATATTCATTTATGGTTCAGCCGACTCCAGGAGAATCCTTATTCAAATCATGCAAGAAAATAATATTTCTCTTTATTTGGAATGGCAAACAAGATAAAGTTCAAACGAGCATATTTATAACCAAATTGGTTTCAATTGTTTAAGAGTGGACCCTTTGCCTTTTTGTAGATTAAAACATTTTCGGTGTACTGACAATGGATCCCTGTTTAAAGCATCCTCCTTTTTAAATGAAGCCATACCGATTTGGCCACAATTTCAATGTCATCTTCCAGAAAAGGCAGATCTAATATTGCAGCAAATAGTATGGTTAAAATGGTTTCTCTATACTGACAGAGAGAAAGACACAAGAAGGGTATCATTTTCATGAAGGACATTGTAAACAAGAATAGCACAATTATGTCACACAAGCGACTAACAACAGTGTATGGAGATGTATCCTCAATACAAAATGATAACCCCAGGTTAGGTTAAATGTGGAAGAAACATTTCGGGTTGAACGCATTCAAGTTGCGCAACTGTCTATGTATCCTCTTTCCCTTTTAACCAGTTCCAAGTGGCCCTGCCTGTCACGTATACTCCCTCTCCGGCGCTCGAGGTCGCCAGTCTGCCTATTATTACGCACACCTGTCACCATCGTTACGCGCACCAGCCTCACCTGGACTCCATCACCTTCCTGATTACCTTATATGTCACCCCCTTTGGTTCCTTCCCCAGGCGTTAATGACTCTGTTTGTGTTCCACGTCTGTACGCTACTCGTGTCTCTGGTTTTGTTCTACGCTGTTCTAAGACCTGCGATCTTGAACATGCCCGCTTTCAAATGATTACATAAGAAGGCATTGTAGTTGTGGTTACTGTAGTTATTATTGTATTCTTATACAATATTGTAGTTATTGTAGTTACAGTAGCCTCAACATGTCATATGTTACTCATTTTAAGGTCGAATCAATACTGCTACCTTAGTTGGTAAGATCGCCATAACTTTAGGCTATTTACTGTCTTACAAAAGTGATATTGAACGTCCGTTCAGTGCAAGTAAAACATTTTTATCAGGACAGGCTACGATTGGTGGTATTTCAAAAGACAGAAAAAAAGCAGAGTAAGGATATTAACCTACTCAAATCATTGGACGCAAAGTCTCCTAGCCTAGGGACTCCATTACTAAGAAAAATAGCTCTGCCTACGTTAATATTTTATTGGTTTGTTTTTCTCCCCACTAACCACGTTTAATTTAAAAAAGGACCTAAATATAGCTGCGTGCAGGGAAACACACACAAACACCTGGCCATACCCCATTTATAGCTGAAATGACACCCCTGCATTGAAAAACAGTTGAAATTGTATCCTTAAAAAAGTATGATGTAATAGGATTTCCATACATTTCTCCCTATTGGAAATCATTGTTTGTTGCTTTGTTTCCTAAACTAACTGTTGTTATTTCCATCAAACATTATGGTTGTAACGTAGGCCTACAAATGAACAAACGCCAGAATTGGTTGACAGTATCATAAATGTAGACATTTTTAACCTTAGTAGGCTACTCGCCTCCACTGTGAATGTGCCTGGTCTGGTTCTCACATTAGCATGTGTCTAAAAGTGATCACGTTTTGTGAGGACACATTCAACGGGACAGTGAGCTGGTATGATATTTTATATAGGGGAGAGTGGGGTAAGTCGAGCTGAAGCGGGGTAAGAGAAAAGGGGGTAGGTTGAGACCCCCTTGTTTCTAGGGAACCAGACACAAAATAAATATTTTTGGCCAAATAGTTAGGGAGAGGTCATCATTTCATGGAGTCTGTGAAGTAAGAAGCCACATGGAAAAAGCTGTAAGTCAATGATAAGTCAAATAGTAAGTAAAATCCATTTATTCATGTATTTACAGAGTTCCTCTGTCCAGTGTCTGTGTTCTTTTGCCCAACTTAATCTTTTATTTTTATTGGCCATTCTGAGATATGGCTTTTTCTTTGCAACTCCCTAGAAGGCCAGCATCCCGGAGTCGTCTCTTCACTGTTGACGTTGAGACTGGTGTTTTGCGATATTTAATGAAGCTGCCAGTTGAGGACCTGTGAGGCGCCTGTTTCTCAAACGAGTCACTCTAATGTACTAATGTCCTCTTGCTCAGTTGTGCACCGTGGCTTCCCACTCCTATTCTGGTTAGAGCCAGTTTGCGCTGTTCTGTGAAGGGAGTAGTACACAGCGTTGTACTGTAAGGTACGTGTATCTCGTCCTCCTCTTCTGAGGAGGAGAAGCGAGAAGGATCGGAGGACCAAAACGCAGCATGGTAAGTGTCCATAATGTTTATTTTAGAACATAAACTGAACACTACGAAACACAAAACAATAAACGTGAAATTAACGAAACAGTCCCGTGTGGCGACAAACACTGACACGGAAGACAAACACCCACAACCCAAAAGTGAAACCCAGGCTACCTAAGTATGATTCTCAATCAGGGACAACAATTGACAGCTGCCTCTAATTGAGAACCATACTAGGCCGAACTCAAAAACCAACATAGAAAAACAAACATAGACTGCCCACCCAACTCACGCCCTGACCATACTAAAACAAAGATAAAATAACAGTACTATGGTCAGAACGTGACATGTACAAGATCTTCAATTTATTGGCAATTTCTCACATGGAATAGCCTTCATTTCTCAGAACAAGAATACACTGATGAGTTTCAGAAGAAATGATGATGACGTTTCTGGCCATTTTGAGCCTGTAATCGAACCCACAAATGCTGATGCTCCAGATACTCAACTAGTCAAAAGAGGGCTAGTTTTATTGCTTCTTTAATCAGCACAACAGTTTTCAGCTGTGCTAACATAATTGCAAAGGGGTTTTCTAATGATCAATTAGCCTTTTAAAATGATAAACTTGGATTAGCTAACACAACGTGCCATTGGAACACAGGAGTGATGGTTGCTGATAATGGGCCTCTGTACGCCTATGTAGATATTCCAATAACAATCAGCTGTTTCCAGCTACAATAGCCATTTACAACATTAACAATGTCTACAGTGTATTTCTGATCAATTTGATGTTATTTTAATGGAGAAAAAAAGTGCCTTTCTTTAAAAAACAAGGACATTTCTAAGTGACCCTAAACTTTTTAACGGTAGTATAGAGAGAGAGAAAGAGAGAGAGAGAGAGAGAGAGAGAGAGATCTCTTTGTTAGAAAGAATACTACAGTATATTTCCCTTGACGGAGTGATGCTGAATGTAGAAAATAGCTTAACTTACCCTACTCTCCCCTACAGGTGGTATCATCTTATTGTAACAGTTTACCACGGCATCACATTTTGCTTCTGAGAGACACCTGAAACAGGACACGTGGTAGCATTTTCCACAATTAAGACCCTTTCAGGCAGAAAATATATGCTAAACTGTCCTTCTCACACGGAGAAGAGCTCCAATAAGCCGTTCTAAATCCATGTAAAGAACAGACATATAACTTTTTAGGCTTGCTGTTGGGAACCAGATTAAAGTCGTCACTTATATGTGCTTTAAGCAGTCAGTCTACTTAGTGGGAACTAATGCAAGTTGTTGCCTGGCACACATTGCATGTCAAGTCTTTTCATTGATACCCTCTTCATCTAAACGGGCTCCATTTTGAAATAGACACAAGCACCGTATCTTGGGCATTTCCTGCTTTGAGCAGCAGAGGGCATGATAGGCCTTGTTAATGTGACTGAGTTGTAATTCCAGCTCAACCAGGATGATCTCCAGTTATGAGGGAGGAACGGATGACATCAACATTAACCCGTTAATAAAATATTGTTCCAGATGTGGAATTATAGAGCAAAATGTCTTTTTCCCTCCCCATTTCCCACCTAAAATGCCTCAACAACATACATGTGTATGCAGATACTGGGTTTTCTGAAAGGCAGATGATTTTCTTGGAGAAGTGATTGTCTGTGAATAAACAAACCGGTCAGTCTGCTTACAGTGGGATGTGTGAAAATACAGAGCAGCAAGTTCACTTGACGTTAACCATGAGGTGTATAGGCAATCAGTGATGTATTGATGATTAAAAATATAAAGAATGCTTCCTTGTGTATATACTGGCCGTAGGCCTGCCTATTCATTACAATATACTGTCATGTCAGACCCTGAAAGAGAGCGACTCTCCGTTTGGGCTGATCTGTGACTCACTTGCACCTCTCCCATTAAGAGGGGAATAAGGCAACCTCAGAGCGACACACAACGAAACTGTGCTGCCGTACACATGTGCAACAGATAGAGAATAGATGAGGGGAGGATGTGGTTCTGTAATATAGGAGATACACAGTAATGAATAGGTTGTACACAATTAGCATAGCATGAGCATGAACCCAATACAATAGCACAGCAAGAGCGCTGGTAAGAGCAGTATAAATATAAAGGACTGTATAGATCATGGCTAGTTAAACAAACAATTATCATTAACTACTACCAACTGTAAATAGTAAACACACAACTATCTTCTGTAAATCCAATCAGTGGAGTGAAGAGACACTGGCCTGCACTGTCAGAAGAGCTGTCAGGTGTCCCGCCTCCTAACAACAGTGCCCCTTAGCAACCCATCAGGGCTCAAGTCACACAGGTCAGGGAGTTTGAGAGGCTGTTTTTATAAGGTACCCCTAGACTCTCAGGTTCCGGGTTGTGGCGTGTGCAGCTTGAACGGGTTTGTGAGATGCGGATAACAGTCACTTCCAGGGATTGATAATGGACCCCATGACCATTTGATGGATGTGTCTTCTAGAAAGTCCTTTGATCTCTCTTGTTTTTGAAGCATCCTCCCTCCCAAAACAGGTGGCTTTGCATCAGTCACTTCCAGTTAATCCTCCAGCATGTAACATCCCTGCAGTTTCATCTGGGGAAAGACTTATGGTGTTAACAGGCTTACATCCTGCATGCACTTTATCATCGTTCACGATGTTCATTTTTACAGTTTACAGGCTCCACCAGCCTCTCATCAGCCTCCCTTGTGGCACAGAAAGTACACTGTAAAAAAAAAAAAAACGGTTGTTTTTACTGTAACTTACTGGCAGCCAGTTACATGTAAGTTTCTATAAAAAAGGATACAGTATGTTACCGTAAATTCCAAATAAACGTTGTTTTAACAATATATTTAACCAAAGTTTCTTTAGGATATAGGTTAACATACTATACCTTTTTTACAGTAATTTACAGATAACTGGCTGCCAGTAAGTTACCGTAAAAACAACCATATTTTTTGGTGTGTAACTCAACTAAACACGATGAGTGGAAAAGTAAATCCAGAAGACAGATCAGAGCGATCTTAATTGCTCAATAGTGTAGGTAAATGAAAAGGTCAGACTCGCCCACCCACACCAGAGCACCAAGGACTGTTGTACTGGGATGAGCAGAAGAAAGATGATTATACCATAATCGTTGAAATTGCGAGCGATGGGAGGACAAATTGTCCCCACACTGCCCTTTTTAGGGGACTTTAACCTCCCTTCCATATGGACTTGGAGATGGTTTTTTTTATCGCTTTGGTGCAATTTTCACAACTCTTAATAAAAAACTCAAAACAGATCAGAAAAAAGGCAGAAAAACATGTTTTACATTCCAATACATGTTCATGCTGTATAAAGTCATCGGCGTTCACAATGCAATGCTTTCATTACTTTTCATACGATTGTCTTTTCTTTTGTTAAAATACATTTTACTATTAGTTCATCCGACTGCTCTTAATTGATGATCACTTAAACATTTGGTAAACATAAATGCATACATTTTACAGGTAAACTAGGTTTGTCTACTGCAAATTTGGAGAACTAGAAACACAAACAGAATAATATATACTTGAGTGTACCACGATGATGATTACTACTTCGATTTGACTTCACAGTAAGTTTTTCAAGAATCTGTTACTGACAAGATCAGTGATGTGCTGTATGTAACCAATCAAATCAAATCAAAGTGTATCGGTCTCGTACACGGATTAGCCGAAGCTACAGAGGCTGCTGCGAAAGTCTTGGGTTTCTAGCTCCTACAGTGCAATAATACAATATCAATACAATGCCAGTACGGACAAAATCCAGAAAGAAATGCATTCCCTATGCAGTAAACATGTTGCATTGGAAAATACAGTACTGTGATACCATAATATATGCAATTTACGTAGCAGGCACCTTTATCCAGTGACAGGAGTCCACACACTTTGACATGTGTACCCGGTGGGAATCAAACCCACAACCTTTGGCGGTGCTAGTCCAATGATATTATGAACTGAGGCGTGTACAGGACTACCACAATACATCATTTACAATAGAATACTGTAAAATACAATACACGATTACAGTACAGGTGGAAGGTGTATGATTTTCATCCCCGTGAGAGCACCACCATCCTTCAGGCCATGGATGAGGCAGGCAATGAGTTCAATTCAGACCTACAGTACCAGTCAAAAGTTTGGGCACACCTACTCATTTTTCTTTATTTTTGACTATTTTCCACATTGTAGAATAATAGTGAAGACATCAGAACTATGAAATAACACATATGTAATCACGAAGTAACCAAAAAAGTGTTAAACAAATAAAAATATATTTTAGATTTAAGATTCCTCAAAGTAGCCACCCTTTGCCTTGATGACAGCTCACTCTTGGCATTCTCTCAACCAGCTTCATCTGGAATACATTTCCAACCGTTTCAAGTGAGTTTTGGGTTGTTTTTCCTTCACTCTGCGGTCCAATTCATCCCAAACCATCTCAATTGGGTTGAAGTCGGGTGATTGTGGAGGCCAGGTCATCTGATGCAGCACTCCATCACTCTCCTTCTTGGTCAAATAGCCCTTGCACAGCCTTGGAGGTGTGTTGGGTCATTGTCCTGTTGAAAAACAAATGATAGTGCCACTAAGCGTAAACTAGATGGGATGGCGAATCACTGCAGAATGCTGTGGTAGCCATGCTGGTTTAGTGTGCCTTGAATTCTAAATAACTCACTGACAGTGTCACCAGCAAATCACCTCCACACCATCACACCACCATGCTTCATGGGTGGTTGGAACCAAAAAATCTCAAATTTCAACTCATCAGACCAAAGGACAGATTGCCACTGGTCTAATGCCCATTGCTCGTGTTTCTTGGCCCAAGCAAATCTCTTCTTATTATTGGTGTCCTTCAATAGTGGTTTCTTTGCAGCAATTTGACAATGAAGGCCTGATTCCCATAGTCAGAGTCAGGCAGGTACAGGATGACATACAGAATCAGGGTCAGGAAAGGCAGAAAGGTCAGAACTGGGAAGACAAGGAAAAACAAAAACTAGAGCACAGGCAACATGGGCACACGCTGGTAGAACTTGATGGGGACAAGACGAACTGGTAACGGAAACGGAAATCGTAACCAGAAATCGCAAGTATAAATACACAGTGGATAATGGGGGAAGATAGGAGACACCTGGTGGGGGGTGGAGATAAACACAAAGACAGGTGAAACAGATCAGGGTGTGTGACTCTGCGTCTTGCTCTACTGGTGCGGTCATAATGAGAGATAGTTTCATCAAAGTGCTTGATGGTTTTTTGTGACTGCATTTGAAGAAACTTTCGAAGTTCTTGAAATTTTCCAGATTGACTGACCTTCATGTCTTAAAGTAATGATGGACTGTCGTTTCTCGTTGCTTATTTGAGCTGTTCTTGCCATAATATGGACTTACCAAATAGGGCTATCTTCTAAATTCCACCCCTACCTTGTCTCAACACAACTGATTGGCTCAAACGCATTAAGAAGGAAAGAAATTCTACAGATTAACTTTTAACAAGGCACACCTGTTAATTGAAATGCATTCCAGGTGACTACCTCATGAAGCTGGTTGAGAGAATGCCAATAGTGTGCAAAGCTGTGGCTAGTACTGTATGTCAGCCTTGGGTTTGCCATGCCAAATGGTTTCCCCAGATGCATGAACAATTAAGATATATACTGCAATTTCGATGAGAACCTATGGCCAAATGCTCAAGGCTTGATGCATGCTAGTGTGTGCTAAACATTATGTTTCTTTCATTTCTTTCATTTGATTACATTGTGAAAGATGTCTTCAGTGATCACACCTTTGACCACACATGGGATAGCAGTTATGGAAATTTGATGTTCAGTCAATTTTATTGGGTAATGCAAGTGTGTTGCCTAATGTGAAAACAGTGCAATGTACTGTAACATACTACATCCAAAGGGGAATTTTGAAACATGTTTTGCTTTTGAATTAACTAGTTAAAATAACTCAATTGGAAAGATATCATGTAGTGTTTTGGTGATTAAATCAATGTACTGATATTTCACAGTAAACGTATATTATGGATCAATGGTTGTGTGGTGAAAGATGTCTACAAACACAATGCATACACAATGAACGGTTTTGAATTCAACACTGGCTGCATTTACAAGTCTTACCAGTTTAGAGCTTTGTACTAAGAGTTTTGAAAGTTCACCACATACTTGTGAAAATAGTACCAAAGCGATAAAACAAACTGTATTGTGCTTAAACTCCTGTGCTCCCCCTAAACACTGTCATCACTCTCCTCTGAGGATCCAAAAATCTGGTTACAGTGGATCAGCTCTACAGAGCCCTCTCACTCGCAGAGGGGGGTTGACGTGTTTTTTTGTTTATGACACCTCACGTCGATTGTAAATTGTAATGCAGCAGACCGACTCCTTTCTGGTCTCTAGTTTGGGAGAATGGAATGTCTTTGTTTTACAGAAGAGTGGCCATTCAAAATCAAACAATGAACACTGGGACAGTATCTTTCAGCATCCAAATGTTGGGAATGATGAGAGATGGAATGTGAAAAATGTATGTCTATTTTGTGATACCATTAAAATTGTTATAAAGACGCTATAACGACAACATTGTAACTTGAAGAGTTTTTACACTGTGTACATCTCGTTTACAGTGAGGGAAAAAAGTATTTGATCCCCTGCTGATTTTGTACGTAGAGGAGATCTGCATGGAGGAATGGGCCAAAATACCAGCAACAGTGTGTGAAAACCTTGTGAAGACTTACAGAAAACGTTTGACCTCTTTCATTGCCAACAAAGGGTATATAACAAAGTATTGAGATAAACTTTTGTTATTGACCAAATACTTATTTTCCAACATAATTTCCAAATAAATTCATAAAAAATCCTAAAATGTGATTTTCTGGATTTTTTTTTCTAATTTTGTCTGTCATAGTTGAAGTGTACCTATGATGAAAATTACAGGCCTCTTTCATCTTTTTAAGTGGGAGAACTTGCACAATTGGTGGCTGACTAAATACTTTTTTGCCCCACTGTATATATCTATATATCTTTAGAGTTTAAGTCGGGAAATAGTAACTCGTTAAACAACTTTTCCCGTGGTGCCCCAAGTTCCTAATGAATGAATTGTTGCATGATTAATTTAATCGAATAACAATTAAACATAGTAGGTCATTGTTTGATGAATAACAGTCATCACATTAATGATAGTCACGTCACGACAACGCATATACATAATTATATCACTGCCTGTGGCTAACCCACACATGGGGTTAGCCACAGGGTTCAATTCTCGGGCCGACTCTTTTCTCTGTATATATCAATGATGTCGCTCTTGCTGCGGGTGATTCTTTGATCCACCTCTACGCCGACAACACTATTCTGTGTACATCTGGCCCTTCTTTGGACACTGTGTTAACAAACCTCCAAACGGGTTTCAACGCCATACATCACTCCTTCGTGGCCTCCAACTGCTCTTAAATGCTAGTAAAATGAAATGCATGCTCTTCAACCGATCGCTGCCCACACCCGCCCGAACTAGCATCACTACTCTGGACAGTTGCGACTTAGATATTTGTAGTTGTCCACATATTCTAGGTGTCATGCTAGACTGTAAACTCTCCTTCCAGACTCACATTAAGCACCTCCGATCCAAAGTTAAATCTAGAATCGTCTTGCTATTTTGCAATAAAGCCTCCTTCACTCATGCTGCCAACTTACCCTCGTAAAATTGACCATCCTTCCGATCCTTGACTTCGCCGATTTCATTTACAAATTGGCCTCCAACACTCTACTCATCAAATTGAATGCAGTCTATCACAGTGCCATCCGTTTTGTCGCCAAAGCCCCATCTACTACCCCCCACTGCGACCTGTATGCTCTCGTTGGCTGGTCCTCGCAACATATTTGTCGCCAAACCCACTGGCTCCAGGTCATCTATAAGTCTTTGATAGGTACAGCTCTGCCTTATCTCAGCTCACTGGTCACCATAGGAACACCCACCTGTAGCACACGCTCCAGCAGGTATATCTCACTGGTCATCTCCAAAACCCACACTTCCTTTGGCCACCTTTCCTTCTAGTTCTCTGCTGCCAATGACTGGAACGAATTGCAAGAATCACTGAAGTTGGAGACTTATATCTCCCTCACTAACTTTAAGCGTCAGCTGTCAGAGCAACTGCAGCTGCACACAGCCCATCTGTAAATAGCCCATCCAACTAACTACCTACCTCATTCCCATATTTGTTTTTCTGCTCTTGTGCACACCAGTATTTCTACTTGCACATCCTCATCTACACATATATCACTCCAGTGTAAATTGCTAGAATGTAATTACTCTGCCACTATTGGCCTATTTATTGCCGTACCTCCTTACTTCATTTGCACACATTGTATACAGATTTTTCTATTGTGTTATTGACTGTACGTTTGTTTATCCCATGTGTAACTCTGTGTTGTTGTTTTTGTCGCACTGCTTTGATTTATCTTGGCCACTTCGCAGTTGTAAATGAGAACGTGTTCTCAACTGACCTACCTGGTTAAATAAAGGTGAAATACATTTTTTTTTTAAATAAAACACCCCACTTCAATCCCACCAGCAATGGACACATCAAATCTTCTAATACTGTATCACCTGAAAAGCCTTGAAGGTGCAGGTGAGGTATTTGCGTATGGGGTAGCAGAGAGATAGTTGTGTGTTTACAGTGGGAGTGGATGAAGGATAATTAATCATGCTACTTAGCTTGTTCTCCTCTACGACTCCATAGGTGTTCTATTGGTAAGATTCCCAACGCCCACTTCCCAACACCCACATTCCCAAAGCAATTGATTAGGGCGACAGGTAGCTTCGAAAGCAAATCACATTTCCATAATTTTTATCCCATGTGTGATAAAAGGTGTGATCATTGAAGATAATGTATTGTTCAGATATAATTACAGCAGAGGTGTACTGTAATCAAATGAAACAAATTAATGTTTAGCAGGCACTAGTTTGCATCAAGCCTGTCTTGAGCATTTGGCTATAAGTTCTCATTGACATCACAGTAAATGTCCTCATTGTTCATGCATCTGGGGTAAAAACCTTTTGGCATGGCGAATCCAAGCCTGACATATATCTGAAGTGATGTCATTGCATACCTCATCTATGGCCTAAAGGAGGGTGGTACGCTCAAAGTGATGGCGATCATACACCTTCCATCTGTATTGTAATCATGCATTGTATTTTACAGTATTCTATTGTACTTATGTATTGTAGTTGTCCTGTACATGGCTCAGTTCTCAAGGGCATGGCACTAGCAACACAAGAGTTGTCGGTTTGATTCCTACTGGGGTCACATACAAAAATGTATGGACTCACTGTTGTCACTTTAGATACAGCTAAAGCCTCTGCTGCTGCATATATTATGGTAATACAATACTTTATAGGCCGATGATCTTTTCAATGTCAGATTTCTTTTTTTACTGACTGTAAAGTAAAAATCCTAATTGTCATCATCTTAATGGTACATTACAGGATACAGCATATTATACTTGATATGTTACTACTTCACACAATCTGTTGTAGACAACCCAGTTTAAAATCTATAGGTTTACCAAACATTTACGTGATCAGCAGTTACGAGCAGTAGGATTAGGTAACAGTAAAGATGTATTTTAACAAATTAAAAGAGACTGCTTTGTGAAAGGCAATTACTTTACATGAACGTGTATTGCAACTGTGAACCACGTGTTTTCCAGATGAAACACTGATTAAGTTTGGTGAAAAAGTGACTGTAAGATTTTGTGTGTTACACTTAGTTGGTTGAAAATGTGCTTAGAGTATTGAAATAACTGCTATTTTGATCTGTTTTTAGTTTTGTATTGCGACTTGTTAACGTGTACCACATACGTGTGAAAACTGCATCAAAACGATCAGGCAAAAAAAAAAATGTGATTTGGATTCACAGAACTGCCGTAATGGTGAGCCGTCATGATGACGCATGCAGCAACACAGAAATATGTGGAAGTTCAGATGTTCAGTGTCAGATCTCTGAATGTCAGCATTGGGTGGAGGCCCCTCTTGTGGTTGACAGGTAGGAGGAGTGGGAGGGGTAGTGGCCCTCTAGAGAGAGGTGGGACATATAGGGGAGACCAGTGCGATATACATAGTGACAATTAACGCTTCCACGATGTGCTGATTATTTCTGATCGGTTTCCAAACCTATGTGGATGTCCAGTGGAAGCAGATATGCAATATGTTGACACTACAGCGCAGTAAAGACTCGGACACACATTATCCCCAATGGTAATCGCTGCTCTGCTTGGCTTGTTTACATGGGGTTCATTTCATAGCGAAATGTCTGAGGCGTTCTGGTATTATTACATCACCACCAACAATTCAAGAATAAAGTTGTACAGTGACTTCGGAACGCATTCAGATTCCTTGACTTTTTCCAGATTTTGTTACGCTACAGCCTTATTCTGAAATGGATTAAATAAATAAAAATATCCTCAGAAATCTACACACAATACACCATAATGACAAAGTGAAAACAGATTTTAAGACATTTTTGCAAATGTATAAAAGAAAATATCAATAATAACTGATTTACATAAGTAATCAGACCCTTTGCTTTGAGTCTCGAAATTGAGCTCAGGTGCATCTTGTTTCCATTGATCTTCCTTGAGATGTTTCTACAACTTGATTGGAGTCCACCTGTGCTAAATTAAATTGATTGGACATGATTTGGAAAGGCACCCTCCTGTCTATATACGGTCCCACAGTTGACATTGCACGTCACAGCAAAAACCAAGCCATGGGGTGGAAGGAAATGTCCGTAGAGCTCCGAGACATGGTTGTGTTAAGGCACAGATCTGGGGAAGGGTACCAAAAAATGTCTGCAGCATTGAAGGTCCCCAAGAACAGTGGCCTCCATCATTCTTAAATGGAAGAAGTTTGGAACCACCAAGACTCTTACTAGAGCTGGCTGCCTGGCCAAACTGAGCAATCGAGGGAGAAGGGCCTCGGTTAGGGAGGTGACCAAGAACCTGATGGTCACTATGACAGAGCTCTGGAGTTCCTCTGTGGATATGGGAGAATCTTCCAAAAGAACAACCATCTTTGCAGCACTCCACCAATCAACCTTTATGGTAGAGTGGCCAGACGGAAGCCACTGCTCAGTAAAAGCCACATGATAGCCCACTTGGATTTTGAGACCATGAGAAACAAGATTCTTTGGTCTGATGAAAACAAGATTGAACGCCTGAATGCCAAGCATCACATCTGGAGGGTACCAGATGGAGGAAACTGGGAGACTAGTCAGGATCGAGGCAAAGATGAATGGAACAAAGTACAGAGAGATTCTTGATGAAAACCTGTTCCAGAGTGCTCAGGACCTCAGACTGGGGTGAAATTTCTCTTAAGAACACAGACAAGACAACGCAGGAGTGGCTTCAGGACACGTTTCTGAATGTCCTTGTGTGGCCCAGCCAGAGCCTGGACTTGAACCCAATCGAACATCTCTGGAGAGACCTGGAAATAGCTGTGCAACAACGCTCCCCATCCAACCTGACAGAGCTTGAGAGGATCTGTAGAGAAGAATGGGGAAACTCCCCAAATACAGGCGTGCCAAGCTTGTGACATCATACCCAAGAAGACTCGAGGTTGAATCGCTCCCAAAGGTGCTTCAACAAAGTACTGTTTAAAGGGTCTGAATACTTACAGTGGCAATACAAAGTATGTGAACCCTTTGGAAATACCTGGATTTCTGCATAAATTGGTCATAAAATTTGTTATGACCTTCATCTAGGTCACAACAATAGACAAACACAGTCTGCTTAAAATAATAACACAAAAACAATTATCTGTTTTCCTATCTTTATTGAACACACCGTGTAAACATTCACAGTGCAGGGTGGGAAAAGTATGTGAACCCTTGGATTTAATAACTGACCCTCCTTTGGCAGCAATAACCTCAACCAAATGTTTTCTGTAGTTTCGGATTAGACCTGCACAATGGTCAGGAGGGATTTTGGACCATTCCTCTTTACAAAACTGTTTCAGTTCAGCAATATTATTGGGATGTCTAGTGTGAACTGCTCTCTTGAGGTCATGCCACAGCATGTCCATCGGGTTGAGGTCAGGACTCTGACTGGGCCACTCCAGAAGACATATTTTCTTCTGTTGAAGCCATTCTGTTGTTGATTTACTTCTGTGTTTACGGTAGTTATCCTGTTCCATCACCCAACTTCTGTTGAGCATCAATTGGCGGACAGATAGCCTAACATTCTCATGCAAAATGTCTTGATACACTTGGGAATTCATTTTTCCGTCAATGACAGCAAGCTGTCCAGGCCCTGAGGCAGCAAAGCAACCCCAAATCATGATGCTCCCTCCACCATACTTAACATTTGGGATGAGGTTTTGATGCTGAGCCTTTTTTTCTCCACACATAGTGTTGTGTGTTCCCTCCAAACAACTCAACTGTTGTTTCACAGAATATTTTGCCAGTCGCGCTGTGGAACATCCAGGTGCACTTTTGCAAACTTCAGACGTACAGCAATGTTTTTTTGGATAGCAGTCGCTTCTTCCGTGGTGTCCTCCCATGAACACCATTCTTGATTAGTGTTTTACGTATCATAGACTCGTCAACAGAGATGTTGGTGTGTTCCAGAGATTTCTGGAAGTCTTTAGCTGACACTGTAGGATTCTTCTTAACCTCACTGAGCATTCTGCGCTGTGTTCTTAAAGTCATCTTTGAAGGACGGCCACTCTTAGGGAGAGTAGGGACAGTGCTGGACTTTCTCCATTTATAGACCATTTGTCTTACCGTGGACTGATGAACATCAAGGCTTTTAGAGATACTTTCGTAACCCTTTCCAGCTTCATGCAAGTCAACAATTCTTAATCTTAGGTCTTCTGAGATTTATTTTGTTTGAGGCATGGTTCACATCAGGCAATGCTTCTTGTGAATAGCAAACTCTAATTTTGTGAGTGTTTTTTATAGGCAAGGCAGCTCTAACAAACATCTCCAATCTCATCTCATGTATTGGACTCCAGGTTAGCTGACTCCAATTATCTTTTGGAGAAGTCATTTGCCTAGGGGTTCACATACTTTTTCCAAACTACGCTGTGAATGTTTAAATGATGTAATCAATATAGACAAGAAAAATACAATAATTTGTGTATTATTAGTTTAAACACATTACGTTTGTCTATTGTTGTGACTTAGATGAAGATCAGATCAAATTTGATGACCAATTTCTGCTGAAATCTAGGTCATTCCAAAGGGTTCACATACTTTTTATGCCACAGTATGTAAATGTGATATTTTCGTTTTTTATATTTAATAAATTAGCAAAAAATTCTAAAATCATGTTTTTGCTTTTTCATTATGGGGTCTTGTGTGAAGATTGATTAGAGGATAAAAACAATTTAATCAATTTTAGAGTTAGGCTGACAAAAAAGTCAGGGGTCTGAATACTGCGGGGGACAGATTTTATACCTGTCGCACAGAGGAGGAACATTATTTGCTTAGGGTGTATGTGTGTGAGTGTATGCATTTTTATGTGTGTGTGCATATGTGAAATAGCATTTTTTTTAAGTGATTTTCCTTCTGAACAGAGTGCACATTTGTACAAACACCTAACTATTACAGATACAGTATATGGGGTAGAGGATACAAATATATCACATGATATAATATACATCGTTCAATAACTGCAGTAATACTGTGACTATTATGCATGTGATATGCATTTAATACATCAACAAATCCTCTGCAAACCTAATACAAAAATCCATCTACAGCCCACAGCAGTTTCCTAGGTATAAAACTGCCTTAGCTTGAACCTGTATAATTCTTTGATGGAGTGACCCATGCCTCTCACATCTGTCATCTCTCTGATTAAAATAAAATGTGAGGTGTGTCTGTGTCTGTGAGCAAAACACCATTTTTCTCTTGAGTGGCAGTGAGGATGATATGCATTTGCATAATTGCAATGACCATGCGGGCTGAGATTATTGTGTGGTTGCTTGTCTGTCTATTCCATTGTAGCCGCTGAGAGCCAGCGGATTGCTCATTGACTCACCCAGCAGTTGCGTCTCCTAGCAACGCCTCTTGAATGTACTGTATGTCCACATCTCGTGGGCGCCTTTAATAATCTGAGCAGCTATTTACATGTAAGCTTTGTTAAAAGATTCACGATGCGTCTACAACTGTGCATTTCCGAATGTTGTTCTTTCACTGTACCATACATCGCACAGATACAGAGGGTGACGCACAGATACAGAGGGTGATGTTTATGCTCATACAAAGGGTATTCCCTTGCTCGGCAGAGAAATAAACCAAACTGTGGTGTGAGAATTCGGGAGCTGCACTGAATGAATGCAAGGCTAAGTCCCAGTTATCTATTTCTTCCCTCTGAAAGTGTGTACTTGTTCACTTCACTGACTGGTATGGTGGAAACTAGCCCATCACTCCACTAATCCAATGCTTTTAGATTTGTGGGTCGCAGTGAGCACGTGTACAAAAAGGATATATCATTGAGACGCACCCCAAGACTGGATGAGCATTAGGGAAAACAACGATCTGCTCTCGGGTTCAGTTTGAATAGTGTGAAGACAATTGTCCGACCCTGTGTGATAATGTGAGGTTGATGAATGACTTTGATCTTGGTGTTTCATTAGTGGTGCCATGCTCCAGGAGGACAGGTTTAATAAATGGAGATAATTGCACTGATGTCCTTCTGGAACCTGGCTGTCACCGTGATTCTTTGATCCACAGCCTAAGGTGCCGTGACGTCACACATCCCGGGCTGGTAGCGTTGTCTTCACCTCGACCGTGTCAGAGCTGCTGATAGAAAAAAAAGAAACACATCAAATGATTTGTGAAACAACCACAAATGATAGCTTGGCTCTCTCCGGTTATTCTACTTAGGAAACAGGCTGCATTTAGTTTGCATGGGAGTCCATACTCGACAGCAGTGTGTTGGTAGCGATACGAATTGAGAAAGGATATCTGTGTGTACTGTAGGTGATGAATTCTGCTGGTGTGACATGCATTGTTGTTGCCAGAGTCAGGGTGGGAAAATGGTGGCGGATATAAAGCCACCTCATCATGTGCTTGACAGACAATATATATTCTCCTTGACAGGGCATCATGACTCCTGCTGTCCTGGTACGTTGCCTCTGAGATTTGAATCATCAGCCGTTGTCGACTATTGTTTTTAATGTGGGTTTGTATACATTCTTCATGATGTAGGAAGGGTTTTCATAGACTTGTTTTCTGACTATATTTATAAAGGACATTTGAAATTCCAGTGTTAATTAAAATCATCGGCCTATCCGGGCCTGCACCGAGATTGACTGATAAGAATGCCCAAATGTTTCCCTAGGCATCAAAATCCCAGACAGCATCTGACTCAAACAAATACAAACATTGAGATGAGCTGCTTCCAAACCCACAGCACGCAGGCTGCTTGGGATGCCAAACATATTTTCCAACAACATCCTGCTTTTAGCGCTTAGACTCAACCATCTTTTTTTTTGTCGCATATTGTTTTATCCATGCGTCATATCGAACTTCCTCTCTTTTCCGCTCCTATTTCAGGAGCTCGCAGATGACAGCCGCTTGAGTGCAGCGCCAAACTCCCAAATGTCTAGCCCGGCGTATGCGTTTACCATTCCCCTCGAGGTGAGAGAGATGTCTCCCATCTGGCTGACTCCAGTCTGTTTGTAACTCTCCTGTGACCTGCTGCTCTGTATAGCCTACTCCGCTGTTCTTCCAGAAGCTCGGCTCTGAATTAATTTCACCATTTTACAGGAATTGGTGGTGCTTACTTAAATCCAACAGCTGCAATTGATTCCCTCTTTGTGTGAATTCATGGACAACAGTAAGCTACTCTGGATTTGTTATAATGTGCAAAATCTACTCTCGTCTAGAATATTACTGTAATGATCACCGATGACTGTTAAGGATTCAACATAGAATTCACAATGTATGTTACAGAAAGAACATCAACAAAGGTCATTATCTGTTTTGTTTTGCCTCTGGGGTAGTACAAGGACATGATTGACTATGCAGTATGGAAATTATTCAGGTTTGCAGTTTTGGAGAGAGCCATCCCAAATGCATAATTGCTCCTTAACGTCAAACAGCCGCAGGGGGGAAATCTGACACTGAAACCACCCCACTGAGATAAGATTCTTTTAAGATCTGGGAACTATATTTAAATTTGTTGACCTTCTTCCACAGCACAGGCCATCTTCTCAGTTTCACGAAGCCTCCAAAAATCTATGGCTGTGTCCCAAATTGCACTCCATTTTCTACGTACAACACATAACTCCTTGTCAGAGGACACATACTTGATCCCCTCACCTGGACTGAACGCATGTTTTACTATTCCATAATACATTTCCTGACTTAGTTTCCATTTTGAGTTTAGAATAATACATTTTGGAAGAGCTAAATGTGTCGCAATGAATATCTAACTTCAACCAGCAGTGTTCTTGAAAAGGTGGAGATAAGGCAGTATATTTAGCGAGTCACGATCTGGTCTGATGTGGTTATTAGTCTATTTCCAGGACAGAGCAGACTGTTCTATTTCTGGTAGCATGTCAGTTCGAAATCACAGGCATGTGATTATAGGTGGCCGTGAAGGCCCTGGCTGTCTGGCGGTAGGAAATTAAGAAGATGTCACTCTCTCATCTCTCTCAAAGTCAAAAGCCGTTTTTGATTTGGTCTCCTGGCTCATCTACCACCAAGTCAACTTCCCATTTCAAGCCACACTGTTAAAAAAAGCCAACTTAACCAATTGTTTAATCGGTGTTATGATGTGAGTTGAGTGGTCTTCAAAAAGGACAAGAATTAGAGCTAATGTTTTAAAGTATTTACTCAACAGACTCTTCTAGAAGTGAGCTGATTTTGAAAAATAATGTTGAGTAAAGTACTGATTCATTTTTGCAACAACAAAAAAAACTAAAATCCACGCCCATCATTATCATATTTCCCAGCATCTTATGCTACACGAACATAAATAACTAATTTTTCTAAACTAACATTCTGAATGCAGGTTGCAGGTGATTACATCTTATAATTGTTGGATATCCTCTCTTTGGCTGGATTCCAATAGGAATTACACATCACTTTTGCAAGCGATAATGTGACTTGCAGGCTTGATGTGGCCTGTAAACCAGGAATTTCAGACCACTGTGTTAGGGCATTAATACCCCTCCTCCCCAGGCTCAAATTGCTGGGGCATAGAGCCTGGTGGGAGAGGGCGCAAGCTTGTTACAGCTGTATTATGCGGAACAAAAGTAGAAATGCAACGTGCAAGAATTTCAAAGAATTTACTGAGTTACAGTTCATATAAGGAAATCAGTCAATTTAAATACATTTGTTTGGCCCTAATCATGGACTGGGAACACAGATATGCATCTGTTGCTCACAGATACCTTTAAAAAAAATGGTAGGTGCGTGGATCAGAAAACCAGTCAGTATCTGGTGTGACCACCATAATACAGCCTTGAGGTCTCTGCACTAGTTGCCTGTGAGTTTTAGATAATTCTATTGGTTTTTAAATCAATCCACGATTGTGCACTCCAATACATTTCAGCCATGCTTTTAAGTTATGTACCCATTAGGTCCCTCAGGTCCTCTGGAACTTGCCTAAAGCCTAGGACCAAGAGGCATAGAGAGGAAGCCTTTAGTTATCATGCCCCCAGCCTCTGGAATAGCCTGCCAGAGAACCTGAGGGGGGCCGAAACTGTAGACATATTTAAAAGAGATCTTAAAACACAACTTTATAGCTTTGCTTTTCCTTAGGGTGCTTTTTAGTCATTCAGTTTTTATTGTTTTTGATCCACTACAATAGCCACAAGTCTGTTGACAACCAAAGCAGACATGGGGTGCTCAGTGGGAAGCTAGTTCCACCATTGGGGTACTAGGACAGAGAAGAGCTTTGACTGGGGTGAGAGGGAGCTTCTCTGCTGTAGGAATAGGAGGTCCAAGACACTAGAGGTGGCAGAACGGAGTGCTTGGGTTGGGGTGTAGGGTTGTAACATAGCCTGAAAGTAATTGGTGGCAGTTCCTCATGTTGCTCCATAGGAAAGTACCATAGGCAAGTACCATGGTCTGCAGCTGGTTGCTGAATCAACACCAACACCAACACTATTTTGTTGAGCAAACTCACAATCCTTTTGCAGCTGGTTGCCTTACAATTGTAAGTTGACTTTTTTTTTTTTTTTTACAGTGCATCAGATCCGATTGAAATATCTATTCAAATATGTTTTGATGAGAGTAGCAATCAGACGATAAATGAAAAAGATTGGTTTGGCTCAGTTTGCTGGATGTGTTTGAAAATCAACACTCAGAGGGGGACCACTGAGAATGAAGTGTGTGCAATTATAGACAGACTATTACTGAATCTCAATGGCACCATATTCCTAGCCCATAGGAATCTGATCAAAAGTAGTGCATTCAGAAAATATTTACACCCCTTGACTTTTCCCACATTTTGTTGTGTTACAATGTGGGATTAAAATGGATTTAATTGTCCTTTTATTTATTTTTTATACATTAAAACACAATATATAGCGACTAGATAAGTATTCAGCCCCTTGAGTCAATGCATGTTCGAATCACCTTTGATTACGACTATGATTATTTTTGGGTAAGTCTCTAAGGCTGTAAATGCAGCCCAATTGTGTTATTTTTTCACTAATTGGTCTACTGATAAATCAGATCAGCTGTGAAAAATACCTGATGTGAAAATATCTGATGTAATTGGTCAAAAGACTAATTAGTGGAAAAATATCAGAATTGGGCTGCCTGTGTAAATGTATCCTAAGAGCTTTTCACACCTGGATTGAACAATAATTGCCAGTGTTTGTTATTTTTAATCTTCACGTTCTGTCAAGTTGGTTGATGATAATTTCTTGATAGTCATTTTGAAGTCAAGCCGATTTAAGTCAAAACTGTAACTAGGCCACTCAGAGACTTTCAATGTCGTCTTGGTATTCAACTCCAGTGTATATTTGGCCTCGTGTTTTAGGTTATTGCCCTGCTGAAAGTTGAATTTGTCTTCCAGTGTCTGGTAGAATGCAGACTTAAACAGATTTTCCTCTAGGATTTTGCTGTGTTTTTTCCTTTATTTTTATCCCAAAAAACTCCCTAGTCTGATGACAAGAATACCCATAAATTAATGCAGCCGCAACCATGCTTGAAACTATGATGTGATGTGTCATGTTGGATTTGCCCTAAACATAACGCTTTGGAAAAATAGTTAATTTCTTTACCACATTTTTTTCAATCTTACTTTGGTGCCTTATTTTGTACAGGGTCAAACATTTCCAGTAGCCTTCCATAAGCTTCCCACAATAAGTTGGGTGAATTTTGTCCCATTCCTCCTGACAGAGCTGGTGTAACTGAGTCAGGTTTGTAGGCCTCCTTGCTCGCACACGCTTTTTCAGTCCTGCCTAAAGATTCTCTATAGGATTGAAGACAGGGCTTTGTGATGGCCACTCCAATACCTTGACTTTGTTGTCCTTAATAACCTGTTGGTACTAGGGGGCAGTATTTTCATTTTTGAAAAAAAAACGTTCCCGTTTTAAACGGGATATTTTGTCAGGAAAAGATGCTAGAATATGCATATAATTGACAGCTTTGGATAGAAAACACTAACGTTTCCAAAACTGTAAAGATATTGTCTGTGAGTATAACAGAATTGATGTTGCAGGCGAAAGCCTGAGAAAAATCTAATCCGGAAGTGCCCCAGGTTTTGAAAGCGCTGCGTTCCAATGAGTCCGTATTCAGCTGTGAATGTGCCATCAACGAGCTTACACTTTCTACGTATTCCCCAAGGTGTCTACAGCATTGTGACGTAGTTTTACGCATTTCTGTTGAAGAATAGCCAAAGGCGGCCACATTGCGTAAGGCGTCACATGGTGGCTCCGAGAGAGATTCTCGCGTAAAATACAGAGGTAGTCATTACTCCAATCGGTCCTCCTGAAAAACTAATTGTCCCGGCGGATATATTATCGATAGATATTAGAAAAACACCTTGAGGATTGATTATAAACAATGTTTGCCATGTTTCTGTCGATATTATGGAGCTAATTTGGAATATTTTTCGGCGTTGTGGTGACCGCAATTTCTGGGCGATTTCTGAGCCAAACGTGAAGAAAGAACGGAGATATTTCGCCTACAAAAATGTAGTTAGCTAGTAAATAAATAATTAAACCAATTTGTTAAGTACTGAATCCTAGGTAAGGCTCAGGTTTTTGCAAGATGCAAGAAGGTTATGACTGTTGAGAATGATGATATGATATGAGGTTATGATTAATAAGTTGATTGTTTATTGATGTAACGAGTAAAGACTTTCAGAGTTTAATTTTGGAGTTCGTAACTTTAAACAACCGCTCTCGTGCTGCCTCAATTCTTAATGATTTAATTGTTACATGATTAATCTAATTGGGTAACAATTAAACATAGTTGATTAGATAAATAACAGTCATCAGATTAATGTTGAAGTAAAGTCAAGACATTGTCTAGAGCAGTGGTTCCCAAACTTTTAAAGTCCCGTACCCCTTTAAACATTCAACCTCCAGCTGCGTACCCCCTCTAACACCAGGGTCAGCGCACTCTCAAATGTTGTTTTTTGCCATCATTGTAAGCCTGCCACACACACACACTATATGATACATTTATTGTGTGAGTTTTAATCACAACCCGGCTCGTAGGAAGAGACAAATATCTTTTATAGGACCAGGGAACAAATAATAATATAATAATAATCAATATTTTTGCTCTTTATTTAACCATCTTACATATAAAACTTTATTTGTTCATCAAAAATTGTGAATAACTCACCACAGGTTAATGAGAAGGGTGTGCTTGAAAGGATGCACATAACTCTGTCTGAAATCCTTTTCCACTCACAGTCTGTGCCTGTATTTAGTTTTCATGCTAATGAGGGATGAGAATCCACTCTCACATAGATACATGGTTGCAAAGGACATCAGTGTCTTAACAGCGCGATTTGCCAAGGTATGATACTCTGAGCGCAGCCCAATCCAGAAATCTTGGGGTAGTGGCTTCTGATTGAATTCAATTTTCACAGACCTGCTTGTTGCAATTTCGATGAGGCTCTCTTGTTCAAATATCGGTAAGTGGACTGGAGGCAGGGCATGGAGGAAGGTCCTTGTTAATTAATGCAGACAGAGAAGAGCTCCAACTTCTTAATCATAGCCTCAATTTTGTCCAGCACATTGAATATAGTTGCGGAGAGTCCCTGTAATCCTAGATTCAGATCATTCAGGTGAGAAAAAACATTACCCAGATAGGCGTCATATGAGAAACTTGTCATCATGCAAGCGGTCAGACAAGTGAAAATTACGGTCAGTAAAGAAAAGCTAGTTTCTCAATTTAAAATAATGTGCCAATACTTAACCAGCGCACTTCTGTATATTGTAAAAGCGTTACATGGTCGCTGCCCATATCATTACATAGTGCAGAAAATACACAAGAGTTCAGGGGCCTTGCTTTACCAAAGCTGCCAGGCATTCCTTTAGCAGCAAGAGCCCCTCGGTGGATGCTGCAGTGTATCCAAGTGGCGTCGGGAGCAACTGTTTCCACGAGCGTAACCACTCCACTATGTCTCTCTGTCATGGCTTTCGAGCCATCAGTACAGATACCAACACATCTTGACCACCAAAGTCCATTTCATGTCACAAAGCTGTCCAGTACTTTAAAAATATCCTCTCCTGATGTCCTGGTTTCCAGTGGTTTGCAGAAGAGGATGTCTTCCTTAATTGACCCCCCATAAACATAACGGACATATACCAGGAGCTGTGCCAGGCCTGCCACATCTGTTGACTCATTCAGCTGTAACGCATATAATTCACTGGCTTGTATGCAAAGCAGTAATTGTTTCAAAACATCTCCTGTCATGTCACTGATGCGTCGTGAAACAGTGTTGTTTGATGAAGACATTGTCTGTATAGTTTTTTTGGGGCCTTTTCCCCCAGCATTGTCCCAGCCATATCCGCGGCAGCAGGAAGAATTAAGTCCTCCAAAATAATATGGAGCTTGCCTGTCCTAGCCACTCGGTAGCTCAACATATAAGAGACATTTAGCTCAGTCTTATTAATGGTATCTGTTGCTTTTATACATGTCTTACTACTCAAAAGTTGTCTTAATTCTCATTCAAAAAACTCCCTTGGATTATTTTTAAAATTGGTATGTTTTGTTTCTAAATGTCTGCGCAAGAGTGAATGTTTCATTGAGTTGTGAGATAGTACTTTTGCACATATAACAACACACTGTGGCTCAGGAAAGGCACTACTCCCAATATAATTTAACTCCAAATCAATGAAGTTCTCATCATATTTGCACCTCTTCGATGGTTCAACAGCCCTGTCAGTTGTTCGGTGCTTTCCTGAGTAAGGGGGCAGTAGCTCTTCGGCTGCATCAGATTCACAACTGTCAGTGTCAATGCTAGCTGGGCTAACAACGAATGTAGAATTACTGATGCAAGCATTGGATGTGCTCGTGGAAGCAGAACAACTTGTGTCGTTGACAGGTACAGGTGTAGTACTGCTGGTAGTAGCAGTACTACCAGTGGAGCTAGTTTGTGTCTATTTGGACGTGGGCCTTACTTTTTTTAACCATTTATCAATTTTCGAGCAAACGGAATGAGCAGCAACTACGTTTGGCTACGTACAGACCGTTAGTGGAATCCCCTTGAGAGAGTAATGGTTAATGTGATTGGATATTAATCATTTGTCTAGGCTACCTGTATTTGACATTGTGTTGTTATTTCACTGGTTTAATTAATATTCATATTTTTTTTGCAGTGAAACGAGACTACTCAGGCAAGAAAAAAACATCACCCAAATGTATAGCCCTGTTGGAAAATATAAAATAGACTATTTGAAAATGTGAAGAATTATTATATATATTTTAAATTATTATTATAAAAAATGTTTTAATGTGAATCACCTTTTTATTTGAAGTACCCCCGACTGCATTGCGAGTACCCCAGTTTGGGAATACCTGATCTACAGTAAGTGACCGAAATCATGCCATCATGATCGATGGGGTTAAGTCCGAATTTCTTGAAGTACTTAAAGGTGTTCCGCAGAGGTCAATTCTAGGTCCTGTTCTTTTCATTATTTATATAAATGCTATTGGTCAAACAGTTAAAAGTTGTACATTTAATCTATTTGCAGATTATACTATTATGTATGCATAACCTGGCTGTGACAAGGCTACATTCCAACGTTGCAGCTGTACAGGAAGCCCTTACTGATTTTAAAAGCTTTTTTGTCTCTCTCTAGTCACCAGGAAGCAGACTGTCCAGACAACCTTTCCACCTGTTCTTGATTATGGTGATACTATTTATCAAAGTGCAGCTGCCTCTACTCTTAACTCTCAACCACTGGTTGCCGTTTATCAAAGCACCCTTTGTTTTATCTCAGAAGACAGTTTTATGACTCATAACTGTATTCTTTACCAAAAGGTTGGCTGGACCTCTTTGAAGTCACGTACACTGAGTGGACAAAACATTAAGGACACCTGCTCTTTCCATGACAGACTGACCAGGTGAATCAAGATGAAAGCTATGATCTCTTATTGATGTCACTTGTTAAATCCACTTCAATCAGTGTAGATGAAGGGCAGGAGACTGGTTAAAGAAGGATTTTTAAGCCTTGAGACAGTTGAGACATGGATTGTGTATGTGTGCCATTCAGAGGATGAATGAGCAAGACAAAAGATTTAAGTGCTTTTGAACGGGGTATGGTAGCAGGTGCCAGGCGCACCGGTTTGTGTCAAGAACTGCAACGCTGCTGGGTTTTTCAACAGTTTCCTGTGTGAATCAACAATGGTCAACCACCCAAAGGACATCCAGCCAACTTGACACAACTATGGGAAGCATTGGAGTCAGCATGGGCCATCATCCCTGTGGACTCAAACTAAACCATCATTCATCTACTGTATTATTTTTGAGGTACTTGTGTTGCATTAACATTTTTGGGAGAGACAGAGGGCCTCAGGAGTCTGACTAGTCATGTCAAGTTGAACTTTATGTGACAACAATGCATGGACTGTCTGTATCCAACCTTTCGACACGTTGTAGAGTCCATGCCCCGATGAATTAAAACTATTCTGAGGGCAAAAGTGGTGGTGCAACTCAATATAAGGAAGGTGTCCTTGATGTTTTATACACTTATGTTTGGAATAATCTTTAAAAAGCAGTACAGACAGTGGCCTTAGTTGCCCTCGGGCAGTTTAGAGAGTGGACAGAGGAATGTTAAAATAAAGAATGTGTTTGTTTTAGTTGATTGTGTCTGAGAATATTGCGTATATTTATGTTAGTCTGTGCAATTTGTGTCATGCTGTATTTGACTTGTTTTATATTGTATTACATTTTTTGGTTCTATGAAATGTTATATGCAGGGCTCCCTTGAAAAAGAGATACTGGTCTCAATGGTGACTCCCTGCTAAAATAAAGGAAAAAAATGTAAAATAATAATTTAAATCACCATTGCCCTCATGGTGAATCCATGAGCGGTTTCCTTCCTCTCTGGCAACTGAGTTAGGAAGGACACCTCCCACTGGGCACAGACTTCAGTTCAACGTCTAGTTTTGATTTACATTTGGTTGAGTTGACATGGTGACAAAAATGTCACCATGTCATTGGATTTAGGTTAAAAGACGGATGAAAAAAATAGAGTAGGCACTTGACTTCATGTATAAGTGAAGTCAAGAGTCTGTCTCATAAGTGATTTGGCCCTGAAGTGGAAGGAGCTACCCCATCTTCCAACCCAGTATAGAACTGGACTCAATCTTAACCATCATTCATCTACTGTATGATTTATGAGGTACTTGTGTTGCATGAATATTTTTGGGAGAGACAGAGGGCCTCAGGAGTCTGACTAGTCAGGTCAAGTTTAACTTTATGTGACCAACAACGCATCGGCTGTCTGTAACCAACCGGTTCGAACCCACGGTCTTCAGTTTTCCACGTTGATTCAACGTCATCACATTCATTTTGGGGGGATGAAATGATGTTGATTCAACCAGTTTTTTTGCCCAGTGGGCTGTATCTTTCTAGTGGCTGGGTGTACTTATGCATCATCCAAAGCATAATTAATAACTTCATCATGCTCGAAGGGATAATCATTATCTTCTTATTTTATTTCTACCCATCTACCAATGGGTGCCATTCTTTGCATGGCATTGGAAAACCTCCCTGGTCTTTGTGGTTGAATCTGTGCTTGAAATGTACTTCTCGACTGAGGGACCTTACTAAGTAGGCCCAAGGGAATAGGGCGCCAGTAGGGACACAGGCTTTGATAAATTAGCTCCCTGTGGATAAAAGCTTAGGGAAGTTTAGGCTCCAGCAGTGAACCAAAGTGAATGCTGCTTCTTCTTTCTCTTTTAATAGCGTTTTAAAAAATACATAGAAGTGAGGTGCTTTTAAGTTTCTACAGACAGAGTGCTAGGTCTGTCTCATAAGTGCTTTGGCCCTGAAGTGGAAGAAGCTATCCCATCTTCCATCCCAGTATAGAACTGGACTCAAACTTAACCATCATTCATCTACTGTATAATTTATGAGGTACTTGTGTTGCATTAACATTTTTGGGAGAGACAGAGGGCCTCAGGAGTCTGACTAGTCAGGTCAAGTTGAACCCACGGTCTTCTCCTGGGCCACAAGACTGTGTTAGCCCACTGAGCTAAAGGGGTCGTTCCACCAATTAGGTGCCCTTTGAGTACTATATCTTGGTCAGTATGTTTTTCAATTTAAATGTTAACATTCTGTCATAAAAAGAACATGTTCAATTTAATTAAAAAAAACTTTTTACCATCTCAAGAGGTAAAATTTTAAAAAGGACTGTAAGTGGTAAAGTAACCAGGGTTGACCGTACAAGGATTGACGACTTCATCTTAAATCAGCCATACACTCCCTTGTGACAGGGGGAATGGAAGCTTGTGGTGTGCAACAGGGAGGGTCAATTGAATGCAAAACATGTCCAGCCTGTCTATGGGGTGACAGGGTGGACGTGTTACGCTCGGCCTGCTCAGTTTTCCACCACAAAACACCAGAAAATGTCCAAAAAGATTAGAACCAGCTCACCTGCTTTTACACTGTGATTTGACAGTGTAAAAGCAGGGTAGCCTAGTGGTTAGCACGTTGGACTAGTAACCGGAAGGTTGCAAGTTCAAACCCCCGAGCTGACAAGGTCTGTCGTTCTGCCCCTGAACAAGCAGTTAACCCACTGTTCCCAGGCTGTCATTGAAAATAAGAATTTGTTCTTAACTGACTTGCCTGGTTAAATAAAAAAAAATAAAGATGTTTAATGTCTTGTTGTTGTTTTTATCAAAAAGGAACAGTTTCACCACATTCAAATGAGAATTCAGTTTGCGAATCAGGGTACACCTTAAAATGAGGGACAGGTTTATTTGTTTAATCTAATCTTATTTGTTTAGTCTAAGGCATTTTCTGAGTGAGTGAGTGAGTGAGTGAGTGAGTGAGTGAGTGAGTGAGTGAGTGAGTGAGTGAGTGTGAGAGAGAGAGAGAGAGAGAGAGAGAGCTAAAGATAGAGATGTATAAGTGAAGTCAAGTGCCCAGGGAAAATGTACTAAGCTGTGTTGAGCTGTAGAATATCCCAGGAGGATATTCTGATGAAGAATACACTACACCGTTCTACACCTTGCTACACCTTAGTGGATCTGATTGAACAGAATACAGAGCAGATAACTCAATTCATTATACACTAACAGTACAAGGACCGGGGGACTTGTTGACAAAAACAGGCCAAAACACGCCTCAACAGCATTTTACCAGGCCATTTCAACCAGAGACAGATAAAGGAGGGGAGCTATGTATAAATATGAACTACATGTATAATAAAAAATATATATACTTATTAATATGGCTTAAGTGTACAATCCAGCTTCAACATTGACCGCCTGAGATCAAGAGCACAATCGTGGTAAAGGTAAACGCACAAGTCAACATAATCATATTTCGTGACAAATTCAATGTTTTCTCGTGTGAAATGACGTGGCGTGTGTGCAGAGACTGGGGAGATTGAATTGCAGTGTTACATGGATGCAGTGAATCGCTGTAGCAAGGAACATTTTCAAGCGGCTAGAAATGGAACCCTTCTAAATTCATATTTCTGTCATAGTAATAGTTGACTTCCAATAGAGGCCTATAATTCAGAGTCCTTGCATTACTTTGAGAACACAATTAATATTCGAAGGCCATTTGCTGTTGCTAGGAGACAAGTATATGGGAAAAACCCTCATCATGAGGTATTTCGATTGCATCAGTTAACGACTAATTCTCACACAAAGACATTGAGCCTTCCTCGTCAATATTCTATTCGATGAGAATGTATTTGAACGTGTTTGCCTTCATTTCATCACAGACTTGTTTCCATGTGTCATGAACAATAGGATTATTCTTGTCGCTGTAAAGTTAACGTAGTTCACTCACGGTATGGGATTCTTCCTTGGATCATTAGTTATTTTTTGTGTATGTACTGTGTGTGTGAACGACTGTATATATGTGCATGGAACTTTAAAGAACGTGACACGTGTAACTAACATGGCTTATGAAACCATGGCACTTCCATAGCAGTAGAGCATAGAGCAGCAGAACATGCAGTGGAGTCCCACACGCATATAGAAAAGGCTGGTCAAAATTGAGACACACAAAATACATATATTGTATAAAAATATAACCACGAAAATGGTGACCTGTGGGCCTGTAAATATTTATTTTTGTTATACTAACCCATAATGAGTCTTTGGCTGATCAGTGGGCAATGGCCAACCCCCAGTTTTTTGGCTAAGCTGAGTTTACGCAAACCCACATTAAAGTCAAACGCGGCATCAGCAAAGAGACCTGCTATGACTCTGCCATCAGTTAGACAGCGAAGAAAATGTATTGTAAAAAACAGAAAGTGTGCCTTTAAACATAGAAAGAGCACATTCACGTTGTCCCCTCACTTAAAAACGTCCTATTTTTTGGGCAGCTAAAACCATGATTATGCACGACTAATAAAACAAAAAACATGGTCAAACAGTGAAGTGCATTATCCTTATGATTCCTGTATCAATCAATCAATCAATCAAATGTATTTATTTATTTACAGTGGGGCAAAACATTATTCAGTCAGCCACCAATTGTGCAAGTTCTCCCACTTAAAAAGATGATAGAGGCCTGTAATTTTCATCATAGGTACACTTCAACTATGACAGACAAAATGAGAAAAAAAATCCAGAAAATCACATTGTAGGATTTTTTATGAATTTATTTGCAAATTATGTTGGAAAATAAGTATTTGGTCACCTACAAACAAGCAAGATTTCTGGCTCTCACAGACCTGTAACTTCTTCTTTAAGAGGCTCCTCTGTCCTCCACTCGTTACCTGTATTAATGGCACCTGTTTGAACTTGTTATCAGTATAAAAGACACCTGTCCACAACCTCAAACAGTCACACTCCAAACTCCACTATGGCCAAGACCAAAGAGCTGTCAATGGACACCAGAAACAAAATTGTAGACCTGCACCAGGCTGGGAAGACTGAATCTGCAATAGGTAAGCAGCTTGGTTTGAAGAAATCAACTGTGGGAGCAATTATTAGGAAATGGAAGACATACAAGACCACTGATAATCTCCCTCGATCTCAGGCTCCACGCAAGCCCCCCGGCACATAGACCACAGTAGATACTGGAGACAGAGACAGGAGTGGGTCGGGGGTCACTGTGGCCCCGTTCGACGATACCCCCGGACAGGAACAATGTAATGAAAGTCTGCCCTGCTCCTGTGCCTATGTCCTCGCTAGGGCCTGCTGCTGTAATGAGCGAGCCACAGTCCTCTCCCCCCTTGAGCTTGAGAGAAAAATGTGTTCTGACCGTAATAACATTACAAAAAAAATACAATTTTGGATGCATCATCCTCTGTCGAAGAGAGGGACTCAGCTTTCTGAAGGTATGTACATTTTTTCTCAACTCTCAATGTTTTGCTCAGTAGCAATTATTGTACAACCAATATTTGATATGGCTTTGAGATATGGAGCAGAGCTGGCGTGTGATGCGCAATGGTTACTGCGAGGGCATAAGAGTCTAGTTCTCTTTGGTAGTAGCCTACAACTGCCAAGTTTTTTTTAGGATATGACATTTAATGTTGGATGAATACATGGCTACTAGCAGTGGGTATTATGTTTTGAGTCAGCGATCTCGTTCATGTGTTTTGACATGGACCACCAACACCGCAACTCATGTCAAGAGGGACGCAACAGAACCTCTACTTCCTAAGCCATGCCACCCCAGGTCCTCTCCTAATACTACCGTTGCACCATTGAGAGCATCTTGACCAATTGCATCACGGCCTGGTACAGGAATTGCTCCTGTCCACGACCGCAAGGCCCAGTAGCGAGTGACGAAGACGGCCCAGTACATCACTGAGGCCGTGTTCCCACCCATCCGGGACATCTACCAGACACGGTGCCCGAGGAAGTGCCGCAGCATCATCAAAGACTCCACACACCCCAGACATGAGCTGTTCACTCCCTTACAGTCGGACAGACGGTATCAGTGCATAAGGTCTGATATCGCCAGTCTCAGAGACCGTTTCTATCTGCAAGCCATCAGACTGCTGAACAATTGAACTGGACTGACCACCTGCACTGACACACACACACACCCACCCACACGGACACACACATATACATTCATGCTACACACACACACATCACAACTACTGATACCAAACTCTTATTAACTATTGCTAACACGGCACAATTTAAACACTTGCCCCCCAATCCCCCCTTCCCTGATACATGTGTAAATATTGTTCTATAAATAGTGTCTCCTTGTATTATACTTACGCTAAACATCTTATTCTATTCTACTGAGCCATTTACTTTATGTTTGTATTCTTTTGTATTATTTCTTATTGTTGCAGCATTATCGAGAAGGAACCTGCAAGTAAGAATTTCGTTGGACAGTGTATGCCATGTGTATTCTGTACATACGACTAAGGAAACTTCCACTTCCTCTTCCCCAAATGAACTAGCCTTATGACATTAGTTAGTGCACGTACAGATACATGTAATTCATCTCTATTGAAAATATATGACATTCTAGAGTCCTATTTTGACAGTAAAATAGCAACTATATGTAACGGCTGTTGGTGGAAGAAGGTGAGGACCAAGGTGCGGCGTGGTACGTGTTCATGTTTGTTTATTGACACTGAACACTAAATACAAAAATAAAAGGGAATAACCGAAACAGTCCTGAAAGGTGAAAAACACTAAACTGAAATCAACTACCAACAAAACCCATGTGGGAAAGAGCTACCTAAGTATGGTTCTCAATCAGAGACAACGATAGACAGCTGCCTCTGAGAACCACACCCGGCCAAACAACAAAGAAATACAAAACATAGAAAATGAACATAGAATGCCCACCCTAGTCACACCCTGGCCTAACCAAAATAGAGAATAAAAGCCTCTCTATGGCCAGAGTGTGACACTATAGTCTAATTGTCAACCCAAAACGCATTACGATCCCTGGATTAGGTTGCACATCAAAATATCTTGAATCATGCACTCCTGCTTGGACATGTCATTTATTTACATCTTAAATAGCTCAGTAGTCTATTTATTATACTTCTTAATAAAGCACTATGAATGACTTTAAGATGATTACTCACTGTTTAAATCAAGGGCAGGTGCCACCAATTGTAGAAGTTAGTGGCAATAAGGTGAAATGTTCATCTGGAGCCCCATAACAGTAATGAATACTTAGGGTAGGTGTTGATTCAGAGGAAGATATGACAGGCACTGATTTGCAATATAGCCTAAGAAGTCATTAGCTTGGCTTTTATAACATATAAGGCTTAACCCAGACAGACTGGCTGAGTGGGTTGGCAAGTTGGCGGCGCGCGCTGTGATGTGGAACGGTGTGGATAAAATGCCAGGGCTGAATTCTTGTCCCAGTCCACCCCTCTGCACAAGTCCATTTCCCTCCATTCAGTATCCATCCAACAGATGGGTGAACAACACAGATGTATTGGTGCTCAAGCAGCCTGCAGAAGAGGATTCCTCATGACAATGTATTTGATGAGCATGTCCTGGTTTTGCTTATTCTGACAAATCACGTGAGTGGCTTCCGTAATGGAAGGTAATATGTGATTCCTGGAAACGCAGCCCCCCATCCTTAGAATCATTATATTTAATTCAATTTAAATCAATTCATTCAATCTACTCGTCCTTGTATGCTACTTTGTGCCGGTATGAAGATGCAGGAGCATGAAGTAATAGTGTATCATACCAATTAAACAGCAAAACAATCAATTTGTACATGGCTGCAGCACATACATGATTGGTAAATATGGCATGCATTTCTGATATCATTTAATGTCCTTGTTTTCCATCATCATCAGCAGTCATCATCATCCTGTCTGCTGTGTGGGAAAATGCCTGAATGGAACAATGATAATAAACAACTGTTTACATCATCATCTTCCCTTTTTTGTTTATGTTCTATATCATGATGTGTTACTTTACAGAACAGTGTCCCGGGATATTTCTTTAGGTTGTGGGAACATTGTGAGGATATGACAAGAGATAGGTTCCCAAACCACTAAAACTGTCCAGATGTGCTGACATACGGATCATTTTTGTATCCTGTTGCAAAAAAATAAAAATACATTTAAAAAATGTTGAGAGAACAGCCTTTTTCTGAGTTCTTTAAAGGTTCCCAGAACATTTAATTTGGTTGTGGGAACAGTGTGGATACATTACAAGGGATAGGTTCCCAGCAAACAAAATATGCTCAGTTGTGATGACATTCAGACCATTTTTTAAGTTAGGTTGCACAGAACATTCCCACAATTTTCCACAATTTCCAAAATATTTTGTTTTTATATAATGTTATATTTACGTATTACACAGTGTTACCACAGCATTCTCAGTATGCAAATGTGTGCTCCTTAAAGCTCCAATTGTGTAGCTCCTGGAATACATCACATTATGTTTCTCTCCAGATGTCACGGCAATTTGCATTTGAGGTCCACTACAAGGTGATATAAACAGACAGTATTTTTTATTTCGTTCGTTGGATTAAAAAAAATATGTATTTTATTTTTCAACAGAACAACACAATGCAGCAAGAGTAAGTACTACAACAAAAGGAAAATAAACCCTCCCAACCCCCCCCCCCCAAAAAAAAACAACAACATGAAAACAATTACAAATGACAAAATAAAAAATATTAATTCAATTAGAATAGTAATAATTCAAATAATGACTAAATAAGACAAAATACAAGAGAGACCAACACATACACAAAGCAATACAAACAGTACATTACAGAAAGACTATAGCTACATCTACAGTATCTACAAGCCCACACCCACCAACCCCAATGGAAGTTTTTCCATATAGTCCAGGAATGGCTGATATGTTTTCACAAAGTAGTTGAATTTATTTTTTAAAGTATAGGTAATCCCTGTCTTAGGTCAGTAAGGATCACCACTTTATTTTAAGAATGTGAAATGTCAGAATAATAGTAGAGAGAATGATTTACTTCAGCTTTTATTTCTTTCATCACATTGCCAGTGGGTCAGAAGTTTACATACACTCAATTAGTATTTGGTAGCGTTGCGTTTAAATTGTTTAACTTGGGTCAAATGTTTCGGGTAGCCTTCCACAAGTTTCCCACAATAAGTTTGGTGAATTTTGGCCCATACCTCCTGACAGAGCTGGTGGAACTGAGTCAGGTATGTAGGCCTCCTTGCTCACACACGCTTTTTCAGTTCTGCCCACAAGATTTCTATAGGATTGAGGTCAGGGATTTGTGATGGCCACTCCAATACCTTGACTTTGTTATCCTTAAGCCATTTTGGAAGCATGCTTGGGGTCATTGTCCATTTGTAAGACCCATTTGCGACCATGCTTTAACATCCTGACTCATGTCTTGAGATGTTGCTCCAAAATATCCACATAATTTTCCTGCCTCATGATGCCATCTATTTTGTGAAGTGCACCAGTCCCCCCTGCAGCAAAGCACCCCCGAACCATGATGCTGCCACCCCCATGCTTCACGGTTAGGATGGGGTTCTTCGGCTTGCAAGCCTCCCCCTTTTTCCTCCAAACATAATGATGGTCATTATGGCCAAAAAGTTCAATTTTTGTTTCATCAGACCAGAGGACATTTCTCCAAAAAGTATGATCTTTGTCCCCATGTGCAGTTGCAAATCGTGGTCTGGCTTTTTTATGGCGGTTTTGGAGCAGTGGCTTCTTCCTTGCTGAGCAAGGGCATGTCGATAAAGGACATAGATGTATGTGGATGTAGATACTTATGTACCTGTTTCCTACAGCATCTTCACAAGGTCCTTTGCTGTTGTTCTGGGATTGATTTGCACTTTTTTCACCAAAGTACGCTCATCTCTAGGAGACAGAACGCGCCTCCTTCCTGAGCGGTATGTCTGGTCCCATGGTGTTTATACTTGCGTACTATTGTTTGTATAGATGAACGCTGTACCTTCAGGTGTTTGGAAATTGCTCCCAAGGATGAACCAGACTTGTGGAGGTCTACAATTTCTTTTATGAGGTCTTGGCTGATTTCTTTTGATTTTCCCATGATATCAAGCAGAGGCACTGCGTTTGAAGGTATGCCTTAAAATACAACCACAGGTACACCTCAAATTGACTCAAATGATTAGCTGATTAGTCAATTAGCCTATCAGAAGCTTCTAAATCCATGTCATAATTTTCTGGAATTTTCCAAGCTGTTTAAAGGCACAGTCAACTTAGTGTATGTAAACTTCTGACCCACTGTAATTGTGATACAGTGAATTATAAGTGAAATTCTGTTTGTAAATAATTACTGGAAAAATTACTTGTAGATGTCCTAACCAACTTGCCAGAACTATAGTTTGTTAACAATACATTTGTGGAGTGGTTGAAAAACAAGTTTTAATGACTCCAATATAAGTGTATGCAAACTTCCGACTTCAACTGTATGTAACCTCTGAGGTGTCAGAGTTGGTGGAGGAAGTTGTAATGTAGACATTTGTATCTAGAGTTGATGGTCGCTGACACACTATCTTGGAATACGTCCGATCATAGTCCGGCCATCAATTGTAATATGCAAATCAGATTCCCATCGCTCTCTTGACTTACGTGAGTCTGGTATTGGGCATTGTTGCACTAGCAATAAGTAAACTCCGGATATAAATCTAAACGATTCATGTTTATCGTGGAGTAGTTGTTCAATATTACATAGATTTGGTAAAGTCATTTCTCCAAGGGTGCTTCTGAGCAAGTTTCTTAACCGTAAATAACAAATAAATAATTATTTATCTTTCAGATGCTCAAATGACATAAGTACCCCATCTATATAACAATGTTCTCAATGCTTTTTCCCTTCTCATGCCAATGTTGAATCGTGTTGCAGTTTTGCCACCGGGGTGTTTTGGGTGACAAGTGTTGTTTCAGACCAACTAACTTACAAATTTCATGCCAAGATCTTACTAAATTGATGGTACAGGGATTGCTCGTTTTTTTTTGTTAATATAGCCTTGTGGTTCCACATGTAGATAGTATTACTCCCAATAATTAAGAGCAAGCGTTTCCATCTGGGTCCAAGAAGGGGCTGGTTCAGTTTAAAATTAGATTTAAATTAATCTCCTTTGCGCTGCCCAGTAATACATCTTCAAATTTGGTAGGCGGAGACCTCTTAGACTTTAATCCCACGTTAACTTGTCCAAACTCACCCTTGGAGTTTTACGGTTCCATACAAATGATCTTATGGTCTTGTTAAGGGACTTAAAAGAAACTTGGGTAAGAATTGTGGGTAAAGATTGAAATATGTGCGCCATTTTAGGCAGAACATGCATCTTAATACAGCTAATTCTCCCAAATAATGTGAGAGGCAGATCTATCCATCAATTCAGGTCCATTCACCACCTTCTGAACCAAGACAGAGTAGTTGAGCGTGTACAAATATCTTAGGTCATTATCAACTCGGATTCCTAGATATTTTAATGCCTGTAGCGACCATCTGAAGGGACCCGTTCGTTCACAGATGCTATGGTCAAAACGAGTCAGTGGAAATATTTCACTTTTGTCCATGTTGACTTTGTAACCTGATATAGAGCTGTATGTACCCAAAAAGCATCTGTCGTTTTGAGAGGGATCGGGTCGGGTCAGAGAGGAACAAAATAATGTTGTCTGTGAACAATTAGATCTTGTGCGTTAATCTGGCCTCCACCGGGGGTTCTATGGCTAGCACAAAAAAAGGAGTGGAGAAAGTGAACAGCCCTGTCTACTAGCTCTAAAGAGTGGGAATTTGTCTGACATCATGCCATTAGTGGTGATCTTGGCGCCGTGCTTCATGGCATAAAGTCTTAACCCATTCGACAAAACCAAGGACGAAAGTTAAATTTAGCACGGATCTTGAATAGGTATGGCCACTCCAGCCTTTCAAAGGCCTTTTCAGCGTCTAGCGATACTGCTATACTAGGATCACTCCCCACACTGGCCATGTGAATTACGTTGAATAACCTGCACAACCTATTGGTGGAGGATCTTTTCCATATCCTGTTTGATCGGTGTTGAATCAGGTTTGGCAAATATTGTCCTAATCTATTAGCCATCACCTTAGAAATCGATTTATAGTCAGCATTGAGGAGCGAGATCGGCCTATAGGTAGAGCATTGTAGAGGATCTTTATTTTTTGAATGCATAACTGTTATAATAGCCGTGGAAAAGGAATCCGGTGAGGTTCGGCATCTCAGCAACTAAATGTAGAACATCCATCAAGAGAGGAATAAGCACATTCTTAAACTCCTTATAAAACCCTGGGGGAAAGCCATCGTCTCCTGGTGATTTGCCAGATTGTAGAGAGGAAATTGCCTTTTCAATTTCTGTTTTTGTAAAGGGTTTTGGTCTTCCTGTGTGAGGTGTGGTAGTTCAATAGTAAACAAAAATGTGTCTATCATTGCTGGTTCCGTTCCATCAGAAGTGTATAACTTAGAATGGTATTGTTTAAATAATGAATGAATCTCTTCCGGGTTGTGAGACACTTGGCCGTTCTGTGTTTCAATGGTTCTCGAAATCTCTTCAGCTTTTATCTGCCATGCCAAGACTGTGTGTTTTCTCCCCCAATTCATAATATCTTTGCCTAGTTCTAAGAATAACCTTTTCCATTTGTAAGTACTTTGGGTATTATATTTTTGCTTTTTACTCACCAATGAGCGATATGTTTCTTCAGAGACAGATTTTTGGTGTTCTTTTTGTAGCAATAGGATTTAATTCTCTAATTTATTAAATTCAGCAGAACATTTCATTTTGAGACCTTTGGTATAGAACATTATTTGACCCCTTAGAAATGCCTTTAATGTATCCCGGAGTACTAAACTATTGGGAGAGGACAGACAGTTTCTTTGACAGAATTTTTTTTATTTGGTCTCTGATAAATTGACAAAATTATGCCTATTTCAAAGGAGTTGGGTTTAGGCGCCATCTATAGGTCCCTTGATCTCCATCCAGCATCCAAACAAAAAGTGTGAGGGAAGAATGACCTGAGATAGTTCTGGATAAATACTCAGTTTCCACAACTGAATGAGTTAACTGTGCTGAAAGGACAAAATAATCAATCCGGGTATGAGAAGGACCTGTCTCCATGTGTCTTTCAAATGTAAGTCTTTCATAAACAATAGGGCGCATTTGGCTGACTTAGTCAATTGAGGTTGCTTTCCTCACACAGAATCCTAATTATTCAAAAATGAAGGTCGCCCCCAACTAAGAGTGTTCCCTGAAATTCCTCTACCTTGAGGAATATCTCTTGAATAAAAATATGGTCATCATAATTAGGTGCATAGACATTTAGCAAGGTCCAAGATTCAGAATACATTCTGCCATGGACCACTACATAACATCCCAGTGGATCAATAATTGTTTTAATTGTTTTTGCTACACGGGGTACTCCCCCGTGTCTTTATGTTATATGAAGAGGCAAAGAAAGAACTGTCCTACCCGTTCCCACTTGAACTTTTTATGTTCTGTCCGTTAGATGTGTTTCTTGTATAAACACAACATCAGTCTTTAGCTTTTTCAAACACATAAGCACTCGTTTTTGTTTAACAGGTCCAGTCAGTCCATTAACGTTCAATGATGTATGGTTTACTATCTTAGCCATATTGTTCACTCAATACATAAATGCAAATGTCAGGAGCATGTGCAATAAGGGTGTCGGATATTCTATTGTCCATTTTCGGTGATCCTGTAGTCAAACACATATTATAAATCAAAGGTCTCTCACAAACATGAACTGTAATATAGAGTAAACAAAACAAACAATTCCCTTCTGTGCTGTTCTTGAACGCGCCCAGCTCAAATCCAACCTGTGGTGGAAATACGCTCCCAGCGTCGGTTATTCCTAAATTCAATTTCTGACATGAAGGCCAATGTGAACCTGGAGCTCGAGCCCAGTAAATTAACCAAAATAGAGAATTCTTCACCCATCCTTATATGATGCAAGTTAAAAACAAAACCAATAACGGGTGTCCTGATCCCAACACACCTACCATGACAGGGAGAAAAAAAATATATATATATATAAAACGTAATGGCTTAGCCATATAAAAAGGTCTGACAAATCATAGTGACGCACGCCTCTGAGGACCATGCCTGTCCCAAATAACAACGTAAAAACAATGTCAGTCTGGTAAAAACAAAGTTTGTTTACATGGATATTGGGGTTTTACCTCATTGATCTGTCAGTAAGCTATAGTATAATCCTGCAAAGCAGTCCTACCGGTTATGCAAGTAATAAGCCAGGCTAGTGGGACATAGCCCAGCTAGCAGTGACATTAACCCGGTCAGCGAGCCAATCAACCATGTCCTGAGCCGGTCGCCTGCAGTCCACGGAGACTGAGATGGAGTTTTTGATTTCAGCCATCTGTGCTGAGATGGAGCAGCTGATCTCAGCCGTTTTAAAGTTAAATTGTGTTGTGAGGGAGTCATTGCCTTCTTTGATCACTTTGAGGATGTGAGCTAGCCTAGCTGCTCCCTGGGGTGTCATGGTGCCATTTTTGGTTTCCAAGGAGGCCATGGTCAAAGGTTCTTTTTCCGTCGTTTCTTGTTCTGTTTCGGTGCTTCCCTTGCCTTTTTAAATGTTTTATCTCTTAGGCATATCACCACTCTCTTAGTAATAAGTATGGGTAAAGTTATCAAGTTTTCAGGATAAGTTTGTTATAGATTTATCGGGAGTACGGAGCAGGGGCGCTGTAAAGCCCCCCCCCCCCCCCATTCATAGGACATTTGAACAGCACTTATCTATATTTTATCCAGATGAATAAATCCAGTCAGAAATGCAGAATTTAAACTGTAAGAAATAAAACATTGTGAATAAATCGACTGTTTTACTGTTTAAAAAAACAAATCCGATATCATTCCTACTTTGAGATGCTTGATATGATCCCCCCTTGTCTTATTTTTCATGATCTGAAAAAAAAAAATTGTGATCCTAGATCGACACTCATAGTCTTGGTTACCTTGTAAATATGGGCCCAGATGTATGCAGCATATAAATACGATGATTGAAGTGATGATGGATAACCCAGTTAGCAGTATTTCAATGGGTTAGTTATGTCTACGAAGGCTGAAAAGGAAGCATAGAATTCCTGATTGGCCATACTGTCATGGCTATATACTGACAAAAAATGAAATGTAAGAGAGCTTCCCTTGTGGTCCAGAGGATAAAATACCTGTCTTGGGAACCAAACGTTGCAGGTTTGTCAACATATGAAGTGTGAAAAAAATATATGGTTGTGTTTGTATAATTAAATGCTGTTCAAATGTCCTATGAAATGAAAATGCCATGTGTCTCTGTGCCACCTTCAAATGTGAATTGACATGAATTAACTCCGGGTAGAAACATAATTGTATTCCAACCTGATTCTTATGCTTTAAGAAGAAGCTTCACATTTTCATGCTGTGAATGTTGTGGTAATATTAGGTCAAACTTAAATATAACATTTTCTAAATGTTCTTGAAATGTTCTGACAACCTCCAAGACATGGTCAAATGTGTATTGCGTGAACTTCAATGGAATATTGTGTTAAACCTAAAACGAATATGCTATGAATGTCATAAAAAGTCACTTATTTGGAAATTGTGGAACATTGTGCAACATCATGGGAATGTTCTGTGCAACCTATGTGAATATGACAAGAATATTCTTGCGGCATCCCAGAAAACTCCCATAACTTAATAAAAAGTTCTGGGAACCTTTAAATAACTTAGACCAGGTGTTCTGTCAACATTCTTACAACATTATAGGAATGTCCTGTGCAACCTAACTTAAACAATGTATGAATGTCATATTTTGTGTTTTGGGAACCTATCTCTTGTCATATCCCCACAATGATCCCACAACCTAAAGAAATATGCTGGTACTCTTTAAAGAACAGACCAAATGTGTTCTGGGAACTTTCTTGTAACATCAGGTGAATGTTTTTTTGCACCCTAAAAGAAACATTGTAGAATCATCCACACAACTGGACCGTATGTGTTTAGGGAACATCGCTTTTGTGAAGTCCCCACAATGTTCTCACCAGACTGTTCCCACGACGAAATGAAACATTCTGGGAACCTTTAAACAACAGACAACGTGTTCTGAGAGCGTTCGCGCAACATCCGGTGAATGTTTTATACAAACATTATATAATCATCAGCACGACTGGACAGTTTCTGTGTTATGAGAACATTTGCAGCAACTAATGTTCTGGGAACCTTCACAGAACCAATTTAGTTTTTTGCTGGCTGTGCTCACACTGTAAACAAAATCATATTGGCAGAGAAGGAGGGCAACAGTTGTACGGGGATCTCACAGCAAACATGAGATGGGGGAAAGTAAATAAGGAGAGTGTCAACAGGCTGTGTCTGAAATGGCACCCTATTCCATATAGTGCACTATTTTGATCAGAGTCATATGGGCCCTGGTCAAAAGGAGGGTACCATTTGGGACAGAGGCACAGTATTCCAGAGAGGGTGAGCCTGGTGCGATTCCCCCTCAGCGCTTTTCCAGTGCGTTCGCTGCTGGCGACTCGAGCCGAGATGGATTCTGACTCAGGTGCAGAGCTGTTTTGCCGACGCCTACACCAGAGTTCTCTTACAAATACAATACACCAGAGACGAGGCATCTGTTAGGTTGCATATGTTTGTGAGTATGCGTGCCTGTGTGTATGTGTGGAGGGAGTCGGGGGGGCACATGTTGGAGAGCGAGCGAAAAGTTAGAAAGAGAAAAAATAGAGAGAGAATAAAAGAGTGCTTGGGTGTGTGTGTGTGTGTGTGCAGGGGGGGGGGGGTTCTCTCTTTCCCATTGATCTTGTGAACTGTGTGTCTAATTGTCTGTGTCTTTTACGTGTGTTCATGAGCCTTTTCTTGCAATTTACCATACTTCCCAATACTGGTTGAAGAGTACTGTTTTGACTTATTTTGATCTTTTTTTTATACAGACTGTAGAACAGTCTCTGGCACCACACCAAATGTATCATCGTTCTTAAGGTTTTGTTCGTCAATAAACTAAAAATAGCAATTCAGCCTCGCTGGCTTTCTTTGTGTTACAGGAATTCGGAGAGGTGTGAATCTGTGAAACAAGCCTTGACAGAATCAGACAAAAATACAGGAAAGTATCTCTTTCTCCCTCTTTCACTCTCTCCCTGTCCCCCCCTCTCTCTCTTCTCACTCTCTCCTACCGTCTTAATCTTACCCTCACAGTAATATCCTGCCTTGCTGACTCAACTTTGATCACTGAAATTCTGCAAATGTACTGGATTGGAGGGATTGTGACAAAAACATTGTTCACCCTACACAACCCGTTTATGCCCCCTCAGCTTCAGTCGGCAATGCACTTCTCTCGCCTCTCCTGTCAGTCTTGGCCTTTGTTGAATGAAGTCATTATGGCACATGTCACATGTGGATTTGAAAGGGTAAATCTGAGTTACAGCATCAGAGGCATCGTCAACAGAACCTTGGATGAATCCCAAGGCAACGTCGGTTTCAATGACGTAAGGCTCGATTGTTAGGACTGTCATTGTTCTAGCAGCAGGAGAAATGGGGTGAAATTTGAATAGCAACATCTTTCTCCAATTACATACTAACAATGAGCTCAACATTTGTCGATGTCTAGACGTACAATGGCAATAGCTACAGTATAAAATGACAAAGAAAGGCAACTCCTCCTGCTTTCGCCAGTGTGTCGGAGTACCATGGAACCGCGTGCTGTTCAATGATGCCTTGGGCATCAACAAACACCCAAACGCTAGTTTTGTTGACCCAACTAGCACCTTTGTGCTCACATGAGTCATGAGTCCAAATGCAGAGGTACCACATAAACGTCTAAATAAATGGGACATCCCCATACAGTTCTGTAAACTCATCCTCAAGGCAAATGGCTTTCAGTGTCCCTGAACAGAAGCGGGTCATCACTTTAAACCATGTGAGATCGTCCTCCAGTATTATGTGCCCGGGACCTAAGTTCCAACATCACTCTAGTAGCCGTACCATGTTGGTGAAGGTCGGTTTTAAGTTCCATGAAACCACTGACACGTACAATATTACAGATGGAGCATGAATGCAACGACAGCACTGCAATACTGGGTTTTCTGATTATAGTGGAACCCCATTACATTTTTGATGAGTGAATCTGAGAGTAACGCTCCAATAACATGAAGGACATTTCCACTCTGATCTCAAAGAATCCCCTTACATGCAACAATTGGCACTTCACGTTCTCTGTACGGTATGTCACTAATTGAATTTGACGATGATGGAATCACTTTCCAATCATTGAATCTAAGATGTGTCCGACACAAACCAACTACCCCATAAAGCTATTTAGGGACAGCATAACTCTGGTGCAGATGATTTAAATGTAGAATTCCTAAAGTGTCTTCTCGGCTGACACTCACCGAGAGAGAGAGAGAGAGAGAGAGAGAGAGAGAGAGAGAGCGCGAGAGAGAGAGAGAGAGCGCGAGAGAGAGAGAGAGAGAGAGAGAGAGAGAGAGAGAGAGAGCGCGAGAGAGAGAGAGAGAGCGCGAGAGAGAGAGAGAGAGAGAGAGAGAGAGAGAGAGAGAGGCGCAAACAGTCAGTGTCGTAAAGTCAACAGGGCTATATTTAGCGTTTAATATTTAACTCAGTGCCACTGTTGTCGTGATATGAAAACAAAGTGCCATTATAATTGCAAATTGCTGAATGGAAGAACATTTCTGTTATTTGGAAAACAAATCGATGGAGAGAGGGTCTTTATTTTACAACCGCTTGGATTCTGTGGAACCGCTGATGGACGAAAACTGAGAATTTAGTCATTTTAAGTGCATTACTAGCCAGCTCTAAATTGAATTTATTTGCCTAATCAGCTGCCAATTACTGCAGTTCCCTTGCAATAGGCAGCCTCACTTTCCTGGATATTAGTATGAAAAAGCATGAACATTTTCATAACTCCTTCACGTGTTTAACGCTTCAGATATCAACATGCCTTTTGCCTTTTATTGCGGTTAAGTTCCCTTACACTTTATAAAACCCTCGACAGCCAAATGAAACAAAGAGAGCCACATCAGCAGAGCCCTGGAATTGAATTCAATGAAATTGCTCTGCTAATTCTAATTCAACCAACGTGTCTGAGCAGCATCGCAAGTCAGAGTTTCTGTTATTCCCTGTCTGGTTCCATGAATTGTGGGGGACTTAGAACATATGACAAAGATTCGACGTCTTCAAAGTTCACAGAAGTCAATGAATGCAGTGCAGTTTTTCGTTTTGGGGGGTGCGGTTATGAAACCTTTAACGGATAGAGATCTCAGCGACACCGCCGCTCTCAGGGCAGATGATAAAGGCAAATGGCACCGGCTGCAAAGATCTCCTTGGTGATAAAAGTGAAATTGGCTCAGTAGCGGTAAGTGCTGATTTAAGGTGCATAATGAGGATTTAGACTCTACTCCAGAACCACTGAGGATAATGGCATCAGGAGCTCTCATATTCATATCTATCTCATATATTAGAAATAGCTTATTAAGATTCTGAACAAAGGCTTATCTCTGGATAGAGAATAGACTTAACTGACGGCAAGCTTGATATGATACTGCATTGAATTATATAATAAACTATTTTTGGTAACTCTATAAACCCCAATCATACTTATTCATATAGTACATTCAATACATATTGTACCATGTTATGTAATGTCCATAACAACTAGACTTTTTTAACACACTTCGGGTCTTCTATGCAAGCCTTTTTATTTATTTGACAGTGACAGTGCAAAAAGCAAGCTACCCGTGTCCCATTAAATCAACGTGTCAACAATTGCCTCTTAGATCTTTATTCCTGAAGAGTTTGAGTATCATACAACGTCATTGGTGGTTTTAGTAGGACCAGGTTCCATGGCATTGATTCTGTAAATATACTGGTAATGGGGCTGCTGCAGACCCTGTGGGTATATAAAGATTATAGTCATTAAGAATAACATTATTGCTTTAGTTAAAGAGAGAGCATAATAGACTCTTAAGACAAAGGTGGTTACTTTTTCCTAAATATAGGTCCACCTCTAAATCTATATCTATGCGGTGACAGTTAACTCGAAATTTTGGTGCACGTTTTCAATGAAAAGTCGAATAAATAATAATTTGAACTTCAAAACGACTGTTTGAGAAGGCATACACGAACACGTGTGTTCAGTTGTTTCAACTTCCATGTCAAAGAGGCATTGTACAGTACTGCTCAGGACATTTGTCCAAACGCCATAAATGCTTCCTGCCATGAACAGTACCCCTAAATAGTGTACTGTGTGTTGTGTAATGGTTATGTTGTGCTTATAAGGCGGTAGTCTTGGCCCTTCCAACATAAGTGTTACCTTGAAAAGTAAGCTCACGTTGCTTAATAAGATTGTGCCCAGTTCCAATCTGTCATATGATGTGGACCATGCATTTGCAAATATAGATTGCATCGCCCAGCAACATACAGTACGCTTGCTGAACTAAGGAAGGTGTAAACATCTCACATGGTAAGACATCCTCCTATACATGAAATACCAAAAATACAGCCGTGAACAAACGTGGAAATGGAAACAAGGTAATATAGTAAAGGCTAAACATCTGTGTCTATTACCTTTGTCTAGCTAAGACAATAATAATAGTAGCATGCATTTAACAGAGCGTTGCCACACAATTTTACAGTAAACAACAAAAGCGGCCAACTCAAATCAAATGTATGCAGCCTTCTCCGCCGTAAATTAGACCCATGTAATGTAGGTTCTCCATTTTTGTAAACCACGTGGCGTTGTGCAAATGTTCGGACCCATTGTAAGTAATGTCACTGTTCAAATCATCTCTGTAAAATAATACAGCAATAAATGTCATGCCAGAAATTAGAGAGAATCTGTTTTGCATGCGGTTAGTGTATTGGACATGCCAGATTGTGCTAATCGTACATTGTCCTGAAGAAATCAGAGGTCTTTCATCATAGCACGTATGCTTCCATCCAGGAACAAATGTTCTGTATTCCATCACCCCCCCCCCCCCCCCCCCCTTTATATAAGGTATATCTGTACGAATATATACACTACATTTTCTTGAGTATAAGAATCATGTCTTTTAATAAATTTGAAATAATACAAGGGTTGGAATAAGGGTATGGGGTGTGATAAGTTAAAACGGGTTGCCCATTCTACGTGAAGCGGTCGGAATTCATCTTTCTGAGTTTCGGGGGCAGGTGTCCGTCCATTCGGCCCCCTACCCCCCCTCCCCCCTGCATCCTTAGCAGCTTGGGGGGCAAGTCTGCCACGGATTGGCTGATGGGATCGGAGCTGATCTTGGAGACCATCTTGCTCATCTGTTTCTCATCGGAGACGCCTGGGACGGAGCTGATGCGCTGCAGCTTCATTGGCAGCTCCCCCATGCTCCCGGGGTAGATCATCTCCGAAGTGGTGGAGCTCATCCTCAGCAGCTTCCTAGGCATGGGCAGCCCGTCCCGTCCGCAGCCGCCCCCTTGCATCTTCTGCAGCTTGGATGGCAGCTTGGTGGTGGTGCTCTCCTTGTCCTCCAGGTTCTCCAGGCAGTCCATGGAGCTGTTCTTCCCTCCCTCGCCGCTGTTGCACAGGGACGGGGCCATGAGTGGAGAGGACATGAGCAGGTTTTCCTCCTGCTCCTTCACGCTGTACGGGGGAGTGTTGACCTCAAACGTGGCGTGAAACTGAGAGTAGTCCACCTTGAAGAACCCCTCCTCCAGGGAGATGACCGGGAAGAAACGATGTCCCCATAGAACCTCGTCCTCAGTGTAAGAGGTCCTCGCTTGGCAAGTCATCCCTGTCAAACACAGACAAAACAGAGAAACAAAAAGATCATGGTTGATTGGATTGATTATCATTATTGCAGGAAATGAACTTGATGACTTCGACTCTACCGCAGGGAATGATGTCAGATTGTCAGTGCACGAGGCGCACGAGGCTAATGCTGTGGAGATTAAATATTTGACTAGCACAGCGTTAAACAAACACTTCATAATCAAAGAGCAACCCTTTACTCAATTACATGCCTGGCGCAGTGCCAATTAAGTGTTCATAAAAGATTGTTTTCATTCATCAAACAATATCACTCACAAAATGTACTTGATTAATTAGTACATATAACAGAGAAATGTACCTACAAAAAAAACGATTATTTGATGCTCAGGTTCCATACAACACTAATTCCTCAGTAATTTGAGAAAGAAGCAGAGAATATCAGTACTGGCCTAGAGGCCATACAGCAATTACTTATTAGATGAAAAGCACTACCATATAAACAATGTTGGCTTTCAGAGAATTCCTCCGGTCTGACAAGAAAATAACTCAGCCATTCCTTCTCCCCAATAACTCTTTAACGTGATTAGAAAAAGCACACAACAAATGTCTTAATTGGTCATCATCTGTCACTGGTCATTCACTACATTAGTGCTAAGATGATGCACTACTAAAGGTGTCACTGTTGTGCACATTTGTAACGCGTATCTTCTTGTTCTCATTCATGTTTGAGCAGCAATACCGGGAGCCTGAAAATAAGCAACTACAAGCATTCATCTATCACATAATGCATACAGTACAGTGCACCCGAGCGGGATTCATTGTCTTTGGCCGGAGTACAACATTACAATGACTCGACATCTTTATTCCTAAAAGACTGCTTTCATTTTGCCTTTCATCGCTAGGGAAACAATTGTACAACATTACAAAGACTTGACATCTTTATTCCTAAAAGACTGCTTTCATTTAGCCTTTCATCGCTAGGGAAACAATTGTACAACATTACAAAGACTTGACATCTTTATTCCTAAAAGACTGCTTTCATTTAGCCTTTCATCGCTAGGGAAACAATTGTACAACATTACAAAGACTTGACATCTTTATTCCTAAAAGACTGCTTTCATTTAGCCTTTCATCGCTAGGGAAACAATTGTTCAACATTTAAACGACTGGACATCTTTATTCCTAAAAGACTGCTTTCATTTTGACTTTCCTTGATAGGGAAACAATTGCTATTTCAGAGGCAGTGAATCGTCTTGACACTTTCGAAAAGTTTCCCGTTATGAGTAGATGTCTTCTGTCTAAGTCACCCTGGAGCCTTTTGTTACTCACCAATTCAGTTCATACAGTGACCTTGGTTAGGAACTAGAAGAGAGCATATTAAGATAATCAAATGACTTCAATGCTGGACCACAGGAAGCTTAGCAAAGACAAGGGTGCAATGAGTTCAATGGACTTTCCTGACAACTCATATCTCTTTGGGAAGTTAAAAGATATATTACCATTCATGGGACTTCAAATTCAAAATTCAACTATGTGGACACCCCTTCAAATGTGTGGATTCGGCTATTTCAGCCAATTTCTGCCCTGCTAGAGCTGCCCAGGTCAACTGTAAGTGCTGTTATTTTGAAGTGGAAACATCTAGGAGCAACAACGGCTCAGCCGCAAAGTGGTAGGCCACACAAGCTCACAGAACGGGACCACGAGTGCTGAAGCGCGTAAAAATCGTCAGTCCTCGGTTGCAACACTCAGTACCGAGTTCCAATCTGCCTCTGGAAGCAACGTCAGCACAATAACTGTTCATGGGGAGCTTCATGAAATGGGTTTCCATGGCTGAGCAGCCGCACACAGCTGCCATTGTGGTGTAAAGCTTGCCGTCATTGCACTCTTGAAAAGTGGAGTGTTGAATCACGCTTCACCATCTGGCAGTCTGACAGACACATCTGGGTTTGGCTGATGCCAGGAGAACGCTACCTGCCCGAATGCATGGTGCCAACTGTAAAGTTTGGTGGAATAGGTATAATGGTTTGGGGCTGTTTTTCATGGTTTGGGATAGGCCCCTTAGTGAGTACAGTGAAGGGAAATCTTAATGCTACTGCATACAATGACATTCTAGACAGTTCTGTGCTTCCATCTTTGTGGCAACACTTTGGGGAAGGCCCTTCTTGCTTCAGCATGACAATGCCCTTGTGCACTAAGTGAGGTCCATACAGAAATTGTTTGTCAAGATCGGTGTGGAAGAACTTGACTGGCCTGCACAGAGGTCTGACCTCAACCCCACCAAACACCCGTGGGATGAATTGGAACGGCGACTGCGAGCCGGGCCTAATCGCTCAACATCAGTGGCCGACCTCACTAATGCTCGTGGCTGAACGGAAGCAAGTCCCCGCAGCAATGTTCCAACATCTAGTGGAAAGCCTTCCCAGAAGAGTGGAGGCTGTTATAGCAGCAAAGGGAGGACCAACTCCATATTAATGCCCATGATTTTGGAATTAGATGTTTGACGAACAGGTGTCCACATACTTTTGGCCATGAGGTGTAGATAAGATAGGTCATATGAGACAGGTTTCTGCTATACTCTTTTAGCAAGCTCAGTGTGGTCAGCCATGCTGCCATCAAGGCTCAAGTGAAGGAAAGTTTCAAGTTTACAAGGTTCAGTTCCATGGATTTAAGATACTCGATCATGAGCACCAGGCATCGTGAATGCTTAATAAACACTCCACTCATATCCCCGTAAACAAATTAATATAACGAGGATTGAATGATGAGGTTTGAATTAATGAGCCGCAACATGAATTTGTTTTACATAAAGCTACGGGTTCATCTTCAGGATAACCCTCTCGTCCCTGTTCTTCGGCAGATGCTATCGTAATTACAGTTACATGATCTGATTACTTGCATTGTATCCATTCACCCTGAGCAGAGCTCCATGCAACAACCTTTTGTACATTTGAATGTCTAGGAAAACATGGCTACGGGAGGCGGTATTTTACACACGGCCATAATTAATTTCATGAATTCATTAAGCAAAAACGAATTATAACAGGGATGAGATCAACATCTGACCATTTGTCAGTCCAGGACGTTGAACTGAGCCACTTCTTACATTTCCTTTTAACTAAGTATGGAAGCTATAAAAATGCTGGAAGCACTTGTGTTCTTGGAGCCTTGTTCAAGTCCATTAGAAGCTGAGTGGTTGCCCTGATATCAGTATCACGCATTGTATACTAACTACTGGCCTACTAGTTTAAAAATGTTGATGCAGCAATAAATGAATCAGAATTCTTAATTAAGGAATGAATTCATAAGCGTTCAAAGACACTAAAGATTGTGTTACAGTGGGTATTGTTTATCTTTAATTGAAGCTATGATCATCTGTGTTTCTGCCACTGTTTCCACGGTCCATGCAATAATCCGCTGATAACAGTTTTTAATAGTCACAGTCAAGTCACAGATGTGCCCAAGGGAACATTGAGTATGGTCAGAGTATTCTGAGTATTATTTCTGCCCTATCGCTCTGCCGTTCTGAGTGCTTTCGTGTCGAGTGCTCTATTGTCCCTCTAACCACTCGGACATCGATGCAAATGGGATCGAAAATCAAATCAAACACTTATCATTTAAACAGTATCTTCCTTTTAAAATTGTGATTGATCAATTTGAAGTAAGAAGTTCAACAACAGGTTGAAACTGAGTGGAAAACGTGATCCTAGTGGATGTTGTTTCAAAGCCTAAAACAATGAAATGGACAGTGCTTTCTAAGGTGATAATTAATTCAAAACACCCATATGCATGTTAGAGCTTATGCATACCCATAGGCCTACAGTTGCAGTTGGAAGTTTACATACACATAGGATGTAGTCATTAAAACTCGTAGTCATTACAATTTCTTGTTAACAAACTATAGTTTTTGCAAGTCAGTGAGGACATCTACTTTGTGCATGAAACAAATGTTTTTTCCAACAGTATTTTACAGACAGATTATTTCACTTATCACAATTCCAGTGGGTCAGAAGTTTACATACACTAAGTTGACTGTGTCTTTAAACAGCTTGGAAAATTCCAGAAAATTATGTCATGGCTTTAGAAGCCTCTGATAGGCTAATTGACATAAATTGAGGCAATTGGAATGGTGCCTGTGGATGTATTTCAAGGCCTACCTTCAAACTCAGTGCCTCTTTGCTTGATATCATGGGGAAATCTAAATAAATCAGCCAAAACTGCAGAATAAAAATTGTAGACCTCCACAATTCTGGTTCATCCTTGGGGGCAATTTCCAAACACCTGAAGATATCACATTCATCGGTACAAACAATAGTACGCAAGTATAATCACCACGGGACTACGCAGCTGTCATACCGCACAGGAAGGAGATGCGTTCTGTCTCCTAGAGATGAACGTACTTTATGGTGAAAAGTGCAAATCAATTCCAGAACAGATGCTGGAGGAAACAGGTACAAAAGTATTTATGTCCACAGTAAAACGAGTCCTATATCGACATAACCTGAAAGGAAGGAAGCAAGGAAGAAGCCACTGCTCCAAAACCGCATTAAAAAAGCCAGACTACGGTTTGCAACTGCACATGGGGACAACAATCGTACTTTTTGGAGAAATGTCCTCTGGTCTGATGAAACCAAAATAGAACTGTTTGGCCATAATGACTATCATTATATTTGGAGGAAAAAGGGGGAGGGTTGCAAGCAGAAGAACCCTATCCTAACCGTGAAGCACAGGGGTGGCAGCATCATGTTGTGGAGGTGCTTTGCTGCAGGAGGGACTGTTACTATTTACGAACACACCCAGCCTTTAGTCTTGAAATCTTTGGTTGTGCATACATTTACATATGTGTGGTCCCAGCAGGAATTGAACCCACAACCCTGGCATAGGAAGCACCATGCTCTACCAACTGAGCCTCTCTGCTATATTAGTCAACAACACTGTAAGCTAAAAGTCACATCCAAAAGACTGCCAGAGACACAGAACATATTAAAAATCAATATAGCACACCACTTAATGGAGCATAATCAGTAGAGGATATTAAAATATTGTGATAAAGTTCAACGGAACTGGCCCGGAGGGTGTGACAGGAGTTATTGAAGCCACAAATAAATCATTATATTTCCTCCATTTATTCTGTAACATAATAATACTCAGTAATCTATAGTGATTGGCACACAATAAGGATAATCACACTGCTTCTCTGAGATCAGATAATCAAACTTGTGGTGACTCACTGTTGGGTAACTCTCTGTTTTCTGACCTGCATCCTATTGAGTGGCTTCATATTGGAGGAGAGCCCAGCTATTTTGTAAAAGCACCATCGACAGTATTACAAGAAGGTAATTTGGTGTTGCGTAAGTAGGTAGCTTCCTGCATCCATATACTAAAAGCCATCAACAATCTCAGTGAAGAGGCTGCTCTGTGATTTCCCTTCCGTTGGGAAAAAGAAACAATTACAGACAAATTGCCATCATAACCATTTGGAAACATGGAGGTGATATGAGCACAATTAAACACTGCAAAACATTTTTTATTGTGAGCGTTAGAAGAGGAGAGAAAGCAATTGTAACAATGACAAGAAAAACATCAGAAATTGTGCCACAGCTGTATGGAAAACAAGTGTGGTTGTTTTTGTTTTAATAAGACCTTACGTAATCGTCATACCTGCCTGGAACTGTGTGTTTCTATGGAAACCAAATCTACCAACGATACGTGAGCATAAACACACCATATAAAGGCTATTTGGATCGTCACCTTTGAGTGCAACTCGAGGCAAATGTGGCGTACATACAATATCCAACACAAAAGTATATTTTTTGTCTTTGACCATCCCAAGCGAAACAACCATCCTTAAAACCACTGGTTATATCACTCAATACTGGATGATGCATCATGTCGCCTAGTTCCTGACCACGGTGACCTGGTTTGATTGCCTGTATGCCCCTGTATCTGTTCCAGCACATCACTTCTCCTCAAAGTGTGTTTGTTTTGCTCAAATCTTATATTGACTTATCAGTGACGGGATCTCATATTACAAATAGCATCTTTAATAAGCACACCGAAAGGTTACTTTATTCTCATACATCTCTATTACCATCTGTCTTGCTCTTTCATCCTCACGGGACACAGACTGCGCTCTGTGTCCAGACCTCTCGTCGATTTTCCAATTTATACCCTGTAATGTGCATTGCTGGATAGACCGTCTGTCCCAAGTCCAAACACTTCTTCAAAGTCCCAAAGACAGATACCAATGGTAGGGTCAGCTTGTTTTAGAGCCATCTCAGCATATTGGGTAATATCACTTTACACCTGCACTCTAGGCCAAGTTTTTCTCAACTCCACTATGTACATCACATCAATGGAGTTGAGAGCGGACGGCTTTGGGCGGACTGAACCTCCTACTACGTCGAGCCGCTGTCAGTCAATACTTGTAAAGAAGTACATTCTTAAACCCGTGCCGCATACCCATGTTTGTCATCTGTAGCTGCGTGCCTTCCTTCGTATGCTGAAATCCACACTTTTTAATAAATCTTTTGTCAAATACATTTACTGACTGTTTCCTTGTTTGAACTGGCAGCGACTCGGTGTATTCGGAGGTACACTCCACCCCCAGTCATCTCAACCCAACTCCACCCAGGTGTACTGTACATACCGTGGAGAAACCCAGCTACTCCTTCCCCAGTGATGCCTTCTCTGTAGAAATTGGATATGGCCCCATCAATGTCACTGTAAGATCATTAATTCATGTAAAGAATATTGACTTTTAATGAGATAGTGAAATTAGAGGGCAATAATTCCAGGGACTGTTTTAATTCTAGACAGCATTTGAAACGTGAAAAGTCCCGCAAAACACTACTGTTTTTATATCGAAGATTATTAGGCAAAAAAAAAACTGAGCTGTGAAAAAAACACTACAACGCCCTCCTTTTTCCAATTGGTGAATCTACAAGAAGCCAGGGGAATGTTGCTCTTCAAATTGAATATACAGTACCCTTCTGATGCAATAATGTGTTGCTATTGAGAGAGTGTTAAAATCAAATTGTATTTGTCACATACACATGATTAGCAGATGTTAATGCGAGTGTAGCGAAATTCTTATGCTTCTAGTTCCGACAATGCAGTAATAACCAACGAGGAATCTAACCTAACAAATTCCACAACTACTACCTTATACACACAAGTGTAAGGGGATAAAGAATATGTACATAAAGATATATGAATGAGTGATGATACAGAACGGCATAGGCAAGATGCAGTGGATGGTATCGAGTACAGTATATACATATGAGATGAGTAATGTAGGGTATGTAAACAAAGTGGCATAGTTTAAAGTGGCTAGTGATACATGTATTACATAAAGATGCAGTAGATGATATAGAGTACAGTATATACATATACATATTAGAAGAGTAATGTAGGGTATGTAAACATTATATTATATTAAGTGGCATTGTTTAAAGTGCTAGTCATACATTTTTACATCAATTTCCACTATTAAAGTGGCTGGAGTTGAGTTAGTATGTTGGCAGCAGCCACTCAATGTTAGTGGTGCCTGTTTAACAGTCTGATGGCCTTGAGATAGAAGCTGTTTTCCAGTCTCTCTGTCCCTGCTTTGATGCAGCTGTACTGACCTCGCCTTCTGGATGATAGTGGGGTGAACAGGCAGTGGCTTGGTTGGTTGTTGTCCTTGATGATCTTTATGGCATTCCTGTGACATCGGGTGGTATAGGTGTCCTGGAGGGCAGGTGGTTTCCCCCAGGTGATGCGTTGTGCAGACCTCACTACCCTCTGGAGAGCCTTACGGTTGTGGGCGGAGCAGTTGCCGTACCAGGCGGTGATACAGCCCGACAGGATGTTCTCGATTGTGCATCTGTAGAAGTTTGTGAGTGCTTTTGGTGACAAGCCAAATTGCTTCAGCCTCCTGAGGTTGAAGAGGCGTTGCAGAGGACGTTGATCTCTCTGAGGTTGTGTGTTTGGGAGTCTATCAAAGTGTCAGAGGAATAGATGCAGTCCTGCTGGATAATACTGAGTTAGCTTTTGTCATATAACAAAATTGAACAGCAGCCAAGTCACTAAAGTGACAGGGAGATAAAACGGATTCTGTGGGTGCCGAGAATGGAAAGTGGACTAGCAGAAAGCTTGTCAGTAGTTTCTGCTTGATGGTGGCTCACTAAGCTTACTGGCATTCATGGAGCAGAGTCTCTAACATAAGCTTATCCAGAATATAGAAGCCACAGGAGCTGTTTTCTGTTTGCTGTATGGTCTCAGTCATATGCTGGATATCAGGGGTGCACAACTCCATTGTCCCCAGACCTCGAGGACCAGAGTCTTGCATCCTGGCTGTAGATAGATGCCTGTTTCATTCTACCCAGTTCTTACATATCAAAAAATAAACACAGATCATTTTTTCTTCAGAAAACACAAAAAGTGCTTTCCTGAGCTTGTTTTACACAACAACCTGCATTTTTTGGGGGGGAAAGATGAAATGCAAATGGTGCTAAGAATGTACATATTTATGCAAATAGAGGATTGTTTGTTATTCAGATTAGCATGTTTCTGCACTTCGACACCCACAGCCCAAGTCACTGAGAGAAAGGTGGGCGTAAAGAGTCCTCCCCGACCTCTAAATTATATCACAGACAAGGATCTGCAGATGTAAGACAACCTCTCACAAACACACACACACACACGTGCATGCACGCAAGCACACAGCCACACACACACGCACAGACACGCACTCATCCACCCACCCTCACTCACCAGTATATGGCTGTCAGCACAGTCCCCTGACATAGTATCAGGGCTTTAGAGGCAACTGAAGTGTTTTTGTATGAGAAAAAACGCTAGCAGAAGCAAGAATGGGAATCTGGACCGTGAATAGAGAATCACGACTCAACCCTCTTGTCCTTGCATCAGAGCACTGTTCAGATCTTTTTTGGTAATAAATGACATTAACATATGAATGCTTTAATAATTTACAAAATGGTGAGCAGCAACAATTAAATACCAATTCATCATGTTGAAGGTTGTTGCTGACAAGCAGAAGAATGCATCCCTGCTTGACTACTTCTTTATTAAAGAGATGCACTAAGCTAGAGCAGCACGGAGAAGCAAACTGACAGAGGGAATAAGCATCCAATAGATGCCCCATTTGAAAAGAGTGTAGCACCTATTTCTCAATGCCAAAAACACATATACTAGTAACTTAGATCACCCCCAAGAAATCATTCCCAAATGTTAACAAATTCTTAAATCAATGTTTATAATATTGTAATGTGGTCCTTAAAGTTGGGTTTGAGGTTTTCTCCTAATCAGCTCTTAACTTTGGAAACAAACCCATAACGCCCTAAGCTCTGTGTCACACTTTGGAAATACAAGTCTTCACTTAGAAATGCTGGTGATATGTGAATGCTTCCATACAGCCCTTACATAGTAGGTAGTTTAAAGCATAGCACAGAGAATTTTAGACCGAGCTTTACTTGGCGATACTTATTCAATTCCCCCCACTTGGAAGACAACACGTCTTCTAAACTTCAATGTATAGTTCCATGCGGTTCGTTTGAATTTATAAATTGTCTTCCAAGTCGGGAATTGAGGAAGTATCCATTTCCGATGGTTTCTGAACACTACAATATGTTTACAAGCATGATAGCTGTACTTTTAGTTTATGGTTTACGCAGCTTGTTGGCCATTAGCCAATCAGCGTTCCTCAACTAGTTCAAAGCACAAACGCACCCAACTGGTATTTACGACATCACAACTGCTAAATTCCCACTTGGATTTGAACGCATAATTAGTTTGAATACGTGTGGGGTTTTTCCGTAAGCGTAAAGACAGTAACAGTATCGAGCTAGCAATTGTATTTTATACATCATCTTTTTTTGTTGTCAAAGTTTTAGTGAAGTTTTCGACCATTGCAATTGAAAACGTTTTATGAAGTGGGATACATATTGTGAGAATGAGGCGGGCATTTCATCCCTGGGAATTTCAACTGCTATCGACAATCAAAGGAGGGGCTTCAGCAGGAAGTTGCTTCGGTGGATGCTGTCCCTACCACCAACTTCTAAAGCTTCTCAATCAGCAGCACTGAGCATTATCATCATTATCGCTGGCGCATTAAGTTAACATCTTCCATCTAAATAACACTGATGAAACTAAAGAAATGCAAACATGTCTACCAGTTGTTGGTAGCTAAATGCTGGTCATATTATAGCTTGATGTCCGCAATGTGTGTCATATAGCCTCTGCTGATGGTAATATACAAGCCTATGAGCACCGTCTTAACGAGCCCAATAATGGACTAAAGGATCCTAACGTTACTCCGTATTGTCCAAGGACCTTACATGTTCTGTTTAGAGGCGAATTGGCTCTGGCTGCCAAAACAGCCAAGTACTCCATCTAAACTTGAATCCATTCTCAATTGCGGCACAGTTTAAGAAGTAAAAAGCCCTCTACTTTCATATCACAAACACTAACTGTACACTGTTTTAACACCGTTGCAGCCGACAGTATTTCTTTCAGTGACAACACGTTCGTGGCACCCATCTTCCGTTTACACCCAGGTGTTCGGAGACGCAGATGGCTAAATAGCGCAGGTACGCCTCTATCTTCCGTTTGTTTTTGCTCCCTAAAAACTTGAGACATCTGTGGCATGGTGTTGTGTGACACAACTACACATTTAAAGTGGCCTTCTATTGTCCCCAGCCCAAGGTGCACCTGTGTAATGAACATGCTGTTTAATCAGCTTCTTAATATGCCACATCTGTCAGGTGGAGGAATTATCTTGGCAAAGGATAAATGCTCATTAATAGGGAAGTAAACAAACTTGTGCTCTCTGTGTTTGAGAGAAACAAGCTTTTTGTGCATATGGAACATTTCTGGGATGTTTTTATTTCAGCTCATGAAACAAACACTTTACATGGTGCGTTTATATTATTGTTCTGTGTACTTTAGCTATAATTGTCTGTTTCTATTTAATTTGCCAGCGATCACGATAGATAAAAGCTAGCTTATGTTAGCTGTACCATTTGAAGGTTAGCTATAATTAATGCACAATCACAATAGTTTTAGCAAATTGCAGTTCGTTTTCTATTTCACAATTCATTGTCATTACACAAATAACATTTAGAATCAATATTGTCTGTCAGTCATTTTCGTTAGGCACCAGCTTACCATGTTCGGGCCTTTCCATCAGTCTTTGTGGTTTTTATTTGCGGGGAGCATAAATTGTATACTAACAAATCATTAGAACCCATGTATTTTCAATAATATACAGCACCAACTACATGCATATCTGATAGGGCCCATTATCTGCTACCTGGCTTTTAATGGAAAAGGAACAGTTGAATTCACAGGACATACTGTAACAATACTCTGCCGAGTACAGTACTTTGGGTTCCTAACAACTGAATGGCCACCTTTTTTCAACAAAACGCCTGAAAGGACACATCACGTTGTGACTATTAAAGGATGAAAAAAATCAATCAAATTCTGAAACGGATACATCTATTACGGGAACAGTTCCGATCTCTTAGACAAATCTGTTTCTATGGTGACCACCATCAAAATACACTGTATGCTGAGGAAAAGAGAAACCTCTAGCTTTTAGGGGCGTGCTTTCTCCTTTTCATTCTTCATAGATTAATTTAAATCTGTTGTAATACTGTTTTTTAGTATTTAATCAATTCATTAAGGTTGCATCTCGAGCGTTCAGCTTTCAACATGCGGCAGGCAAAATGTGTGCAAGGAAAAAAAACACAGAGAAGGAAATTCACTGGCTGAGAATAAAATGGTGTTGAAATGTACTGCTATGGGGGATGGGTGTTGAGGGAGCCAAAATGCTCAGGCAATAACATCAGTGTGGAGGTAAACAGCAGAGCAGAGCAGGGGCTGTGTGTGTGTGTGTGTGTGTGTGTGTGTGTGTGTGTGTGTGTGTGTGTGAGTGAGAGAGAGGAGATTGCCATTGCCTGCCAAGCCTCTACACAGGGTGAGGTGACAGACCAGGCGCAGGAACATAAGGCTGTACACAACAGCAAGACCACTTAACAAGCAGGGGGGGGGGGGAAACTGACATTATCAAGGGAAAAAGTGTGTTGGTGAGGAATAGGAGATGGGGAGGATGGGCAAAAAGCTGCTACAAAGAGAAGCAGGATAACACAATGGACAAGGGAGTGGGTTTGGGCGGTAGATCTCAGTAACCCACTTCCCTCTATTTAACCCTAGCCGGGAGCCGTTGGAAAAGGGATATTGCATATTCCGTTATGCTTGTGTTTTCTTACTGTGGGTTGAGTGAGGTCCAGTACCCCACAGCATGTCAATAAGACAGAAATAGAAAGCAGACATCCCCCAAAGATCGTCTCCGCTAGAAGCAACCTCCCAAAGAACAAAATGTAAATGTGGCTGTGTGTGTTTAGACCGAGATCGATTAACGTGGACTTCAGGGACACTCGGACGCTAGCGATCAATACTGCACAGTGGCCAAAAAATAAATAAAAGCAGAGCACAACCTTTATTACTTTGCGATAACAGACAGTTAATGAGGAGCCCCAATCTTCAGTCAGTTTTGACCAAGCTCTAGGCTACCCATCCTTCCTTAGTGATTATTTAATATAACCAAGATCCTTGTCTGGTTCCATTTAGTTCTGGATGGCGAAAGTGGCAACATGATACCCCTATCAACAATCTAAGTGACACTTTATATAGGCACATATAAAGTAACATTTGCAATACTACTATACACAATACATTCGTATTAGACTTGCATATTAAGTCCAAAACACATGCAAGTCCTTGGAGACAAAGATACAATTATTTCCAACTCTAAGTAGCGTGATGACGACTCTGTTCTACACATCATGGCCTGACCCGTTACTTTAGGTGTAGTGGCGTCACCAAATGAGTTCAGCCCAGGTCTCCCACTGCCACACCCCTTCCTCCATCCCATGATTTATTACAGTTCAACTGAGACCTGACAAATCCCCAAAGAGACAATTACCTTGTTTTCCCTTGGGAAGCAAACACAGTTCATCTGAAGGGGATAATGAATACTCCATGTCATAGCTTGTTCAACAAAATGTCCATTATGTGGAGTTCATCCCTGGTGAAATTACTATATAGTCAGGAAATGTAAAGCTCTCTAGTGTGTTGTCTCCAGTGCTTCAGTGCTAGCCTCTCGACACTGGCTTCCTGTAAAGGCTAGGGCTGATTTCAATGTTTTACTGCTAACCTACAAAGCATTACATGGGCTTGCTCCTACCTATCTCTCCGATTTGGTCCTGACGTACATACCTACACGTACACTACGATCACAAGACGCAGGCCTCCTAATTGTCCCTCGAATTTCTAAGCAAACAGCTGGAGGCATGGTTTTCTCCTATAGAGCTATTTTTTTTGCAATGGTCTGCCTATCCATGTGAGAGCCGCAGACTCGGTCTCAACCTTCAGTAGGTCCTATGATTGAGTGTAGTCTGGCCCAAGGGTGTGAAGGTGATCGGAAAGGCACTGGAGCAACGAACCGCTCTTGCTGTCTCTGACTGGCCGGTTCCCCTCTCACCACTGGGATTCTCTGCCTCTAACCCTATTATGGGGGCTGAGTCACTGGCTTACTGGTGCTCTTCCATCCCGTCCCTAGGAGGGGTGCGTCACTTGAGTGGGTTGAGTCACTGACGTGATCTTCCTGTCTGGGTTTGGTGCCACTCGGGTTCGAGCCGTGGGGGAGATTTTTGTGGGCTATACTCAGCCTTGTCTCAGGGTAGTAAGTTGGTGGTTTGAAGATATCCCTCTAGTGGTGAGGGGGCTGTGCTTTGGCAAAGTGGGTGGGGTTATATCCTGCCTGGTTGGCCCTGTTCAGGGGCCACAGTGTCTCCCGACCACTCCTGTCTCAGCCTCCAGTATTTATTCTGCAGTAGTTTGTGTTCGGGGGCTATTGTCAGTCTTATGTCTGTAGTATTTCTCCTGTCTTATCCGGTGTCCTGTGTGAATTTTAGTATGCTCCCTCTAATTCTCTCTCCCTCCCCTCCCGGAGGACCTGAGCCCTGGGACCATGCCTCAGGACTACCTGGCCTGATGACTCCTTGCTGTCCCAGTCCAGCTGGTTGTGCTGCTGCTCCAGTTTCAACTGCTCTGCCTGCGGTTATGGAACCCTGACCTGTTCACCGGACGTGTTACCTTGGTAAACCTGCTGTTTTTGTCTCCCTCTCTCTGCCGCACCTGCTGTCTCTAACTCTGAATGCTCGGCTATGAAGTCAACTGACATTTATTCCCGAGGTGCTGACCTGTTGCACCCTCTACAACCACTGTGATTATTATTATTTGACCCTGCTGGTCATCTATGAACATCTTGGCCATGTACTGTTATAATCTCAACCTGGCACAGCCAGAAGAGGACTGGCCACCCCTCAGAGCATGTTTCCTCTCTAGGTTTCTTCCTAGGTTCCTGCCTTTCTAGGGAGTTTTTCCTAGCCACCATGTTTCTACATCTGCATTTCTTGATGTTTGGGATTTTAGGCTGGGTTTCTGTACAGCACTTTGTGACCTCGGCTGATGTAAAAAAGAGCATTATAAATAAACTTGATTGATTGTGTGAATCAACACTTTCTATCACAGTGGGACTTTAGACAAAGCAAGCTGTCACCCGGTGGGAGTCTCTTAATGCAAACTGGTCATGTGCATGAGGAATTCAACACGATCTAGATTTAGTCTATTACATTAAGTATCTGAACTGAGCTGAACAAAAAAAAATCCAACATGAGACATGTACACTACAGAGTGCATGTGCTACATTACACACTAACAAAAAAGGGTTCCTCAATGGTTGTTTGGGAAGGGTGATGGTTCTGGTTCTATATGAAACCATACTGACCCAAAGAACCCTTGAGCCCTTCAATGGTTCTTTGCAGTTCCAAAAACTCGTAAGTGATAATTAAAATCTAGGGGTGGTGGGCCATTATAATATTTTGGGGTGTGGTTTGCTTCCAGCTATTTTGTGCAACCCTGAGTGTGAGTTTCATGCCAGTTTATCTAATCTGTTGTCAGGCTATCACATTGTATATATGATTATGGCCAGTGACCGTGTGAAAGACTCACACATGGCCTTGTGTCAATTGAGAACAGTTGACTAAGTCAGTAGTTGTCAATTCTCTCCTCAGGGACCCCCAGCTGTTCCAGTTAGCACACCTGATTCATCTTCTTAATAAACACAATAATACATTTTAACAATAGAATATGGCTATTAAACAAGAATATACAGTGCCTTGCGAAAGTTTTCGGCCCCCTTGAACTTTGCGACCTTTTGCCACATTTCAGGCTTCAAACATAAAGATATAAAACTGTATTTTTTTGTGAAGAATCAACAACAAGTGGGACACAATCATGAAGTGGAACGACATTTATTGGATATTTCAAACTTTTTTAACGAATCAAAAACTGAAAGATTGGGCGTGCAAAATTATTCAGCCCCCTTAAGTTAATACTTTGTAGCGCCACCTTTTGCTGCGATTACAGCTGTAAGTCGCTTGGGGTATGTCTCTATCAGTTTTGCACATCGAGAGACTGAATTTTTTTCCCATTCCTCCTTGCAAAACAGCTCGAGCTCAGTGAGGTTGGATGGAGAGCATTTGTGAACAGCAGTTTTCAGTTCTTTCCACAGATTCTCGATTGGATTCAGGTCTGGACTTTGACTTGGCCATTCTAACACCTGGATATGTTTATTTTTGAACCATTCCATTGTAGATTTTGCTTTATGTTTTGGATCATTGTCTTGTTGGAAGACAAATCTCCGTCCCAGTCTCAGGTCTTTTGCAGACTCCATCAGGTTTTCTTCCAGAATGGTCCTGTATTTGGCTCCATCAATTTTAACCATCTTCCCTGTCCCTGCTGAAGAAAAGCAGGCCCAAACCATGATGCTGCCACCACCATGTTTGACAGTGGGGATGGTGTGTTCAGTTGTGTTGCTTTTACGCCAAACATAACGTTTTGCATTGTTGCCAAAAGGTTCAATTTTGGTTTCATCTGACCAGAGCACCTTCTTCCACATGTTTGGTGTTTCTCCCAGGTGGCTTGTGGCAAACTTTAAACAACACTTTTTATGGATATCTTTAAGAAATGGCTTTCTTCTTGCCACTCTTCCATAAAGGCCAGATTTGTGCAATATACGACTGATTGTTGTCCTATGGACAGAGTCTCCCACCTCAGCTGTAGATCTCTGCAGTTCATCCAGAGTGATCATGGGCCTCTTGGCTGCATCTCTGATCAGTCTTCTCCTTGTATGAGCTGAAAGTTTTGAGGAACGGCCAGGTCTTGGTAGATTTGCAGTGTTCTGATACTCCTTCCATTTCAATATTATCGCTTGCACAGTGCTCCTTGGGATGTTTAAAGCTTGGGAAATCTTTTTGTATCCAAATCCGGCTTTAAACTTCTTCACAACATTATCTCGGACCTGCCTGGTGTGTTTCTTGTTCTTCATGATGCTCTCTGCGCTTTTAACGGACCTCTGAGACTATCACAGTGCAGGTGCATTTATACGGAGACTTGATTACACACAGGTGGATTGTATTTATCATCATTAGTCATTTAGGTCAACATTGGATCATTCAGAGATCCTCACTGAACTTCTGGAGAGAGTTTGCTGCACTGAAAGTAAAGGGGCTGAATAATTTTGCACGCCCAATTTTTCAGTTTTTATTTGTTAAAAAAGTTTGAAATATCCAATAAATGTCGTTCCACTTCATGATTGTGTCCCACTTGTTGTTGATTCTTCACAAAAAAATACAGTTTTATATCTTTATGTTTGAAGCCTGAAATGTGGCAAAAGGTCACAAAGTTCAAGGGGGCCGAATACTTTCGCAAGGCACTGTATATATATATATATATATATATATATATATATATATATATATATATATATATATATATATATATATACACACACATACATAAACGTTCTAGCGGACCAAACTAATGCACAGTTTACCGTGGCCTGAGCCAGTTATCACTTTGTTTTCTATTCTTTAAAAAAATAGATATATATCTGAACTGTGTGGTTATACAAAGAACCTTTTGAGATTAAGGTTCTGTTAAGAACCCTAAAAAAGAGTTCCAATGGCCTCCCACTACTGTGGCGGGCTGGGTGCAGTGCGCCAAGGTTGCCAGGTGCACAGTGTTTCCTCCAACACATTGGTGCGGCTGGCTTGGATGCGTGCTGTGTTAAGAAGTGGTGCGGCTTGGTTGGGTTGTGTTTCGGGGGACGCATGGCTTTCGTCTCTCCAGAGCCTGTACGGGAGTTGTAGCGATGAGACACGATAGTTACCACGAAATTGGGGAGAAAAGGAGGTAAAATTTAAAAACCTAAAAATACCTTTTTTTTAACAGGGTTTGGACCCCAAAAGGGTCGGACCAGAGTGGAACCGTTTTTTGGGTACTATAAGACCCACTATTAAACGTCGCGACCCTGCCCACCTGTGGGGAAAACAACCTGTAGTTACCTAGATTACCTCATTGGCTCACAGAAAAATGTAACCTTTTTCGTACGCTTGTTTTAGTCAATTACAAAACTACATTTAAGAAAAGTAAAACATGTCTAGATGACTTTAACATTGCCCTGCTCCCAAGCATTCTCACGACTTATATATATGTAATATGCCCCTTTTCATGAGGATGCTAGCAGCCACGTGAGTGAGTGCTAGCTAGCTACCGACCAGAACATTAAGCTAGCCAAGACCAACAACGCAAACAAACGGACTACACAGCTACACGTAGTGAGTGAAGTTACAAACGTACTGTACTACACAAGTGAAATGTATTACCTGTGATTTAAATGTTTTCCACACACGTGTAGTCTACTTGGACAATGCATCCCCACATTTCCCACTCTCCCACAGGGAATAGCCTGAAGCCACAGGGCTCTTCTCGCAGGCTCTAATTCCCTACATGGAAGCATTGCGAATCGTAGGTTGGGATTTTGGATCTGGCTACATGTACATTTAACAACACAGCAGCTTTTTGGCATGTTTTGTTATTTCTGTTTCACAAAAAATCTACAATGAACATGTCTCTTTTACAATGGGGCTCAATAGGAAAGAATGTTGGTTTTTCTCCAATTTGTGGGCGTGGTCGAGGGGAGTTCATTATTATAATGTGAATTTCTACTGGGACTATATACAGTAGAACCTTTTAATGGTTCTTCATGGAACCTTAGGAAAGGATTATTTATAGCACAATACAGGTTCCATTAATAACCTTATGAGCATAGTTCTTTCTAGAACCTTCAAAAAAAGGTCCCACTGTCGTTACAAGCCAAATAACCCTTATTTGGCACCATACCATTTGTTTGTGGTGTATAAACTGAGAAAAAATGATTCTAGCACTGCATTTGGTGGCTAAATCACAATTAACATGTAATTAAAAACACAAAGGTGCAACGCGCTTTCTAAATGCAATGAAATGCCTGAGGCATGTAGTGAAAGAGCCACCGTAAATTAAGTTAAATGAAACAAATGAATGAACACTGTAACTCACCGGAGAACAGGAAGCTATTAAAGATGTGTCTTATCAGAGCGCCCTGCCGACACCGGTTCCTCTCCATGGGGAGGGCCGTGACTCTTCCGTGCTCTGATCCTGGGCACGTTAGATTTAATTGGAGACTCCTGCTCTCACTTGCTCAGAAGGCTGACTTCCTCAGCTGAACCCACATTAACCCCTTTGAAACTGCAGAGTGCTGGAGTGCGGAGCTGAATGGAGGAGCGGGGAACAGCACGGGACACGCTCTGAGTGTAATTATTCCCGAATGAATTATGGTCACTTTCTCCAGCGGCCTGTCTATCCTTTCACAGCTGTGTGCCTTATCGCAAGCTCCATTCTGCCACTGTTTACCTGTGCTATGCCACCCCTGACACCACACACAGGCTGTAGTCCCTAGGCTGGAGTGACTCATTTGTCTTGTGCTGCTATACCTGTTTAAGCAGAGAGTTGTGTGTTTCCTTTTTCTATTTCTCCAGTGAATGATAAAAAAAAAACAGACCAATGCATACTCCCAACTACTTGGCTAATCTGCTACATGATACAGTGCCTTGCGAAAGTATTCGGCCCCCTTGAACTTTGCGACCTTTTGCCACATTTCAGGCTTCAAACATAAAGATATAAAACTGTATTTTTTGTGAAGAATCAACAACAAGTGGGACACAATCATGAAGTGGAACGACATTTATTGGATATTTCAAACTTTTTTAACAAATCACAAACTGAAAAATTGGGCGTGCTAAATTATTCAGCCCCTTTACTTTCAGTGCAGCAAACTCTCTCCAGAAGTTCAGTGAGGATCTCTGAATGATCCAATGTTGACCTAAATGACTAATGATGATAAATACAATCCACCTGTGTGTAATCAAGTCTCCGTATAAATGCACCTGCACTGTGATAGTCTCAGAGGGCCGTCAAAAGCACAGAGAGCATCATGAAGAACAAGGAACACACCAGGCAGGTCCGAGATACTGCTGTGAAGAAGTTTAAAGCCGGATTTGGATACAAAAAGATTTCCCAAGCTTTAAACATCCCAAGGAGCACTGTGCAAGCGATAATATTGAAATGGAAGGAGTATCAGACCACTGCAAATCTACCAAGACCTGGCCGTCCCTCTAAACTTTCAGCTCATACAAGGAGAAGACTGATCAGAGATGCAGCCAAGAGGCCCATGATCACTCTGGATGAACTGCAGAGATCTACAGCTGAGGTGGGAGACTCTGTCCATAGGACAACAATCTGTCGTATATTGCACAAATCTGGCCTTTATGGAAGAATGGCAAGAAGAAAGCCATTTCTTAAAGATATCCATAAAAAGTGTTGTTTAAAGTTTGCCACAAGCCACCTGGGAGACACACCAAACATGTCGAAGAAGGTGCTCTGGTCAGATGAAACCAAAATTGAACTTTTTGGCAACAATGCAAAACGTTATGTTTGGCGTAAAAGCAACACAGCTGAACACCCCATCCCCACTGTCAAACATGGTGGTGGCAGCATCATGGTTTGGGCCTGCTTTTCTTCAGCAGGGACAGGGAAGATGGTTAAAATTGATGGGAAGATGGATGGAGCCAAATACAGGACCATTCTGGAAGAGAACCTGATGGAGTCTGCAAAAGACCCGAGACTGGGACGGAGATTTGTCTTCCAACAAGACAATGATCCAAACCTAAAGCAAAATCTACAATGGAATGGTTCAAAAATAAACATATCCAGGTGTTAGAATGGCCAAGTCAAAGTCCAGACCTGAATCCAATCGAGAATCTGTGGAAAGAACTGAAAACTGCTGTTCACAAATGCTCTCCATTCAACCTCACTGAGCTCGAGCTGTTTTGCAAGAAGGAATGGGAAACATTTTCTGTCTCTCGATGTGCAAAACTCATAGAGACATACCTCAAGCGACTTACAGCTGTAATCGCAGCAAAAGGTGGCGCTACAATGTATTAACTTAAGGGGGCTGAATAATTTTGCACGCCCAATGTTTCAGTTTTTGATTTGTTAAAAAAGTTTGAAATATCCAATAAATGTTGTTGTAAATGTTGTTCCACTTCATGATTGTGTCCCACTTGTTGTTGATTCTTCACAAAAAAATAGTTTTATATCTTTATGTTTGAAGCCTGAAATGTGGCAAAAGGTCGCAAAGTTCAAGGGGGCCGAATACTTTCGCAAGGCTCTGTATAAGCCAATTCCTCTGAATGGATTATGCTGCTGCTATTCTTTGTGTAAGATAAACTCCTATTTTGCTTATTTTAGTTTCAATATTCAAATGGGCAATAGTATTCATAATACAGTATGTGAAGTGTGTGTATAATATTTTATAGCTAATTACAACAATTTAAAATAGAATTGAAAAGAGACACACAATGACTCAATTGTTTGTTTTTAGGCCAAAAAAAGTAACTTATCTTGTTAATAAATTGTTAATTATTCTCCCCTAAAGCTCATCTGTAAACTGCTGCACCTACCTCAAATCCCTTCCTCTAATCCCAAATCTCAGATGAGAAAGCTATATTTATACACGCTTGATCTTGGTTATGCATTACAAGTTTACATTTTTCATACTTCTTGTCCAATATGCAGGATTTTTGTTCAATATTCAACTCTAAGCCAACGATGGGAGAATCCATTGAAAATACAGCAATAGAATTCAAGAAGCTCATAACTAATGATTTACATTGAAACATGGTAAACACACAGTTCCCGAGGTTTCCATATCAAATGCATTATAATCTATAAGAGGAGTGAATCAATGGGCAAATTATTTGGGGAAGGATAAGCCAAACTGTGCTACAACGTATAACTCTGAAACACTTTCTTTATCCAATGCTAGAATGTCCACAAGACAGACAAACTGTATTTATATGCTCACAGATACATATGAATAAACATCAAGTCCACTTTAAATCAATTCATAACAGTCTCATGCCACCCACACACACGTCTTAGCATGAACACATAGCAGAAACACAATAACAGAAACACAATAACAAGGAAGATTCAATTTGTTCTCCAATACCAGTGAATCGTAAAAAAGCCTTGGGTTTGCCATGGAGGGGGCAGAGAGGAAGCCAAGACGACTAGCCACGTCAATGCACAACTAACTAGTTATGGCCTGTGTCTGTCCCAAACGGCACCCTATTCCCTATGTAGTGCACAACTTTTGACCAGGGCCATATGGGCCCTGCATAGGGAATAGGGTGCCATTTGAGAGGCATTAATGAAAGACCAGAAGACTTCCTCCAGCTCACCTCCAGAGGCACTACTGCTGTACAACTCAAGAGCTTCACTTGCCACAGCAAAGCTTTCTTTTTCAGTGATTTTTTTCCCCCCATCATTGTGGTGTACCCTACAATCAGCTGTACCAGAAATTACTATTTTTGTAACAAAATCAAGAGTGATGGTTTTTGTTGGTAAATGCTGGGCAGGCCAAGACGTCACAATTTTGTATTCAAATATTCAAAACCGGAAGAATCTTTTCCAAAGCGGCCTAGATGCAATGTCAGCTTGCCATGCAACAACCCGCGGAATTGCTCATTTTTAAAATGGTCTAATAAAATGTTCCACTGCAGCTTCCGGCTGGACTTGTTCAGAAAATATTAGCAAACACCTCTTTAGCATCATGTAAATGCCACAGCATGTTCCCAATAGCCCATCAATCATTAGCATGTACAGTTGATGTCGGTTTTGGAGCAGTGGCTTCTTCCTTACTGAGCAGCCTTTCAGGTTTTGTCGATATAGGACTCGTTTTACTGTGGATATAGATACTATTGTACCGGTTTCCTCCAGCATCTTCACAAGGTCCTTTGCTGTTGTTCTGGGATTGATTTGCACTTTTCGCACCAAAGCATGTTCATCTCTAGGAGACATAACGTGTCTCCTTCCTGAGAGGTATGACGGCTGCGTGGTCCCATGGTGGTTATACTTGCATACTATTGTTTGTACAGATGAACGTGGTACCTTCAGGCATTTGGAAATTACTCCCAAGGATGAACCAGACTTGTGGAGGTCTACAATTTGTTTTTCTGAGGTCTTGGCTGATTTCTTTTGATTTTCCCATGATGTCAAGCAAAGAGGCAGTGAGTTATTAGCCAATTAGCCTATCAGAAGCTTCTAAAGCCATGACATCATTTTCTGGAATTTTCCAAGCTGTTTAAAGGCACAGTCAACTTAATGTATTTAAATTTCTGACCCACTGGAATTGTGATACATTGAATTATCAGTGAAATAATCTGTTGGGATTTTTTATTATTTTTATTACTTGTCATGCACAAAGTAGATGCCCTAACCAACTTGCCAAAACTATGGTTTGTTAACAAGACATTTGTGGAGTGGTTGAAAAACAAGTTTTAATGACTCCAACCTAATTGTATGCAGTCCACTCATAAAGCTAATTTCCTGATGATGTGCCAATGTTTTTCTAAACATAATTGATGAGTGAACACAAAACTGAAATGAAGTGCTTCACATCTTTTTTTTTAATGAAGAGCTGCAAAGTGTTGTGGTAATCAAGTGCCACACAACTTCTGAGGGAGAAACTCTGTGCTGCTGACAGAATTCTTCCTCTAGTTTATCACATTCAAATGAACATCACAGCCTGTTTATCATTTAACTGAGCTGATCAAAGAAGTATGGCATTGTTTCTGATCTCAAATTAAGACAGAGAATTGGACTAAAGTACAAAATTGCATGTTAGATTTACAATGTATAATTCATGTAACATTTCGAACAGAAGAGTGGTGAAGCAATTGCAGTCTGAGCAATTTCACTTCTGCACATACAGTGAAGTGAATTTGATTGCACCTCGGTGATTCAGTATAGTGTTCCCTGGCATGACGTTGATGATGATGATGACTCTCAATAGCTGTGTATAGACTAGAGTTGCAAAATTCTGGTGACTTTCCAAAAATTCCCTGATTCTCCAGAAATCCTGTTTGGAAGATTTCTGGTATTATGATGGAATAAGCAGGAAATCCAGGAACCCTCCAACCAGGATTTCTGGAAAACCAGGGAATTTTGGGAAAGTAATAGGAATTTTGCACAGAGAGAGGATTGTGTGGAGGCACAGATCTGATGAAGAGTACCAACAAATGTCTGCAGCATTGAAGGTCCCCAAGAACACAGGGGCCTCCATCATTCTTAAATGGAAGAGATTTGGAACCAACAAGACTATTCCTAGAGCTGTGCTGTGACAAGGTAGGGGTGGGATACAGAAGATAGCCCTATTTGGTAAAAGATCAAGTCCATATTATGGGAAGAACAGCACAAAATAGCAAAGAGAAATGACAGTCCATCATTACTTTACTTTAAGGTCAGTCAATATGGAAAATTGAAAGAACTTTGATCATGAATTTCATGAACTTCGACCACATTTCTTCAAGCGCAGTCACAAAAACCATCAAGTGCTATTGTGAAACTGGCTCTCATGAGGACCGCCACACGAAAGGACCCAGAGTTACCTCTGCTGCAGAGGATAAGTTCATTTGAGTTACCATCCTCAAATTGCAGCCCAAATAAATTATTCACAGAGTTCCAATAACAGACACATCTCAACATCAACTATTCAGAGGTGACTGCGTTAATCAGGCCTTCATGCTCGAATTGCTGCAATGAAACCACTACTGAAGGACATCAATAAGAATATACTTGCTTGGGGCAGGAAACACAAGCAATGGACATTAGACTGGTGGAAATCTGTCCTTTCGTCTGATGAGTCCAAATTTGTGATTTTTGGTTCCGACCTCTGTGCCTTTGTGAGACGCAGAGTAGGTGAACGGATGATCTCCGCATGTGTGGTTACCACCGTAAAGCATGGAGGAGAAGGTGTGGGGGTGCTTTGCTGGTGACACTGTCAGCAATTTATTTTGAATTGAAGGCACACCAGCATGGCTACCACAGCATTCTCCAGCAATACACCATCCCATCTGGTTAGCACTTAGTGGGACTATTATTTATTTTTCAACAAGACAATGACCCAAAATACACCTCCAGTCTGTGTAAGGGCTATTTGACCATGAAGGAGAGTGATGGAGTGCTGCATCAGATGACCTGGCCTCCACAATCACCTGACTTCAACCCAATTGAGATGGTTTGGGATAAGTTGGACCGCAAAGTGAAGGAAAAGCAGCCAACAAGTGCTCAGCATATGTGGGAACTCCTTCAAGACTGTTGGAAATGCATTCCAGGTGATTACTTCCTGAAGCTGGTTGAGAGAATTCCAAGAGTGTGCAAAGCTGTCATCAAGGCACAGGGTGGCTACTTTGAAGACTCTAAAATATATTTTGGATTTGTTTAACACACTTATGGTTACTGCATGATTCGATATGTTATTTTATCATTTTGATGACTTCACTAATATTCTACAATGTAGAAAATAGTAAAAATAAATAAATAACCCTTGAATGAGTAGGTGTCAACTTTTGACTGGTACTGTATGTAAATGTGATTTCAGTTTTTATTTGTAAAACAAATTGCAAACATTTCTAAAAACCTGTTTTTGCTATGTCATTATGGTGTATTGTGTGAAGATTGATGGAAAAAAAACAATTTAATCAATTTTATTATAAGGCTGTAACATAACAAAATGTGGAAAAAGTGAAGGGGTCTGAATACTTTCCAAATGCACTGTATAATAATCTCATGCATGCAGTGATTATGTTCAAAACTCTGATAATCTAACAGATGGGAAGTCATGTGCTGCTGACTTTGAGTTGATGATATCATGAACGGGTGGGACGACGATTTGAGAAGCTCATTGTGTGAATATGAGCTTAATAATGAAGAAGTACTCCGGGGTGAGAGAGCTGGGCCAAGAAAATGAACGCGATAGAAAACCGTTTCACCCCCCCCCCCCCCCATACCATAGGAATAAAATCTAAGTTTAGGTGCAGTGCTGCAATCCGGAATGCTCAAGGAGAGGTTGCCATGGAAACAGTTACATTGGACCAAAATGAAAGCGTCTGAGGCTTAGACTTTTACTGTACATACATTTTTAACCACATATTGTTTTCACATCGTCATCTCTTTCTTGTTCTTTAACCTTATACCACACATACAGTATGTTCGTATTGGCCCAGTCAAGATTACAGTGCTAGCTAGATTTAACATTGACATTGAGAAAATAACATGTTCAAATCCAATTATAGTAAAATGTGCTGTCGAATTTTGCTGTTGTATCCAGTTGCATATGATGCATGTGAACCTTTTACCTCCTAAGTGAAAGATTCATTCTTGAATCTTATGTGATAATGACTGACCGATGAATCCAAAACATTGGGAGAAGATGTAGACATGTCTAATTCTTAGGATGAATCTTAAAAGGCAGCTCCCGTAAGGTTAGACTTATCATAGTCATTTCTCTGCACCTTTTTTTTTCTATATACCATCCCTCTGTAAACCCTCATAAATAAAATAGCCCCATGAAATGTTCATATACTATACGAGTTCTGTGTCAGTTGCTACAGATCAACACATAAAAAAAACTATATTGAAAACAGCTTGGATTCTGAATAAAATCTGAGGACTGAAAATATTTCCTATTTGATGTACAATTTGACTTTTTTTTTTGTGGATATCTACTTGTAAAGTCTGCTACTGCCACGTACGTACAGTAGAGGACCTACTTGTTCATGATTAAAGTAAATCTGCAGTGGTCTGTTCTGCGTCAGACAGGATTGCTACAAAGTTATGTCACTCCACAATCTTAAATGCCCTCCCTTGAAAACCTTTTATTAGCTCTCTCAAAGGGAACAGTTTGAAAATGCCTACACACCATGATCACATGTGGCAATACTGTTCTTGTTGAATTTATGTTTCCAATTTCAAAAAGCACAGGGGAATGCAAAGTATAGACGTTTTTTTTTTTTTTAAAAGCCAATTTAACCAATTGCTTAATCAGAGTTAATCTGTGAGTTGAGTGGAGTTTAAAAAAATACATGAATTAGAGCTCATGTGTTTTAAAGTTTGTTTACTCAACAAACTCTTCTCAAAGTGAGCTAAATTTGAAAACGGTTGTTGAGTAAAATTACATTCATTTTTTTTTTATCTCAAAACAACTCAAAACCTTTCCCATCACACTCAGCATGCTCATGTTCATGTTTGCCTTTGGAAGGCAACACTGTAAAGTACATTCAACCAATTGCTTATTCAGCATTATTATGCGAGTTGAGTGGGCTTAAAAAGGACTAGAATTTGAGTGAATGTGCTGAATTCTGTTTACTCAACAAACTCTGCTCGAAGTCAGCTGAATTTGAAAACGGTTGCTGAGGCAAATTACAATTTCATGTTTTCTCAAAAGAACTCAAAACCTTCTCCATCATGCTCTGCATGCTCTTTTGCAGGTAGATTTTCTGAATTGTTTGTTTCAATACCTGTGTTTGTGCATGTACTTTGATTGGTTGATTAATATTATCCTACACAAACAGCATACATTTTTCTAAACTAATCCAATCTAGTAGTTGGATTTATGGCACCTGTTACTGAGATGGCTGTTCCAGTTTATATGATTTAGGCAAGTCTCAATAATTTGTATTTATTTATTTTATCTTCAATGACGGCCTAGGAACAGTGGGTTAACTGCCTGTTCAGGGGCAGAACGACAGATCTGAATCAATCTTCAGTCATTCTAAATGCAGGTTTCGGGATATTAAAAGTTCCAGTTGTTGGATATCTTCACTCTGGCTGGATTCCAATAGGAATTGCACATAATCTGATTTGCAGACTTGCTGTGGCCTGTAAACCAGGAGTTTGAGACCATTGTGTTGGGGTGTAAATAGGCCCTCAAAAGGCCTTATGATAAATGTAATGTATTGTCATAAAGAGTTTAATATTAAACATAACATATTCACTTAGACACTCACTTGAAGGCTGCAGTACTGAAAACAATTGAATACAACAACCATGTCTCTGTCGCTAACAAATACAGTAATGGGTGGTAACTACCATTCACTCGAAACGCAAGGCAGTCTGGTAAATAAGCAAACAAGGTCCAATAAATTCTCAAATTGAATGCATGTTGGTTCAGCTATATGCCCAAATGTTGAGCAAACTCACAATCCTATTGCAGCTGGTTTCCTTACAATTGTAATCACCTTACTTTTTTATTTACAATGTACCCTCCAGAAGAGTGTGAGGTTTGTATTTTCAAACAGCAATAATGTTCCCTAGACATCAACTCTTTTGGGATATGTTTTAGGAGATCTCATAAAAACTCATAAAAATTTCTTACCAAGCACCACTGTCAATGTTGACTTACTATATATCAAATTACAATTCGTTTTTTTGCCATTTCCACTGCATACCTAAAATCAAATCAGAACATATTATTTATAAACCTATCCAGCTGTGTCACATAAAACCAATATCATGCAACCAATGACATTCACTAACACCCAGGGGTCATTAGACAAGCCCATCTGGGTCAACATTGGCCACTTAGAGTAAAACCCTGCAACTTCACATTATACTCATTCACTTTACACTCATCCTTGTATTATTACACTCATACTAACACACATTTATTTTTGCTATCATATACTCTAGCCTGAGCCAAACATAGTGCACCACTTTATCTCAGGGCATAGACATGAAATAGGCCTATGGTCTTTACTATAATACTACAAGAAAGAACAATGATGTATTTGTAATAACTTACCAGTGGTTTCCACTATTCCTTCCAATATGACCACAATTTCAAACTGCTCTGTTTGCATGGATCTCTGGGAGAGTTCGTAGAATGGGCTTTTGGTGTCGATCACATGGCAGATTGTGAGTGGTGAGACCAGGAAGAGCTGGTCCGCCCCGGTACTGAAGCCCACGTCCAATTCCAACTGATCCAGAGGAAGAAACTCGCCTTCGGGCGTCTGACGAGACTATGGAAGCGTGCATAGATGGAGTTTGAAAGAGAGACACAGTTTAACTACTACCTAGCGAGCCATACTGACAGCCATCCACAATTTGTGAGCAATCAAAGGCGATCAATCATCAGTAAATAGACAGAGTGAGTCAATTCAATGAGGAGGGCTATAGCTAATCAGGCACATCAAGCCACATCAAAGGTTGTTTAACCCAGTGACCACCACCATAGCGCTCCAACTTAAATGGGGTCTATGGGTTTATTAATCAAATTGTTTAGATTCATAAAAATGTAAACATTATAGCATTGCCACTAAATGTGTCTGGAATTAATAGCTTGATGCTTTTAATTCACATTGGTAAGCCCATTTGCAAAGAAAGTAAAAAATAAAAAGTTACATCAGCAGGGAATAATACACTTTAATAATACCTTCATTCTAATAACGATGTATTTCATTATCTTTCCCAACCGTGTTTAATATTTAATTGTGCGTAATTAAACGATAAGAAAACAAATGCATTACACCGTCTGAAATAAGTATTTTGTAACGTTTTAATACACAAATATTGTTGAGCTATATGGAGGCATAGAAGTGCCACTTACTTTCAGCAATTTGCAGCGGATCTGTGCGGAGACCATATGGCTATTACGCAGGTTGCCGACTCTGAACATGAGAGTTAGTTTTCCATCTCGCATCGAAATAGCTGCATGTTCACTGAACATCAAAGTCTCTGCCCTTTTTTTGGGCTGGGACATCTTAATGAACATGCAGCCAATCAAAAAAGCATCAACAATTGATCCCAGGATTGACTGGAAAAGAAAGAGAATGATCCCCTCGGGACATTTGTCCGTGATATACCTATAGCCATATCCTATTGTGGCTTCCGTTTCTATGAAGAATAAAAACGCGGAGGGAAAGTTGTAGACATTGGCAACGCATGGCGTATACTTGTCATCGTGGGCTCGATGGAGGTCTCCTCTTATGTAGGCTATGATCCACCACATGAAGGCCATGAAGAGCCATGCCACCGTGTATGTAAGGATGAAGATGAATAAATTCCAGCGCCATTTCAAATCGACCAGTGTGGTGAATAAATCGGAAAGATATCTACTGGTTTCACCACCCAGGTTTCCATGCTGGACGTTACATCGCCCGTTCTTGTCCACAAAGCGTTGCCTCTTCTTCTTCTTCTCTGGTGCCGGCTGGTTGAATCCAGACCCGCTGGATGAGGTGGTCACTACCTGATAATCGTCCCCAAATTTCTTTCGGAGTGCAGACATACTACGATGGCAGCAGCGAGAGAAATAATCTGAAGGATTTAATGTAAAGTCTATTTCTGTACAGGACTTCGTTGTAGTTGCAGCAATTGTCCTTGTGTTGTGTCCAATATCTTGGAACTGGAAATAAGGCGAGGAAAGTGCGTTCTGTAACGAACTAATCATGCACTGTCCCCTCGCTCCACATACTGTTCCTACTACTGCACTCCAAAGCCATGAAAATAAGAGAGGGCTAATGTCACTTCAATCACAACAAAGAGCTCTTCACCCGAAAAGGAGTCCGCTATAAAACAATTACGCACAGGATCATCTGCTATCCAAACGCGTCCGTTGCAGTTCAGGTTTTTGAACAGATTATTCTTTGGTGAGGCGCTGCTGATTACTTATCGCCCTCCCAGGTTAGACCAATGCAGGTTGGTTCAACACTTTCCTCCTCCGTGAAGTCCACACCTTGGGTTAAAAGTTGAAACTGTTTCGACGCCCCATCAAGCAATCTGGATCCGGTAGGTAATTAATGAATCGTTGGTAAATGTGATTAGAAACCGTGGTCAATATGAAACGGCACAATACGTACTGTACATCCGATTTCAGCGTTGGTGTTGGACACAATTTGGTTCCCAAACCTCCGCTTTGTGCTACTGCGGGCGCACATAGGATCTGCATTCAGTCCTATGACAGTGGAATATGATGGAAAATTATGGATTCGGGGAACAATTTACTGTCCGCTCATACTTATGTGGTTCCCCTTACCGATGATGCCTGCAAGCTGTATTTCATGCTTCCCCTTTTCCTCTTCTGGTGGGATTTTTCTTGTGATGTTCTTATGGACGCAGGTATTAAGAATCCAACAGCAGCTGTTTCGTTCTTTCTCTCGATTTTCCCCTTCACGGCTCCTGCGCACTGCACGTTCCTTATACAACGATGCACTCACTATTTCCTACTGGTACTACAAACAGGGGCGGCCTTAGTGATTTGCAGGCCCCAGGCAGAGGCCCCAGGTATGACACCACAGTCATGTCAATAGGAATAACACTCATTTTGTCTTCCATTGTGTAAAGACACTCACTATCAAAAAAACTATTAACACTCAACACAACAACAAATAATTAGTGTATTTAAATTGTAGTACATTTGACTAAATTACTCATTCAAATTGTACGAACTATAATATATTATACTTATAAATATTTGTTAAAAAATATATATATTTTCACACAAAGTAGACTTCATTGAGAACGATTCTTATTTAAGTAACCATGTAAACATGCAAACAACTATTCAGAGACTTTCAAAATGTACATAACCTCAATAAAATTTAGTACAGACCTGGCCTGAAACAAAATGTAGATACAGTTGCCTACTTTGACAACAATTCAGTGAATGCAACAAGTATTACATAGACAGATAAAGGGAGAAGATAAAAAATAAAAAAACACAACTATTGTTCAGAGACAATTTCCTTAAAAGATTTGTAGGACAAATTCACGTCACACTGTCACATGAGTGTTCGCATTTAGCCGACAACATGCCATGAAACTTCTACAAAGTGGAACAACATGTAGAAATTGACAACACATCAGTAAATGCAACAAGTAGTAGAGACAGTTGAAGTCGGAAGTTTAAATATACTTAGGTTGGAGTCTTTAAAACTTGTTTTTCAACCGCTCCACAAATTTCTTGTTAAGTGGCAAGTCGGTGAGGACATCTACTTTGTGCATGACACAAGTCATTTTTCCAACAATTGTTTACAGACAGATTATTTCACTTATAATTCACTGTATCACAATTCCAGTGGGTCAGAAGTTTACATACACTAAGTTGACTGCCTTTAAACAGCTTGGGAAATTCCAGAAAATCAATGGGACCATGCAGCCGTCATACCGCTCAGGAAGGAGACGCGTTCTGTCTCCTAGAGATGAACGCACTTTGGTGCGAAAAGTGCAAATCAATCCCAGAACAACAGCAAAGGACCTTGTGAAGATGCTGGAGGAAACGGGTACAAAAGTATCTATATCCACAATAAAACGAGTCCTGTATCGACAAAACCTGAAAGGCCACTCAGCAAGGAAGAAGCCACTGCTCCAAAACCGCCATAAAAAAGACAGACTACGGTTTGCAACTGCACATGGGACAAAGATCATACTTTTTGGAGAAATGTCCTCTGGTCTGAAAAATAGAACTGTTTGGCCATAATGACCATCGTTATGTTTGGAGGGAAAAGGGGGAGGCTTGCAAGCCAAAGAACACCATCCTAATTGTGAAGCACCGAGATGGCATCATCATGTTGTGGGGTGCTTTGCTGTAGTAGGGGCTGGTGCACTTCACAAAATAGATCATCATGAGGGAGAAACATTATGTGGATATATTGAAGCAACATCTCAAGACATCAGTCAGGATGTTAAAGCTTGGTTGCAAATGGGTCTTCCAAATGGACAATGACCCCAAGCATACTTCCAAAGTTGTGGCAAAATGGCTTAAGGACAACAAAGTCAAGGTATTGGAGTGGCCATCACAAATGTGTGCGCAGAACTGAAAAAGCGTGTGTGAGCAAGGAGGCCTACAAACCTGACTCAATTACACCAGCTCTGTCAGGAGGAATGGGCCAAAATTCACCCAACTTATTGTGGGAAGCTTGTGGAAGGCTACCCAAAACGTTTAACCCAAATTAAACAATTTAAAGGAAATGCTACCAAATACTAATTGAGTGTATGTAAACTTCTGACCCACTGGGAATGTGATGAAAGAAAGAAAAGCTGAAATAAACAATTCTCTCTACTATTATTCTGACATTTCACATTATTAAAATAAAGTTGTGATCCTAACTGACCTAAAACAGGGAATTTTTACTCAGATTAAATGTCAGGAATTGTGACTGAGTTTAAATGTATTTGGCTAAGGTGTATGCAAACTTCTGACTTCAACTTCAAGAGGAAGATTTACAGCAAAACTCCAAATGCACCCACACAAAGTAGGCTATTGGACTGACAAAGACTCTTACTTCTGTAACAATGTAAAAATGCAAACAACTATTCAGAGACTATTTACAAATGTAGAGATATGAGCTCATAGAGATATGAGCCTACTTTGACAGTAGCCTACTTTGAATTCAGTGACTGCAGACAGATACTGAGAGAAGATACAAAACACGATTTTTAAAAAGTACCCAATTTCCCCAGAAGACATGTAGGACAAATACATATTTCACACTGTCACTTTAATGTTTACATTTAGCCTACAACATGTCATACAACTTCTGGAAGCACGGCCCCATCCTGCAAAGTGTCACAGAACACGTAGAGCACCCAAAGGAGGTTCCTACACATCTCCCACTATTTGCCCTGCGTCCACTCCGGATGCACACCACACACTCTCTCTTGCTCCCTTCAAACTTCACCAGGGAGTGGCCTGCTTTTCAAATTAGGAGTAACCACTCTTGGTGAAACATTATTGTCTCCCCGCTTTCATCCACAGTAGCCATATCACAAAGTGAATGCACAAGCTGCATTTTGAATGCCTTCAGGGACCAGCACCTGCGGTTTCTTGGAAGATGCCTTTGCAGGGTCCCCCACACTGGTCGACTGTCGCCGCCCTCAGGGTACCACACATAGGAAGAAATATGCCATGTAGGCTCCCCTCTGTAGTGTGCTCTCCCTCTTCCTCCTCCTCTCAATGTTCCTCTTCCTCTCCATATTCTTCTCCCTCCTGTTCCTTCTCCTCTTCCTCTCACCCTCCTCTCCTCTTGCTCCACTCCTCCCTTCTCTTCCTCCTCGCTCCACAGCTCTATGCCTCCAGTCATCTCTAACTCCCCCCCCCCCCCGCCTTCTGCTGCTGAGCCCTGACTCTCCACCGCTTCCCTCGCTCACTGACCTAGAGTAACAGAGGGAGAGAGAGAGAGGAACAGAGGAACAAATAGGATACAATGGTCGTCAGGATCATAATCTCTCCCTCTCTTTCAGACATATGCACACACTCTCTCCCTTCCTCTCTTTTCCACAGCCATACAGATACTCTCTAATAATCACCTCTTAAGGGTTTCCATAATAAAATAACCCTAACCCTTACCATAACCCTAACCTTAACCGTAAACCAAACCCTAAACCAACTCCTAACACTAAACCTAACCTATTACTCTTACCGTAAATCTAACCCTAATCCCAAAATAGCCTTTGTCCTCATGGGGACGTGGGAAATGTCTCCACAAGTGAGAATTTCCCTAGACACAATCACACACACAGTATAATCACGTGGTACCCCTGGAAGAGTTGCTGCTGCATCTGCAATAGCTAATGGGGATCCTAATAAACTGAACGAAATCATGATGCTATACATTACTTCCATTCAATAAATCATTCAAATCCCATTACACACAAACACCCCCACACATATACAGTATCATCATAAAGCTATACAGCACTTTCATTCAATCAGTCAATCATCATTCACAATGATTTTTTTATAAAGCCCTTAGTGGCCAGATTGTTTCTAAGATCATTATGTGCTTATAGTTTTGTCAGACTGATGGGTGATCAGGCAGGATAGAGCACACAAAAAGACGTTCATAAATATGTTCATAGGTGACCAGCAGGGTTCGATGATAACCGTAAAGGCTGTATATGGTACACATTCTTCAAGACTCATGGTCAGATTAATTAGTTAGCTGGTTGTCTTTGTAGAGGGGAAGTGAGACGATCAGGGGAGTGTCAGCTTCCCGAGCAAAGCAGTGTTGCTGCCTCCACTCTACTCTAATTTTCTTATAACTACTGAGTTAGATAATGTTCTTATTAGTTACGAAGCTGGGAGAGTTTCCAAACGAATAGCACTGGCAGAAACAAGCAACTTGTTATATAAAAAAAGCAACTTGGCTATATGAAATAAATATCACTAACTCAAAACCTAAGTTCCACAAATAAACACAAGTTACTCTAATCTCTATTTCGTAGCATGTTAGCTAGCAGGTTTTCTGTATGGCTAATGATAGGTACTGAAATTGGCAGCTTGGGTTGTTTTCATATGAATTACTTCAGTAGAAACAAGACAAAATGTGACCCGATTCAGGAAACTAGGCTTATGTCGCAATTCACGACTTCACAGGAGAGCCATTTGAACGTAAAAAATATTTTGTGTGTAACGATCGTCGTATGAAGAAGGTGTGGACCAAAGCGCAGCGTGGTACGTGTTCATGATTCTTTATATAAAAAAAACTGAACACTGAGACAAAATAACAAAATGTACCAACACGAAACAGTTCTGTCTGTTGAAGACACAAAAACAGAAAACAACTACCCACAAAACACAGTTGGGAAAAGGCTACCTAAGTATGGTTCTCAATCAGAGACAACGATGGACAGCTGCCTCTGATTGAGAACCACACTCGGCCAAACACACAGAAATAGAAAACATAGAATGCCCACCTCAATTCATGCCCTGACCAAACCAAAATAGAGACATAAAAAGGATCTCTAAGGTCAGGGTGTGATAATGTGTTTTTTGGCAGAAATACCTTTCTTGAACATGTGAACTTTCATGTGCCTTAATAACAAACTTTTATGCAATCTATAAATACTAATAAAGTTGTTAAATTAAGAGCCTAGTTGGTTTAGCCAAAGAAAAAGATAGGAACCTTCACGCTAGCCATAATTGGCTTGAGATAATGAGTGGGCTGGACATGCCAAGAGATGAATTTCCGATTATTCTGTGGTGTAGCATCTTGTGTCTATCAAATGAGCAGCTCGTTATGCATAGATAATCCTTTCTACTGCAGTAGCCACAGAGAACTGCAAATATGTTGCTACTGCTCTCAATAACATTGCTGCCCTGAATTTATCAGGCCCTATCAACAAAGGTCAGCGGGAAAAAGTTGTGATGGAATACTTTCTGGAGGACGATCGTGCCATGCTGACTCTCTCTGACTCTGAATCAGACGATGAGGAAATCCCTGATTTTAGGTAAAAACATTTTCATTGTAGAGTCTTCTGATGATGGTGATGAGGAAGAAACAGCGATCAACAGTGTTGTTGTCACGGAAGAAGTTGACCGAGTTTTGAAATCAGTGGAGCACAAAGAGAAAACAAGCTGTGCAAACTAAACTGAAATGACACAGGATGTCTTATTTAATGAAAGGGTTTGTAGTCTGCAGTGAAGCTTTCATCCATGTTTACGGGTAAGAATCTAGCTACATTTTCAGATATTATACGTTTCTAATTTTGTCAGAAAGTTATTTTCATTCGAAGTTAAGTGCCAGCAGGAGGAGTTTGATGGCTGGCTTGCTAGTTAACGTTAACATTGAACCTAATTTATTTGTTTAATTTTAGCTATGACAGTCAGTTTGTATTGCTAGTAACGTTACTCTATGGATTGGGATTATAGTTCATTTTTAAGCTAGCTAACGTTAACGCTTGCTGTTAATTAATTTACGTGTATGAATTGTGTGTAACTTTAGTGATGTTTTCTCAGAATGCCATTTCGCATGGCTAGTTATAGCCTAATGTTTGCTAGCTAACATTGAACCTGTTTGGTTAACTTTATGTAGCTATGACAATCGGTTTGTGTTGCTAGTTAGCTAGCTACCATTACGTGTATGAAGTACAGTGGGGCAAAAAAGTATTTAGTCAGCCACCAATTGTGGAAGTGGCATTCTGAGATGACATCTATTGTATAATAATGCAAAAATGTTTGTGGAATTTGTCTTTCAGCATCAGTAGAACTCGCCGGACTCTCCTCTACCAGTCATACAGGGAGAATGGTCTAATGCCTCCCATCAAAAAGAGAGCTGGCCCAGCAAAGGCAGCAGCGGAGTCATCAACTACATGCACCATTTCTTAACCAACTACAGAGTTTGGAAAACACGTGTGGACCTGAATTGTGATAACAAGAACAATACCAATACCATAACAAGAACAAGTCTGTGCTCTGGTATTGTGCTTGGCGGACCGTGCACAAGCTCCACCACGGTCTGGACCTTCACTTCCTGATCACAGGCCACGCCAAGTTTGCCCCTGGTGCTGGTGCTTCGGCCTCATCAAGCAGCGCTTCAGAAAGAACAGAATGAACACTGTCTGAGATTGCTGGTGTTGTGAAGGACAGTACTGTGACAGGGGTCAACATCCCACAGCTGGTTGGACTGGAGGATGGTACGGTGCTGGAGGAAAGCTATGGCTGGCAACAACACCTGACTCCGTACTTCAGGCCGTTGCCAGAGATCAAGCAGTACCAGCACTTCAGGTGAAAATCATTTTCATTGCATTGCATGAGGTTATTCTTCTTATCTAAACTTGGGAGGTGAATTGATGTTGTGCAGGGTTGTAATGTCTTATGATTTCTTGTTGTTGTTATTGCCTGGTTTACAGCTTCGATGCTCTGGAGCCTGGTGTTGTTGTCGCCAAGGACATTTCTGACTGTCGGGACCAGGTTTCAGCTGCTGCGCAATGCCGACATCCTTCCTCCCATAGATGGTCTGCCTGTACAAGCACCAGCTGGACTGGACACAGCTAGACAAACTTCTCTTATTGAGAAGATCAGGGAGTTTTGTGACGAAGAGGCTATGGACATCACATGCCCTGCACCAAAGTCAAGGGCAGGACAGAAACAGGCTCTCCGAATATAGATTCCCTTGTTCATGCGTGGTTCGGACGGAACAGTCATCAGCACTATCTGCAGTGTCTCTATTCAAATGACTCTCTCCTAACACACGCCATACGTTGCTGCTACTATTTTACATTTTTTATCCTGCTGCTCAGCCACTTTACCCCTGATTGTATTCGTATAACTACCTTGTCTATCACTCATATCATTATTGATATTGTTCTTGTACATACTCTATATTTTATTTATATTGACACCATCTATTTCTGATATTGCTACTATGCAAGTAACCATTTGGCTGTTCACACCTTCTGTAGAGACCCATCCACTTAGCAAGATTCCGGCGCCGACAGAGATGGCCGCCTCGCTTCGCGTTCCTAGGAAACTATGCAGTTTTTTGTTTTTTTACGTGTTATTTCTTACATTAGTACCCCAGGTCATCTTAGGTTTCATTACATACAGTCGAGAAGAACTACTGAATATAAGAGCAACGTCAACTCACCATCAGTACGACCAAGAATATGTTTTTCGCGACGCGGACCCTGTGTTCTGCCTTACAAACAGGACAACGGAGTGGATCCTATGCAGCGACCCAAAAAAACGACTCCGAAAGAGAGGGAAACGAGGCGGTCTTCTGGTCAGACTCCGGAGACGGGCACATCGCGCACCACTCCCTAGCATTCTTCTTGCCAATGTCCAGTCTCTTGACAACAAGGTTGATGAAATCCGAGCAAGGGTAGCATTCCAGAGGGACATCAGAGACTGTAACGTCCTTTGCTTCACTGAAACATGGCTCACTGGAGAGACTCTATCCGAAGCGGTGCAGCCAACGGGTTTCTCCACACATCGCGCTGACAGAAACAAACATCTTTCTGGTAAGAAGAGGGGCGGGGGCGTATGCCTCATGGCCAACGTGACATGGTGTGATGAAAGAAACATACAGGAACTCAAATCCTTCTGTTCACCTGATTTAGAATTCCTCACAATCAAATGTAGACCGCATTATCTACCAAGAGAATTCTCTTCGATTATAATCACAGCCGTATATACCCCCCCCCCCCAAGCAGACACATCGATGGCTCTGAACAAACTTTATTTAACTCTCTGCAAACTGGAAACGATTTATCCGGAGGCTGCATTCATTGTAGCTGGGGATTTTAACAAGGCTAATCTGAAAACAAGACTCCCCAAATTTTATCAGCATATCGATTGCGCAACCAGGGGAGGAAAGACCTTGGATCATTGTTACTCTAACTTCCGCGACGCATATAAGGCCCTGCCCCGCCCCCCTTTCGGAAAAGCTGACCACGACTCCATTTTGTTGATCCCTGCCTACAGACAGAAACTAAAACAAGAGGCTCCCACGCTGAGGTCTGTCCAACGCTGGTCCGACCAAGCTGACTCCACACTCCAAGACTGCTTCCATCAAGTGGACTGGGAGATGTTTCGTATTGCGTCAGATAACAACATTGACGAATACGCTGATTCGGTGTGCGAGTTCATTAGAACGTGCGTTGAAGATGTCGTTCCCATAGCAACGATTAAAACATTCCCTAATCAGAAACCGTGGATTGATGGCAGCATTCGTGTGAAACTGAAAGCGCGAACCACTGCTTTTAATCAGGGCAAGGTGTCTGGTAACATGACCGAATACAAACAGTGCAGCTATTCCCTCCGCAAGGCTATCAAACAAGCTAAGCGCCAGTACAGAGACAAAGTAGAATCTCAATTCAACGGCTCAGACACAAGAGGCATGTGGCAGGGTCTACAGTCAATCACGGACTACAGGAAGAAATCCAGCCCAGTCACGGACCAGGATGTCTTGCTCCCAGGCAGACTAAATAACTTTTTTGCCCGCTTTGAGGACAATACAGTGCCACTGACACGGCCTGCAACGAAAACATGCGGTCTTTCCTTCACTGCAGCCGAGGTGAGTAAGACATTTAAACGTGTTAACCCTCGCAAGGCTGCAGGCCCAGACGGCATCCCCAGCCGCGCCCTCAGAGCATGCGCAGACCAGCTGGCCGGTGTGTTTACGGACATATTCAATCAATCCCTATACCAGTCTGCTGTTCCCACATGCTTCAAGAGGGCCACCATTGTTCCTGTTCCCAAGAAAGCTAAGGTAACTGAGCTAAACGACTACCGCCCCGTAGCACTCACATCCGTCATCATGAAGTGCTTTGAGAGACTAGTCAAGGACCATATCACCTCCACCCTACCTGACACCCTAGACCCACTCCAATTTGCTTACCGCCCAAATAGGTCCACAGACGATGCAATCTCAACCACACTGCACACTGCCCTAACCCATCTGGACAAGAGGAATACCTATGTGAGAATGCTGTTCATCGACTACAGCTCGGGATTCAACACCATAGTACCCTCCAAGCTCGTCATCAAGCTCGAGACCCTGGGTCTCGACCCCGCCCTGTGCAACTGGGTACTGGACTTCCTGACGGGCCGCCCCCAGGTGGTGAGGGTAGGCAACAACATCTCCTCCCCGCTGATCCTCAACACTGGGGCCCCACAAGGGTGCGTTCTGAGCCCTCTCCTGTACTCCCTGTTCACCCACGACTGCGTGGCCACGCACGCCTCCAACTCAATCATCAAGTTTGCGGACGACACAACAGTGGTAGGCTTGATTACCAACAACGACGAGACGGCCTACAGGGAGGAGGTGAGGGCCCTCGGAGTGTGGTGTCAGGAAAATAACCTCACACTCAACGTCAACAAAACTAAGGAGATGATTGTGGACTTCAGGAAACAGCAGAGGGAACACCCCCCTATCCACATCGATGGAACAGTAGTGGAGAGGGTAGCAAGTTTTAAGTTCCTCGGCATACACATCACAGACAAACTGAATTGGTCCAATCACACAGACAGCATCGTGAAGAAGGCGCAGCAGCGCCTCTTCAACCTCAGGAGGCTGAAGAAATTCGGCTTGTCACCAAAAGCACTCACAAACTTCTACAGATGCACAATCGAGAGCATCCTGGCGGGCTGTACCACCGCCTGGTATGGCAACTGCACCGCCCTCAACCGTAAGGCTCTCCAGAGGGTAGTGAGGTCCGCACAACGCATCACCGGGGGCAAACTACCTGCCCTCCAGGACACCTACACCACCCGATGTCACAGGAAGGCCATAAAGATCATCAAGGACATCAACCACCCGAGCCACTGCCTGTTCACCCCGCTATCATCCAGAAGGCGAGGTCAGTACAGGTGCATCAAAGCTGGGACCGAGAGACTGAAAAACAGCTTCTATCTCAAGGCCATCAGACTGTTAAACAGCCACCACTAACACTGAGTGGCTGCTGCCAACACACTGACACTGACTCAACTCCAGCCACTTTAATAATGGGAATTGATGGGAAATGATGTAAATATATCACTAGCCACTTTAAACAATGCTACCTTATATAAATGTTACTTACCCTACATTATTCATCTCATATGCATACGTATATACTGTACTCTATATCATCGACGGTATCCTTATGTAATACATGTATCACTAGCCACTTTATACTATGCCACTTTGTTTACATACTCATCTCATTTGTACATACTGTACTCGATACCATCTACTGTATCTTGCCTATGCTGCTCTGTACCATCACTCATTCATATATCCTTATGTACATATTCTTTATCCCCTTACACTGTGTACAAGACAGTAGTTTTGGAATTGTTAGTTAGATTACTTGTTATTACTGCATTGTCGGAACTAGAAGCACAAGCATTTCGCTACACTCGCATTAACATCTGCTAACCATGTGTATTTGACAAATAAAATTTGATTTGATTTGACTTAACATAATATTGATATATAACATGGATATTGATATGTGTGGTCGTAACATGATTTTGTGACATACCACAACAATATCATGTGACCGTATCAAATGTCCACCACAAAAATATATGGCGCATCCACATAAATATATGGCGCATCCACATAAATTGTTATGGTGAGTGAATGAGGACCCAAAAGCGAACTAACTTAAACAGAGCTTCTTTAATAACCAAACATAGGTAGGCTCAGATAGACCGGCAGATTCCGACAGGACAGGACAAGGTTACAGCAAACATGACGATAGTCTGGCTCAGGCATGAAACACAACAAACAAGAATCCGACAAGGACAGGAACAGAAACAGAGAGAGATATAGGGACCTAATCAGAGGGAAAAAGGGAACAGGTGGGAAACAGGGTGAATGGGTAGTTAGAGGAGACAAGGAACAGCTGGGGGAAAGCGGGGGAGAAAAGGTAACCTAACAACGACCAGCAGAGGGAGACAGGGTGAAGGGAAAGGACAGAGACAAGACACAACATGACAGTACATGACAGTACCCCCCCACTCACTGAGCGCCTCCTGGCGCACTCGAGGAGGAAACCTGGCGGCAACGGAGGAAATCCTCGATCAGCGCACGGTCCAGCACGTCCCGAGAGGGAACCCAACTCCTCTCCTCAGGACCGTACCCCTCCCAATCTACGAGGTACTGGTGACCACGGCCCCGAGGACGCATGTCCAAAATTCTACGGACCCTGTAGATGGGTGCGCCCTCGACAAGGATGGGGGGGGGGGGGGGAAGACGAGCGGGGGCGCGAAGGACGGGCTTGATGCAGGAGACATGGAAGACCGGGTGGACGCGACGAAGGTATCGCGGAAGAAGAAGTCGAACTGCGACAGGATTAATGACCCGAGAAATACGGAACGGACCAATGAACCGCGGGGTCAACTTGCGAGAAGCCGTCTTAAGGGGAAGGTTCTGAGTGGAGAGCCAAACTCTCTGACCGCGACAATATCTAGGACTCTTAGTTCTACGCTTATTAGCAGCCCTCACAGTCTGCGTCCTATAACGGCAAAGTGCAGACCTGACCCTCTTCCAGGTGCGCTCGCAACGTTGGACAAAAGCCTGAGCGGAGGGGACGCTGGACTCGGCGAACTGAGATGAGAACAGCGGAGGCTGGTACCCGAGGCTACTCTGAAAAGGAGATAGCCCGGTCGCAGACGAAGGAAGCGAGTTGTGGGCGTATTCTGCCCAGGGGAGCTGTTCTGACCAAGACGCAGGGTTACGAAAAGAAAGACTGCGTAAGATGCGACCAATAGTCTGATTGGCCCGTTCTGCTTGACCGTTAGACTGGGGGTGAAAGCCGGAAGAGAGACTGACGGAAGCCCCAATCAAACGGCAAAACTCCCTCCAAAATTGAGACGTGAATTGCGGACCTCTGTCCGAAACGACGTCTGACGGAAGGCCATGAATTCTGAAAACATTCTCGATGATGATTTGTGCCGTCTCTTTAGCAGAAGGAAGCTTAGCAAGGGGAATGAAATGAGCCGCCTTAGAGAACCTATCGACAACCGTAAGAATAACAGTCTTCCCCGCTGACGAAGGCAGTCCGGTGACAAAATCTAAGGCGATGTGAGACCACGGTCGAGAGGGAATAGGAAGCGGCCTGAGACGGCCGGCAGGAGGAGAGTTACCGGACTTAGTCTGCGCGCAGACCGAACAAGCAGCCACGAAACGACGCGTGTCATGCTCCCGGGTGGGCCACCAAAAACGCTGGCGAATGGAAGCAAGCGTACCCCGAACGCCAGGGTGGCCGGCTAACTTGGCAGAGTGAGCCCACTGAAGAACGGCCAGACGAGTAGGAACGGGAACGAAAAGAAGGTTCCTAGGACAAGCGCGCGGCGACGGAGTGTGAGTGAGCGCTTGTTTTACCTGCCTCTCAATTCCCCAGACAGTCAACCCGACAACACGCCCCTCAGGGAGAATCCCCTCGGGGTCAGTGGAGGCTACTGAAGAACTGAAGAGACGAGACAAAGCATCAGGCTTGGTGTTCTTAGAGCCCGGACGATAAGAAATCACGAACTCGAAACGAGCGAAAAACAGCGCCCAACGCGCCTGACGCGCATTAAGTCGTTTGGCAGAACGGATGTACTCAAGGTTCCTATGGTCAGTCCAAACGACAAAAGGAACGGTCGCCCCCTCCAACCACTGTCGCCATTCGCCTAGGGCTAACCGGATGGCGAGCAGTTCGCGGTTACCCACATCATAGTTACGTTCCGACGGCGACAGGCGATGAGAAAAATACGCGCATGGGTGGACCTTGTCGTCAGAGAGGGAGCGCTGAGAAAGGATGGCTCCCACGCCCACCTCTGACGCGTCAACCTCGACAACGAACTGTCTAGAGACGTCAGGTGTAACAAGGATAGGAGCGGATGTAAAACGATTCTTGAGGAGATCAAAAGCTCCCTGGGCGGAAACGGACCACTTAAAGCACGTCTTGACAGAAGTAAGGGCTGTGAGAGGAGCTGCCACCTGACCGAAATTACGGATGAAACGACGATAGAAGTTCGCGAAGCCGAGAAAGCGCTGCAGCTCGACGCGTGACTTAGGGACGGGCCAATCAATGACAGCTTGGACCTTAGCGGGATCCATCTTAATGCCTTCAGCGGAAATAACAGAACCGAGAAATGTGACGGAGGAGGCATGAAAAGTGCACTTCTCAGCCTTCACAAAAAGACAATTCTCTAAAAGGCGCTGGAGGACACGTCGAACGTGCTGAACATGAATCTGGAGTGACGGTGAAAAAATCAGGATATCGTCAAGGTAAACGAAAACAAAGATGTTCAGCATGTCTCTCAGGACATCATTGACTAATGCCTGAAAGACAGCTGGAGCGTTAGCGAGGCCGAAAGGAAGAACCCGGTATTCAAAGTGCCCTAACGGAGTGTTAAACGCCGTCTTCCACTCGTCCCCCTCCCTGATGCGCACGAGATGGTAAGCGTTACGAAGGTCCAACTTAGTGAAAAACCTGGCTCCCTGCAGGATCTCGAAGGCTGAAGACATAAGAGGAAGCGGATAACGATTCTTCACTGTTATGTCATTCAGCCCTCGATAATCTATGCAGGGGCGCAGAGACCCGTCCTTCTTCTTGACAAAAAAAAACCCCGCTCCGGCGGGAGAGGAGGAGGGGACTATGGTACCGGCGTCAAGAGCTACAGACAAATAATCTTCGAGAGCCTTACGTTCGGGAGCCGACAGAGAGTATAGTCTACCCCGGGGGGGGGTGGTTCCCGGAAGGAGATCAATACTACAATCATACGACCGGTGTGGAGGAAGAGAGGTGGCCCTGGACCGACTGAACACCGTGCGCAGATCGTGATATTCCTCCGGCACCCCTGTCAAATCACCAGGCTCCTCCTGTGAAGAAGAGACAGAGGAAACAGGAGGGATAGCAGACATTAAACATTTCACATGACAAGAGACGTTCCAGGAGAGGATAGAATTACTAGACCAATTAATGGAAGGATTATGACAAACTAGCCAGGGATGGCCCAAAACAACAGGTGTAAAAGGTGAACGAAAAATTAAAAAAGAAATGGTTTCACTATGATTACCAGAAACAGTGAGGGTTAAAGGTAGCGTCTCACGCTGAATCCTGGGGAGAGGACTACCATCCAGGGCGAACAAGGCCGTGGGCTCCTTTAACTGTCTGAGAGGAATGTCATGTTCCCGAGCCCAGGTCTCGTCCATAAAACAGCCCTCCGCCCCAGAGTCTATTAAGGCACTGCAGGAAGCTGACGAACCGGTCCAGCGTAGATGGACCGACAAGGTAGTGCAGGATCTTGAAGGAGAGACAGGAGTAGTAGCGCTCACCAGTAGCCCTCCGCTTACTGACGAGCTCTGGCCTTTTACTGGACATGAAGTGACAAAATGACCAGCGGAACCGCAATAGAGACAGAGGCGGTTGGTGATTCTCCGTTCCCTCTCCTTAGTCGAGATGCGGATACCTCCCAGCTGCATGGGCTCAGCACCCGAGCCGGCAGAGGAAGATGGTAGTGATGCGGAGAGGGAGGCGACGGAGAGCGCGAGCTCCTTTCCACGAGCTCGGTGACGAAGATCAACCCGTCGCTCAATGCGAATAGCGAGTTCAATCAAGGAATCCACGCTGGAAGGAACCCCCCGGGAGAGAATCTCATCCTTTACCTCTGCGCGGAAACCCTCCAGAAGACGAGCGAGCAAGGCCGGCTCGTTCCAGCCACTGGAGACAGCAAGAGTGCGAAACTCAATAGAGTAGTCTGTTATGGATCGATTGCCTTGACATAGGGAAGACAGGGCCCTGGAAGCCTCCTCCCCAAAAACAGATCGATCAAAAACCCGTATCATCTCCTCCTTAAAGTCTTGATACTGGTTAGTACACTCAGCCCTTGCCTCCCAGATTGCCGTGCCCCACTCACGAGCCCGTCCAATAAGGAGAGATATGACGTAGGCGACACGAGCAGTGCTCCTGGAGTAAGTGTTGGGCTGGAGAGAAAACACAATATCACACTGGGTGAGGAACGAGCGGCATTCAGTGGGCTCCCCAGAGTAACACGGCGGGTTATTGATTCTGGGCTCCGGAGATTCGAAAGCCCTGGAAGTGGCCGGTGGATCGAGGCGGAGATGGTGAACCTGTTCTGTGAGGTTGGAGACTTGGGTGGCCAGGGTCTCAACGGCATGTCGAGCAGCAGACACTTCCTGCTCGTGTCTGCCTAGCATCGCTCCCTGGATCCCGACGGCTGAGTGGAGAGGATCCGAAGTCGCTGGGTCCATTCTTGGTCGGATTCTTCTGTTATGGTGAGTGAATGAGGACCCAAAAGCGAACTAACTTAAACAGAGCTTCTTTAATAACCAAACATAGGTAGGCTCAGATAGACCGGCAGATTCCGACAGGACAGGACAAGGTTACAGCAAACATGACGATAGTCTGGCTCAGGCATGAAACACAACAAACAAGAATCCGACAAGGACAGGAACAGAAACAGAGAGAGATATAGGGACCTAATCAGAGGGAAAAAGGGAACAGGTGGGAAACAGGGTGAATGGGTAGTTAGAGGAGACAAGGAACAGCTGGGGGAAAGCGGGGGAGAAAAGGTAACCTAACAACGACCAGCAGAGGGAGACAGGGTGAAGGGAAAGGACAGAGACAAGACACAACATGACAGTACATGACATAAATATATGGCGCATCCACATAAATATATGGCGCATCCACATAAATATATGGCGCATCCACATAAATATATGGCGCATGCATCTGTTTATGTACTGTACATGTGCACCTCAGTGAGGTTTCAACTCAGGTTGCATGGCCTTAACTTATGTATGGAATACTATGTGATAAGTGTGTGTGTAACAGTATATCAAGTATGCTAATGTATGGTGTGAAGGCATTTGGGCAGTGTTCAAAGCACTTAAAGTACTACTTAAGTATTTTGGGGGGTATCTGTACATTACTTTACTATTTATATTTTTGGCAACTTTTACTTCACTACATTCCAAAAGAAAATAATGTACTTTTTACACCATCCATTTTCCCAGACACCCGAAAGTACTCGTTACATTTTGACAGGGAAATTGTCCAATTCACACACTTATCAAGAGAACATCCCTACTGCATCTGATCTGGTAGACTCACTAAACACAAATCCTTCATTTGTAAATTATTTCTGAGTGTTGGATTGTGCCCCTGGCTATCCGTCGATGAGAAAAAAATTGTGCTGTCTGGTTTAATATAAAGAATTTTAAATTATTTACTCAAGTATGACAATTTAGTTATTTTTCCACCCCTGAACATGGCTGGGGGTTATAGCATTTATTTCACATGACCCATCAATTTAGACATGTGTGTCTGGTTAAGCGTCATGTAATATTTGTACAATATTTTTATCTGGACACTTTCTGATTACCTGGATTTTTTCCTTATTGTAGGCTACTACCACTTTTAGTCTTAATCTTTACTACACTACTCACTGTTTAGCACATGACCTCATGTGAATCCTTAAAGAGATGGGTGGGGCTGGCTTAAGACGGTGTGAACAATGCTGAATGGGTGTAGACAAAGGAGAGCTCTCCAGTAGGTAACAAAACATTCAAAGGCCATTTTCTCAGTGTATCAACTTTCAAAGCAGAATGACTTTCCCATTGTTCTTAAAAAATGCTGTGTATGATATACCATTTTGTAGCTCTGAGTCTCTACTATCCAATGTAAAAAAAAAGCAAAAGCAGTTATCATGGTAACCAAACAAACAGACTTGTTAGTTTAGCTAACCAAACCATCTGTCCTAGTTTTCCATCATGAAAATGGAATTCAACAATGCCAATGTTTCAAATCGACTTTTGCTTTCAAAGGCATCTCAAACATAGAACATGCAAGAATGAACTATGGCCATTGAATTCTACCATGCAAAAATACTGTGCTTTCTAGGGAAATAATGCATGCTCTAGAATACCCTTCAAGCTAAACAGAAACAAGTATTCCACAATGCAATGGAATATGTAGGTATACTCCGTATACCCACTTATTTTTCAGTGAGCATTGCGTATTCTCATGTCTTAATCCCCACGATGTGTATCAAGGTAGTGGAAGTATACAGTGGGGCAAAAAAGTATTTAGTCAGCCACCAATTGTGCAAGTTCTCCCACTTAAAAAGATGAGAGGCCTGTAATTTTCATCATAGGTACACTTCAACTATGACAGACAAAATGAGAGAAAAAAATCTAAAATCTAGAAAATCACATTGTAGGATTTTTTATGAATTTATTTGCAAATTATGGTGGAAAATAAGTATTTGGTCACCTACAAACAAGCAAGATTTCAGGCTCTCACAGACCTGTAACTTCTTTAAGAGGCTCCTCTGTCCTCCACTCTTTACCTGTATTAATGGCACCTGTTTGAACTTGTTATCAGTATAAAAGACACCTGTCCACAACCTCAAACGGTCACACTCCAAACTCCACTATGGCCAAGACCAAAGAGCTGTCAAAGGACACCAGAAACAAAATTGTAGATCTGCACCAGGCTTGGAAGACTGAGTCTGCAATAGGTAAGCAGCTTGGTTTGAAGAAATCAACTGTGAGAGCAATTATTAGGAAATGGAAGACATACAAGACCGCTGATAATCTCCCTCGATCTGGGGCTCCACGCAAGATCTCACCCCGTGGGGTCAAAATTATCACAAGAACGGTGAGCAAAAATCCCAGAAGAACACGGGGGGGCCTAGTGAATGACCTGCAGAGAGCTGGGACCAAAGTAACAAAACCTACCATCAGTAACACACTACGCCGCCAGGGACTCAAATCCTGCAGTGAAAGACGTGTCCCCCTGCTTAAGCCAGTACATGTCCAGGCCCGTCTGAAGTTTGCTAGAGAGCATTTGGATGATCCAGAAGAAGATTGGGAGAATGTCATATGGTCAGATGAAACCAAAATATAACTTTTTGGTAAAAACTCAACTCGTCGTGTTAGGAGGACAAAAAATGCTGAGTTGCATCCAAAGAACACCATACCTACTGTGAAGCATGGGGGTGGAAACATCATGCTTTGGGACTGTTTCTCTGCAAAGGGACCAGGACGACTGATCCGTGTAAAGGAAATAATGAATGGGGCCATGTATTGTGAGATTTTGAGTGAAAACCTCCTTCCATCAGCAAGGGCATTGAAGATGAAACGTGGCTGGGTCTTTCAGCATGACAATGATCCCAAACACACCGCCCGGGCAACGAAGGAGTGGCTTCGTAAGAAGTATTTCAAGGTCCTGGAGTGGCCTAGCCAGTCTCCAGATCTCAACCCAATAGAAAATCTTTGGAGGGAGTTGAAAGTCCGTGTTGCCCAGCAACAGCCCCAAAACATCACTGCTCTAGAGGAGATCTGCACGGAGGAATGGGCCAAAATACCAGCAACAGTGTGTGAAAACCTTGTGAAGACTTACAGAAACATTTGACCTCTGTCATTGCCAACAAAGGGTATATAACAAAGTATTGAGATAAACTTTTGTTATTGAACAAATACTTATTTTCCACTAATTTGCAAATTAATTCATAAAAAAATCGTACAATGTGATTTTCTGGAGAAAAAAAAATCTCATTTTGTTTGTCATAGTTGAAGTGTACATATGATGAAAATTACAGGCCTCTCTCATATTTTTATGTGGGAGAACTTGCACAATTGGTGGCTGACTAAATACCTTTTTGCCCCACTGTATGCCATATCAATGAATAAGGCTGATGGAACAGATCAGAATGTTTAGCTTAAAATGTTGACAAACTATTATTTCTTCACATTTTAGGCACACAGTGGTAGATCTGTGAGCGAATGTTCCAAAACGCACATGTTAATGGTTTCATGGACAGAGATGGAAATATCTGTTCGAAATTTAGAAAGCGAGATCTAAAGATGCAACAACTATCATGGGCTGCTAATATAACTAGGATAATGCCTTTGGCTGCTAGACAATGAAAGAATGAAAATTAATAGAATAGGAGAAAGCACATAAAGAAGTCAATATAAAATAATTGCCTCTACGCGTCTATGGTGGGATTTTGGCTATAGGTTACTTTGAAGCAAGGTAAGACATGCCTCCTGATATGAAGTAAAACATTCAGGTTTCAAACAGTGAAGTAACAGGAGAAATATAGTGATGCTAATGATAGGCCTAACCGTACTCTGGTAGATGGAAAGGCTTTCCCAATAACCTTCTCAATTAAATGTTAGCTAGTTACAAAGTAGCCTATGCCTACCTGGCAGAATGATTTCATGCTTATTTGCATCAATCCAGTGTGCTACAGAAATACCACTATCCAAACAACAGTGCTAGGTGCCTGTGCACTTGAACTAAAGGGTAACTACACACAAAAAAAATCAAAATTTCTTAGATTTTTTCCCCCAGACCTCAAAATTGGTCTTGTGATGTGGTGTAAGCATTGTTAAGGACCTACAATATCAAATGCTGTTATTTTTCTACTAAAAAAAGTGTGACTTTGAGGGCAAAAACATGAAAAAATGGGGGAAATCAGAAACCTGTGAATTTCTGACTCGGTTCACAGACTCATTTATCTGTTTCAATAGTAGGCCTACTATTAGCCTACTTGCACAGTACAGCTTGGGTTGTCCTGACTGTGAAAGACCAATATGGGGTTTATAATATTAGGTAATTCAGAGTGTATGTCACTGCTTCTCATACAATTTTTCACACAGGGTGCCTTTCCTTCACCATGTCGGCCTTTTTGGAAATAGTATAGTATACCCACTTCTCAGGCACCACTACACACAGAGAGACAAAATGCCAAAATTGTGTGCAGGTCCCAGACCGCATACAATCGCTCGGAAGAAAAATATAAATGTGAAAACGCTTCGTAATCAGCAGGTATACACTAACAGTAAAATATTTACCTTACAGCTCTTCTCAAAAATGCAGAGAGAAAAAAGATAAACAATAGAAAAACTGAAAAATAGTAGCACAAGGAATAATACACGAGTAACGATAATTTGGCTATATACAGTGCATTCGGAAAGTATTCAGACCCCTTGACTTTTTCCACATTTTGGTACGTTACAGCCTTATCCTAAAATTGATTAAATAGTTTTTTCTCTCATCAATCTACACACAATACACCTTAATGATTTTTTTGCAAAAAAAACAACAGAAATACCTTATTTACATAAGTATTCAGACCCTTTGCTTTGAGACTCAACATTGAACTCAGGTGCATCTTGTTTCCATTGACCTGTTTCCATTGATCAACTTGATTGGAGTCCACCTGTCATACAGTCAATTGATTGGACATGATTTGGAAAGGCACACACCTCTCCATATAAGGTCCCACACCTGACAGTGCATGTCAGAGCAAAAACCAAGCCATGAGGTCAAAGGAACTGTCCATAGAGCTCTGAGACAGGATTGTTTCTAGGTATAGATCTGGGGAAGGGTACTGAAACATTTCTGCAGCATTGAACCTCCCCAAGAACACAGTAGCCTCCATCATTCTTAAATGGAAGAAGTTAAGAACCACAAAGACTCTTCCTAGAGCTGGCAGCCCGGCCAAACGGAGCAATTGGGGGAGAAGGGCCTTTGTCAGGGAGGTGACCAAGAACTCGATGGTCACTGACAGAGCTTCAGAGTTCCTCTGTGGAAATGGGAGAACCTTCCAGAAGGACAACCATCTCTGCAGCACTCTACCAATCAGGCCTTTATGGTAGAGTGGGCAGATGGAAGCCACTTCTCAGAAAAAGGCACATGACAGCCCACTTGCAGTTTGCCAAAAGGCACCTAAAGACTCTCAGACCATGAGAAAAAAGATTATCTGGTTTGATGAAACCAAGATTGAACTCTTTGGCCTGAATGCCAAGCGTCAAGTCTGGAGGAAACCTGGCACCGTCCCTACGGTGAAGCATGGTGGTGGCAGCATCATGCTGTGGGGATGTTTTTCAGCGGCAGGGACTGGGAGACTAGTCAGGGTTGAGGGGAAGATGAACGGAGCAAAGTACAGAGAGATCCTTGATGAAAATCTGCTCCAAAGTGCTCAGGACCTCAGACTGGGGCGAAGGATCACCTTCCAACAGAACAACGACCGTAAGCACACAGCCAAGACAACGCAGGAGTGGCTTCAGGACAAGTCTCAATGTCCTTGAGTGGCCCAGCCAGAGCCCGGACTTGAACCCGATTGAACATCTCTGGAGAGACCTGAAAATATCTGTGCAGCGAAGCTCTTCTTCCAACCTGACAGAGCTTGAGAGGATCTGAAGAGAAGAATGGGAGAAACTCCCCAAATAAAGGTGTGCCAAGCTTGTAACATCATACTCAATAAAAATGTAGGCTGTAATTGTCACACCCTGACCATAGAGAGCCTTTTTATTCTCTATTTTGGTTAGGTCGGGGTGTGACTAGGGGTGGTGTTCCTATCTAGGTGTTTTGTTTCTATGTTGGCCTGGTGTGGTTCCCAATAAGAGGCAGCTGTTTATCATAGTCTCTGATTGGGGATCATATTTAGGCAGCCATTTCCCCACTGTGTTTTGTGGGATCTTGTTTTTGTGTAGCTGCCTGTGAGCACTGCATGAGCTTCACGTGTCGTGTATTCTTCATTGCTTTTTTGTTCGGTTCCCTTAAATAAAAAGATGTTGAACCGATATCACGCTGCGCTTTGGTCCGAGTATGCTTACGACGATCGTGACAGTAATCACTGCCAAAGGTGCTTCAACAAAATAAAGGGTCTGAACACTTATGCAAATGTAATATTTCAGTAAAAAAAATTATATATCTATATATATATATATATATATATATATATATATATATATATATATATACAGTGCCTTGCAAAAGTATTCGGCCCCCTTGAACTTTGCGACCTTTTGCCACATTTCAGGCTTCAAACATAAAGATATAAAACTGTATTTTTTTGTGAAGAATCAACAACAAGTGGGACACAATCATGAAGTGGAACGACATTTATTGGACATTTCAAACTTTTTTAACAAATCAAAAACTGAAAAATTGGGCGTGCAAAATTATTCAGCCCCTTTACTTTCAGTGCAGCAAACTCTCTCCAGAAGTTCAGTGAGGATCTCTGAATGATCCAATGTTGACCTAAATGACTAATGATGATAAATACAATCCACCTGTGTGTAATCAAGTGTCCGTATAAATGCACCTGCACTGTGATAGTCTCAGAGGTCCGTTAAAAGCGCAGAGAGCATCATGAAGAACAAGGAACACACCAGGCAGGTCCGAGATACTGTTGTGAAGAAGTTTAAAGCCGGATTTGGATACAAAAAGATTTCCCAAGCTTTAAACATCCCAAGGAGCACTGTGCAAGCGATAATATTGAAATGGAAGGAGTATCAGACCACTGCAAATCTACCAAGACCTGGCCGTCCCTCTAAACTTTCAGCTCATACAAGGAGAAGACTGATCAGAGATGCAGCCAAGAGGCCCATGATCACTCTGGATGAACTGCAGAGATCTACAGCTGAGGTGGGAGACTCTGTCCATAGGACAACAATCAGTCGTATATTGCACAAATCTGGCCTTTATGGAAAGGTGGCAAGAAGAAAGCCATTTCTTAAAGATATCCATAAAAAGTGTCGTTTAAAGTTTGCCACAAGCCACCTGGGAGACACACCAAACATGTGGAAGAAGGTGCTCTGGTCAGATGAAACCAAAATTGAACTTTTTGGCAACAATGCAAAACGTTATGTTTGGCGTAAAAGCAACACAGCTGAACACACCATCCCCACTGTCAAACATGGTGGTGGCAGCATCATGGTTTGGGCCTGCTTTTCTTCAGCAGGGACAGGGAAGATGGTTAAAATTGATGGGAAGATGGATGGAGCCAAATACAGGACCATTCTGGAAGAAAACCTGATGGAGTCTGCAAAAGACCTGAGACTGGGACGGAGATTTGTCTTCCAACAAGACAATGATCCAAAACATAAAGCAAAATCTACAATGGAATGGTTCAAAAATAAAAATATCCAGGTGTTAGAATGGCCAAGTCAAAGTCCAGACCTGAATCCAATCGAGAATCTGTGGAAAGAACTGAAAACTGCTGTTCACAAATGCTCTCCATCCAACCTCACTGAGCTCGAGCTGTTTTGCAAGGAGGAATGGGAAAAAATGTTAGTCTCTCGATGTGCAAAACTGATAGAGACATACCCCAAGCGACTTACAGCTGTAATCGCAGCAAAAGGTGGCGCTACAAAGTATTAACTTAAGGGGGCTGAATAATTTTGCACGCCCAATTTTTCAGTTTTTGATTTGTTAAAAAAGTTTGAATTATCCAATAAATGTCGTTCCACTTCATGATTGTGTCCCACTTGTTGTTGATTCTTCACAAAAAAATACAGTTTTATATCTTTATGTTTGAAGCCTGAAATGTGGCAAAAGGTTGCAAAGTTCAAGGGGGCCGAATACTTTCGCAAGGCACTGTATATATACATTTCAGAATAAGGCTGTAAAGTGGGAGCCACAATCTCACATTTGAACTCATCAGACCGAAGGACAGATTTCCACTAATGGTCTAATGTCCATTCGTGTTTCTCATGCAAAGCTGTCATCAAGGCAAAGGGTACTTTCAAAGGGTGGCTTCTTCTCAGATATAAAATATATTTTGATTTGTTTAACACTTTTTTTGGTAACTACATGATTCCATATGTGTTATTTCATAGTTCTGTCCTCACTATTATTCTACAATGTAGAAAATAGTAAAAATATTGAAAAACCTTTGAATGAGTAGGTGTGTTCAAGCAGACTGGTACTGTATATTAACAGATACATAGATATAGAAATACAGACTGGTACTGTATATTAACAGATACATAGATATAGAAATACAGACTGGTACTGTATATTAACAGATACATAGATATAGAAATACAGACTGGTACTGTATATTAACAGATACATAGATATAGAAATACAGACTGGTACTGTATATTAACAGATACATAGATATAGAAATACAGACTGGTACTGTATATTAACAGATACATAGATATAGAAATACAGACTGGTACTGTATATTAACAGATACATAGATATAGAAATACAGACTGGTACTGTATATTAACAGATACATAGATATAGAAATACAGACTGGTACTGTATATTAACAGATACATAGATATAGAAATACAGACTGGTACTGTATATTAACAGATACATAGATATAGAAATACAGACTGGTACTGTATATTAACAGATACATAGATATAGAAATACAGACTGGTACTGTATATTAACAGATACATAGATATAGAAATACAGACTGGTACTGTATATTAACAGATACATAGATATAGAAATACAGACTGGTACTGTATATTAACAGATACATAGATATAGAAATACAGACTGGTACTGTATATTAACAGATACATAGATATAGAAATACAGACTGGTACTGTATATTAACAGATACATAGATATAGAAATACAGACTGGTACTGTATATTAACAGATACATAGATATAGAAATACAGACTGGTACTGTATATTAACAGATACATAGATATAGAAATACAGACTGGTACTGTATATTAACAGATACATAGATATAGAAATACAGACTGGTACTGTATATTAACAGATACATAGATATAGAAATACACTGCACTTTTCCCCACTTTCGTCAAGTGTATTCAGCTACTGTGAGCAACTTCAAACACTCACTCGATAATTTTCCAACCAATTTGACGTGCGTTGGTATCCCACCTGGTTCTTCAAGATCAATATGAGTGTTGAGGCTGTTTGTTTGCAGCCAGCATCTCATTAGCGCTCGTCTTCATCCATTTGCTGTTATCTCACCTCAAGTCTGTACACGTCTGTGCAGTACAAATGATCACATTCTAAAAACAGCACAAAGTCTGTGGCTGGCTAAAACCAACGGAACACTTGCCAAACGAAGGATTGTGTAACAGCTAACACGTTTAATGTGCACCCAATAGCAGCGTGTGTCTGAAGTAATAATTCAAGTCTCTCGAGGGAAAGAGGGAAGGGAACCATTTTTTTTTTTACCAGGCAGCAGTCACCGAGGCCTTCATTATACCAGGTAGACGAAGAAGAACACAAACGAACTGCAGCATTCAGTCATTTTATAATGAGTGTGGGGTGACACAGGTCACCTTTTATAGGTGTACTTCCCTCATTAAGAGGAAGAGGCTACTCAGATACTGATTCCTGTGCAAAGATGAAGCCATTAGCTTTGGCTGGACAAAGGTCTACTCTTGTGCTGTGAGCTCGAGCTTTTTAATTGCTACGTTTCCAGACACATACAGCTAAACTTTTGCCAGGCATCCATACCCTGTCACAACACTTGACAATGTGTCTGTCTGCACTTTTAGTAGATATGCTACTTAGGCCTAACTGGATAACTTAGTGTCCATGTGTATTGAAGTCACTATGTTAACCTGTTGTGTTCTTATTACTGTGCAATCAGTCATAATACAGCATGACAAGCGACGACATTTACACGGTACAAGAAGAGGTTAACACTAACCGATCATCACACAGTCGTAAGAAGACGGTGAAGTGTTACCCTCCTGTTCTATTGCTTTTTGTCCATTTCAGACCGTGTTTGGCTATTCTGAAAATCATTAGGCTTTAAACAGCTACTTGTTTCCATGTGGATTCACTCTTACCGCGCAGGCGTCAGAATCAAAGCAAGTAAATTACCCAGCTAGCATTGACATATGGTGCAAGGGAGTCTGCTATTGCACGGCTATTTATGGCTGCTCCCGGCTAGGTCAGTCAGTCACAAGGGACCCTTCGAAAATGCTGTCTGAACAATCCCTTTAATTGTGAGCAATGCCTTTAACCCACACACTCACACGCAATTAGTTTTACATTTTCAGTTTCATACTGCATGTGTCACTCAAAAGTACATAGAGGATTTGGGTTAGAGATTGATCTAAGTCTCTTCACAGTTCACACACTGGAAGGGGGGGGGGGGGGATGCAGATTCATTCTTGTCTTAAGATTATCCTAGAAGGGGGTTCGGGGATCTGTAATGCACATTGCAAAGAGTACAGAATAAAACACTTCCTAGTTGTGATCGCACATGTAAAAGGATGATATCAGGTTTTCTATTCCATTTCAAGTGAATGGTATTTCGGATTCCCATCATCGGCAAATCTTGTGTAAGGAAATGTTATAGGCCTACTCTGCTAATCAATATATTTTTTAGCCAATATACTGTCTCCCATCAAGAGCTTAAAGGAAGAAAGTTTGACATTCTTGTATAACCCATTTCATAAAAATAGCCTGGGCAAGACCTGATAGGACGGCCGGGATTGATTTATTAATCTAATCAGAGAGACGTAGGGGACATGCATTTATCGTGCACTCTGTATCAGCAGAGATGGCACTTGAGGTCATTTGCTGGGAAGAACAGCCAATCACTTGACAAGATCTTCTCTCATTTCCCTTCCCATCTCACTCCATAATCCTTCTGATCAGGGATACTGCATGGGGCCATGCTTCTGGTCACATATTAGGTTGGTTGATTCGGCACCCTATTTCTCACCAATGCTGTTGTCCTCTATTTGAAATACTGTACGACCTTGTTTTATTGTGCCTATGTTGATTTCCAAACGCAGCTCAAGGTTGATCAGCAATCCTCTGTCCACGAAAGAAATGGGTTGTGATAGCCTTTCAGCAAAGATAGCGTTTTGACTTGATCTGGGAACATGGCCTCCGTCCCAAATGGCCCACTCTTCCTCATATGGTGCACTACTTTTGACCAGAGCTCTGCCATTTGCGATGCACACTGGGCCACTCCGTACTGAAACAATAATAGGCCCCCAAACATTCTTCTGTCATGTAACATGAGAGCGTGTAGTGGCTAATCTAAAACACAGCTGGGTCAAATAGACAGAGCCACTGAGGCACACAATAAACTGTCAACATCTTGTGGTGATCAAACGATATTACATCTGTCCAAGATCTGAGATGATTGTCTTCCATACAGTAGATCAGCTTTTCTTTAACCATATATATATATATATATATATATATATATAGTGTATAATTATTATAAAGGGTTGTGGGTCAGAGTTAATACACACTGGCAAACCATTTCACTCATATAAGATACTGTATTGCAAGGCATAAACACCCCTGAATGAGTAACTACACAAATGGAATTCATACTTTATTATACAGTACTTTTAGTAGGCATCCTTTTCAGAAACACAGGAAACAGCGAGTCCTATATGGATGTTTTCATTGTCTAGAATAGCAGCACAACAGGGCTTGTTGCTAATGCACCAGCTCCTGGTGATTGAACATTGGTTACCACACAATTACTGTGGTTAGAAGAAGGGTTCCTCCTTCTAATCACTGCCTTACTGTCTAAATGGCCATTATCACATAGAAGTCGTTTTTTTTGTTTTTTTTACAATCACTTCCCTTAAACATGTCAATATCCAGATTGCGCCAGGGATTGCACAACCGCCGTCCACGTCAGTGGCTTCTGCATCAGTCGCTGCAGATTGTCTAGGGTCCGCATCCCAAATGGAACCCTTGTTCCCTATATAGTGCACTACTGTTGACCAGAGAGGTGCATCAAAAAAAAAAATTGTGCGCCGTCTAGGGAATAGGATGCCATTTGGGTCGCTGTCAAGATCTGTACATTTGAGATGTACTACTACAAGACAGACAGCTCTCCCATGGCAATTGATCAGTCTCCCCAGTCTCCCACACAGTCTTGCCTCAAACCATCTCTAATTAAAGCTATGTTTCATTCTGGGCACAGTGGAAGTGCAGGTCCCCACAACAATCAAGGGCAGGCTTACTCCTCTGGACCTCTGATCCTGTGTGAGAAGAAAGGGGCCATCCAGGCTGCTGATTCTCCCCTCCTCTCTCCCCATTATTGGATTCACTTCTCCGGCTGAATAAAATCCCATATATCAAGCGCACTAGCAGGGAGAGAGAGGCTGGCAGACACACGCGATCATGTACATATCAGACACGAGGAGAAAGAGAGGACCAACCCAGTCTAGGACCGTGGCCTTCCTCCCTTGCATTTAACCGTGAGGGTGTTGATGTTGGGAAGGAAAACGAATTGAAATCGGGTGAATAGCGGAACACATTTAAGGGGACGGCGAACGTAGTAGTCAAGTGCTGTAGTAGCTAATGCACTGCCGTTTCTTCAGGATACTGGGTGTGAAACGTCTCTATAATCACGACCGAGGACGCTGGTGTATAATGGCCCATAAATCGTGTGAGTGTTGAGGCTTTTCATGGCAGCCGTGTCGGAAATGCAATCCCTTTTTTTGTGTGTTACAGTAGACGAACACAGACGTGAAAGCGTTAAATCCCCGGCTGTCTCCATGGTGAGGGGCACTAATCATGCAGTACCTCTTAGCGCCACAGCGAGCCCAGTCAGATAAGGCTTCCATTATGCTCTTATTTTAGACCATCTCATCCCTGTAATAGACTGGCAGCCCCTGTGTGGCTGTCTTATTTATCCCCATGTGTCCTGATTTGTCTGTCTAGGCCCCACAGCAGCCCGCAGGTGTGAGCCTGGCTGATTGATGTTGGCTTAGGGTGCCTGCCTCCCTGCCTGCCTCGGAGTGCCTTGCTGCCTGCCGCTGTGCAGAGGTGCTGAAGTGTTGTGTAGCCAAACTCAGATTGGGCCCCATGAGGAGTCATTAATTACACTGGAGTGGTTGCCTTGGAGAGGTTTACAAATATTTATTTAAAAAAAAAACTCCCATTCTCTGATGTGGGTGGGGAAAAGGGAAATATACAGTGAAGCAATTAAGTTATGCCATTACATGTAATATTATGCAAATACGCTTTGAGACAGTTTTCCAGCAATGTAAGGCGTCTATAAACCAAATTAGTGTGAAATCGTTTGTCGTCAAGACTTCAACCTTAGACCGAGTCTTTATTGGAAGCCATTTTGACATGAGATTCAATCCGATCGCGGGTTTGTCGACAACGCGCCATTTAAAAGGCCGTTTCAGTTTGCGCCGACATATTAACATTTTAGTCATTTATCAGACACTCTTATCCACAGCGAACTTACAATTAGTGCATTCATCTCAAGACAGCTGGGTGAGACAACCACATATACACAGCCATAGCAAGTACATTTTCCCTCAATAAAGTAGTTACTATCAAAGTCAGTGCTAGAAGGAAAATACATATATATATATTTTTTTTTATATGCAGCGTTTACCGTGAATGTGGTCTCTGCGAAAGCGGGAACATTGCCTTTAAAGGACGCATTGTCGGCAAAGGGCAATCAGATTGAAACCCGGACCCAGTTTATACTGGACCTTCTCCATAGACTAACTCTAGACCTGACCCAGCAACTATAATGAGCGTATCATTGAGCCATGGTTAAAGCGCCCACCAGGCTCCTAGTAGATATTAAGGTTGAGTCCCAAATGGCACCCTATTCCCTCTATAGAGCACTACTTCTGACCAGGGACCTAGAGCCCGATGGGCCCTGGTCAAAAGTAGTGCAGCACATAGAAAACAGGATGCCATTTGGGACGCATCCCTAGAGCTAAGGAGGAGACGGGAGACACAGGGGGGGGGGGGGGGCCTAAAAGTTTCAACAGAAATGTTTAATCAACAACAGATTTATTCGATTTGTCGTTCACCGTTTCATTGGTTCGTATCATCCCCCAGTAATCAAACACATGGCAGATTCCATCAAGATAACTTTTTTTCATTTCTTCTTCTTTTTTTGGGGGTGTTTTTTTACAAAAATGTACAAACAGGTAACATACATCAGCTTAGACCAATACATGTACAGGGTAACAGTTCAAAATTCAAACACAATCTATAGTACATTCCTATTGTAGTACCATGCATGTCAAGATAAGCTACGGGGTGAAGTTTCCCCTACTGTCGGAACAGATCTAGGATCAGCTTCCTCTTCCCCAATCCCAACCTTAACTATTAGTGGGGGGATATGAGTCTAGGGGCAACTTCACCCTACACCTAAAGATAATCTAGGTGAAACTAAACGATAAATATATATGAACGTAAACAGAGTTCATTTCATTTGAGTCTGAATGCCAAACAAACAGTAGGCATAGATATGACAGTGTTCAAGCATCGAGATAGTTTGAATCCGTTTTAGTACAGTAATGTCCATTAGGTAGTTTGTGGGTTTTTGCTGATGAACCTCTAAAACACATTGCACATTTCATAAAACCCCCTAGAAAGCATTAACAGAGTTCCATTGGTATTTCTGAACAGCGCACGGGCAATGGATTCAATGACATAACCATGCCACGCTCTACATTTCAACGGGGCTTTCAAGTTTCACAGCGTCTTAGAAAAATAATTGGTTCTGTATGTACAGTCACTGTGACGACGAAAACATGATGATGGCCGTTATTTATTTACACCACCGGATGGATGTCAGCGGGTCCGGTTTGACAATCCATTGAAAAACATAGTTGATCCGTTTTCAAAAAATCTTGATCATAATCAAGACATTTTTTCATGCATCCCAAATGGTCCCCTGTTACCTATATAGAGCACTACTTTTAGACCAGAGCCCTATGAGACCTGCTCAAAAATAGTACAACAGGGTACGATTCAGGACGCATCGTTTGACTGACCATCAAAATGGCACAGTAAAGTGGTAAAACACGATGAGTTTTGTTTAGTCTCATTATACTGTTGCCATTGTTCATATTGATCGATTCACTAATGCTGAGATGTTTCGGGGAGCTTTAGACTTCACAATAGCTTAATTAAATAAACAAGAAACTTGATATTCAAACCGACATTGTAAATGCACTCACAACCTTTTCATGTCGACAGATCATTTTTGCTTTATGTTTAGATCGGGCAAATGATATGTTATAATGAACCGTGCAAATGATAAGTAAACTATTATAATGAAAGTGATGGACATAATGTCTAAAGTAGAATAAGGGAACCTTCAAGTAGACAGACGTATCCAAAATAAACGATACATTCAATAACCCAATGTTTGGGGAGCGGACCGTGCTACAGTGCAGTACAAACAATTTCAACAAACAACTGCATTCTGTGACAACTACTCCGGGTTGACTTTGAGGCAAAGCTTGTCAAGATTTTTTCCTTTCTCTAAATTCCTTGACCCATTCAATAATGGACTATTTCTCTTAAGGCATACCGTATCAATCCAAGTAACTTTGGCCTCAGATATACAGTTGTGTTTTGAAACAGTGTTATGACATGACATATCTATTTCCTGTAATTACAAAAGGGACAGTGCAAACCTTTATGCCATTGAGCATTGAAGCAAAAAAGCTGCCGAAATTACATTTGTAATGCAAATTGGATAATGGTAAATTAGATTTGACAGCTATATGCCTCCATGCACGAGTTCTGTATCACCTCTAATGTTTTGCGTTTTGTCAGCCTCTTGATATGTACCCATCAACAACAGCAACCCTTATCCTTCACCCTCAGATGTACTACGTGGCTCCAACACAGATGTGAATTGGGGGGTGTACAATGTCCGAACAGAATCATCTCTTTTCAGGGCTACACTTTAAACACACACTTGTGTTCAGAGCCAGAGTACATAGTCTGCGAGATCCCACAGACGTACAAATGGTGTCCTGCTATCGGTGCTGCTGCTGTACAAAAGTCGGGAACCTCTGAACGCACACCCGACCAGGTTTGAGAGCCATCTGACATATACGGTACCGTCAGTGCGATAGTCACTCTGATTCCAGCTTCCTCCATATGTAAAAGTGTGAGTCAACGTCACCTCAGACCCGTTCATATGAGTCAACCATACAGATATTTTCTGGCTGAGAGTGTGCACGCCAACCTCTTGCCAGCCACTGTGTGTAATATTGATTGAATGAGGGGATCGGAATTGCAGATAACGCCCTTGCCGAGCCTCCGAAGCCCCGTGGGAAAAAAAACACACAAAAAACACAGGCTGCAACCTGCCTGCTTCTTCCCCACCTGCGAGTGTTGAAGGAGGCAGGAGCGTGTGCATGATTTAAAAAAAAATACCTGGTGGAGCGAGGCAAAGGTAGTGGCCAGCGGGAACGAAGTGGGCGGTGGTTCAGGTGGGGGCGAAACTGGCCAGGGTGGTGGTGAGTGAAGTTGGAGGTCCTGCTCCTCGTCAGATCAGAGCGTCAGTGTCATGTTGCGGAGGAACCACTGCTGGGAGCGGCTGCCTGTGCAGTCTCTCAGGGTGGGCACCATCTTGTCCTCCTCAGTAGGCATGTCCAGACACTGGTTACTGTTGACGTGCAGCAGGGTCAGCCGCTGGGGAGAGAGGCGCAGGCAAACAGAGGCAGAAACACACACACACACACACACACACACACACACACACACACACACACACACACACACACACACACACACACACACACACACACACACACACACACACAAAGGTGAATGAGCATTATGCACTGAGCACATAGGCTGGGTTCTTGGCCTCTGCTCCACCTTGCAGCCAGAAAGATGGTTACTGGGAAGATTAGAGATACTTCAAAATTAATGTCCTCCACCCGCTAATACAGATTTTGCAGTATATTTTCCAGCAGGTTGTATGTGGATTACATTTCATTTACAGAAACATCATCATTGGGTATTGAAATTATGCTGATTTATGTTGCACTAAATAAGTCTTTCTACATTAATTTTGTGCTAAAAATCAAGGCTCTTGAATTAATCTCTGGACTCTTTTACCTCAAGAGGATTCGTTTTGTAGAAATCAATCTTTTGAGTGTCGATAATCTTTTGAGTGTTTCCTCGTGTCGATACTTAAGCCCCAAGACTAACGGCAAGGAGAGGTAGCATAAAAGGTCTTAATTAACCAGTTATGGCCACTTGCTCTCTCTTTGTCAGAGGTACTATACTTTGCCATTTTATACCTCCTTCACCAGTCACTACTCTAGTCAAAATGTCCATACAGAGCAGAGACGGGGTAGACTCCAATTCCTGCCATTTGGCCACGTTTCACTTCTGAGGAAATAAAATGACACATTTCCAACCGATAGCGTTAGCTGTATTGTGTCAGAACAGGTGCATCCATGCAATGAATCTCCAGCTCAACCCACTTGGGGTTTGAGGCCTGGTCAAAAGTAGTGCACTATACATGGACACGGGTGCCATTTGGGACACATCCCTGGTCTGTTAGAGGTAATATGATACAGCTCTGTGTGTGTGTTGGGACACCAGTCATCACCCAGAGCCATTGTAGAAGTACAGTACAAGTACATCATTTTTTACATACAACTGGCGACGAGACACATCGCTCGACCGGCAACATGTCCCGCCTGACTTACTGTACAGTAGGGGAGGAATCAGATGGGCTTGAAAGTTGAAAGTAATAGAGGATGTGGGGTTCAGAGTACAACGTTGTATATAGTCAGGTCCATAATTATTGGCACCCTTGATACAGATGATCAAAAAACACTGTATAAAATGAATAATACAAATACTGGGCTATATTGTATGCGCCAACAACAACAAAAAATGGGAACATCATTTTATACTAATGCAATTGCTGAGAGAAAGAGATATATTTTAACAAGTGACAATAATAAAAAATAAATCTTAAAAAGACCCCAACCCCCCCCCCCCCCCCCCCCCCCCCCCCCCCAATACTCGAGCACTGAGCCTTTATCTAAAATGTTTAATGAGATTGGATTCCTCTATACACAAATCCTTCCAGATCCTTGATATCCTTTGTCTGCTCTTATGGACTGACATCTTCAATTCAAACCACAGGTTTTCAATGGTGTTCATGTCTGGAGATTGCAAAATGTAAATTTTGCATCAATGAACAATTTCTTTGTGGATTTTGATTAGTGCTTGGGGTTATTGTCTTGCTGGAAGATCCACTTGCGGCCAAATGTCAGCCTCCTGGCAGAGGCGACCAGGTTTTTGGCTAAAATGTCCTGGTACTTCGTAAAGTTCATGATGCCGTTGACCTTAACAAATGGCCCCAGGACAAGTGCACGCAAAAATAGCCCCGTAACATCAAAAAATCCACCACCATATTTTACCGTAGGTATGAGGTACCTTTCTGCATAAGCTTTCGTTTTTCAACGCCAAACCCACCACTGGTGTGTGTGTGTCCAAAGAGCTCTGATTTCACGTAACCTGACCATTGCACCGGTTCCAATCCAAGTCCCAATGCCAGTTATCAAACTCCATAGTGTTTAATATCATATTTTTGTGATGACTTCTACTTGTGATATTCATGAACTGTATTTGGATGAACTAACAGTCCGCTAAAACAAAATGATTCAGGGAGTTGGTTTAGCATTTAAACTTAAGCACTGCGTTGGCATCATAGTTTGACAGAATGCTAGAATCCATATTCTCCAGCCCTATTGCTCATGGGTTAGATGAAATGCAATGAGTTTCCTTCTAGGGAGCTTTTCCTGTCCACTGTGTTCACACCTCTTGCTTTGCTTGCTCTTTGGCGTCTAGGCCAGGTAACTGTAAAGCACTGTGTGACAACTTCTGATATTAAAAGGGCTTTGTGAAATCTTTTGATTGATTAGTTGATCGATTGATTTTCCTGGAGCATAACTGAGAGGCATATGCATTGTTACCCTCAAGTTAAAAGGGAACTCATTAGCAGCCTAATTGGGGACGATTGCAACTAACATTGGCCACTTGATTATCGCCAGCTGATCTCTCGTTAAACCATCAATAGTTGCTAAAATCCCTCGCACAGCTGATTTGAATTGCAACCATCCTCCGCCCCTGATTTAGCGCTCCATAGTGTCGATGTCAGGGTTATCTTTTAGTCCTGATTGCAACCACAGAGAAATAGGCACAGTTGTTTACACCGCCCAAAATCGGTCCGCGAAATAACCACAAAGCGGGGAATTTTTGTATGGAGGTCAATGAGTGTCAAATTGGGTCAACAAAAAGTGGAATTGCTAATTTGCTACGTGCGGCTTATTTGATCGAATAGAAGTTTTGTAATGGTTCGTTAAGTAGTTACGAATGCAATGATAAGTGGATAGCATGTGTCATTTGGGCAACTTTGGAAAAAAAAAACGTTATATCGGAGTTGTACTTATTGTTCACTCACGTATCTGCCCTCTCATTGGCTGGAATAGTCCCACCTGATCACACCTCCTCCCGCCTGCCTTCCATCTTTGAGGAAATACATTTCCATTGTTAGAGCGGTCACTCGACTATCTTGTCAATATAATAGAAAATATTTGTTGCAAACCAACATTTTCAAAACTATTTCACCCTCTGTTGGGTATTAATCATCGGAACAATTTGATCTTGCCAGGCGCTATTTAATCTATCGCTGAAGCTTTACAGATTGTGCATAGACACAAGGAACATTGCCTTTAAATTCCAATCACGCTTTAACGCTGAACTTCCATGATATGGATTGAATAGAGCCCTAAGGGCTATTTATCTATTTAATAATCATTCTGTAAAACTGAAATAAAGTATTTCATTTCCTTGTTTACCACACAATATTTTCTATGGCAATGTGGCCTACCCTAGAATATATAAAAATATGCCTATCCAATTTATTGGGTACAGGACAGAACAACTTATCAACTCTGGTAATGCTCCCATGGTGATTTTAATCAGATGCACAGGGGGGTTGTGGTCAGGTCAGATCACCTTAAGGGAGAAATACAGTGCCTTGCGAAAGTATTCGGCCCCCTTGAACTTTGCGACCTTTTGCCACATTTCAGGCTTCAAACATAAAGATATAAAACTGTATTTTTTTGTGAAGAATCAACAACAAGTGGGACACAATCATGAAGTGGAACGACATTTATTGGATATTTCAAACTTTTTTAACAAATCACAAACTGAAAAATTGGGCGTGCAAAATTATTCAGCCCCCTTAAGTTAATACTTTGTAGCGCCACCTTTTGCTGCGATTACAGCTGTAAGTCGCTTGGGGTATGTCTCTATCAGTTTTGCACATCGAGAGACTGACATTTTTTCCCATTCCTCCTTGCAAAACAGCTCGAGCTCAGTGAGGTTGGATGGAGAGCATTTGTGAACAGCAGTTTTCAGTTCTTTCCACAGATTCTCGATTGGATTCAGGTCTGGACTTTGACTTGGCCATTCTAACACCTGGATATGTTTATTTTTGAACCATTCCATTGTAGATTTTGCTTTATGTTTTGGATCATTGTCTTGTTGGAAGACAAATCTCCGTCCCAGTCTCAGGTCTTTTGCAAACTCCATCAGGTTTTCTTCCAGAATGGTCCTGTATTTGACTCCATCCATCTTCCCATCAATTTTAACCATCTTCCCTGTCCCTGCTGAAGAAAAGCAGGCCCAAACCATGATGCTGCCACCACCATGTTTGACAGTGGGGATGGTGTGTTCAGCTGTGTTGCTTTTACGCCAAACATAACGTTTTGCATTGTTGCCAAAAAGTTCAATTTTGGTTTCATCTGACCAGAGCACCTTCTTCCACATGTTTGGTGTGTCTCCCAGGTGGCTTGTGGCAAACTTTAAACGACACTTTTTATGGATATCTTTAAGAAATGGCTTTCTTCTTGCCACTCTTCCATAAAGGCCAGATTTGTGCAATATACGACTGATTGTTGTCCTATGGACAGAGTCTCCCACCTCAGCTGTAGATCTCTGCAGTTCATCCAGTGATCATGGGCCTCTTGGCTGCATCTCTGATCAGTCTTCTCCTTGTATGAGCTGAAAGTTTAGAGGGACAGCCAGGTCTTGGTAGATTTGCAGTGGTCTGATACTCCTTCCATTTCAATATTATCGCTTGCACAGTGCTCCTTGGGATGTTTAAAGCTTGGGAAATCTTTTTGTATCCAAATCCGGCTTTAAACATCTTTACAACAGTATCTCGGACCTGCCTGGTGTGTTCCTTGTTCTTCATGATGCTCTCTGCGCTTTTAACGGACCTCTGAGACTATCACAGTGCAGGTGCATTTATAGGGAGACTTGATTACACACAGGTGGATTGTATTTATCATCATTAGTCATTTAGGTCAACATTGGATGATTCAGAGATCCTCACTGAACTTCTGGAGAGAGTTTGCTGCACTGAAAGTAAAGGGGCTGAATAATTTTGCACGCCCAATTTTTCAGTTTTTGATTTGTTAAAAAAGTTTGAAATATCCAATAAATGTCGTTCCACTTCATGATTGTGTCCCACTTGTTGTTGATTCTTCACAAAAAAATAAGGCAATCGCAAGGCACTGTAAAAGTTTATGCCCGTATCACAATGTTTGTACAGGGGGGTAGGAGGAGACTCAGCCTATGGTTAAATATGAGTGCTTGTGTGAAAATGTTTTTGTCTGAATGCAGCTGTATTGACCCTCTGGGCAGAATAAACTTGGTTAAGCTTTCATAAGGTCCGTTGAGTGTTTTACTTTGAGAATTAGAACCTAACACATTCTTTGTGAGGCATTGGAACATCTCCCTGGTCTTTGTGGTTGACTCTTTGTTTGAAATTCACTGTTTGACTGAGGGACCTTACCGATTATTGTACTGTATATGTGGGGTACAGAGATGAGGTAGTCATTCATAAATCACGTTAAACAGTATTATTGCACACAGAGTAAGTCCATGCAACTTATTATGTGACTTGTTAAGCACATTTTTACACCTGTATTTATTTAGGATTGCCATAACAAAGGGGTTGAATACATATTGACTCTAGACATTTCAGCTTTCATTTTTTATTAATGTAAAAAAAAAAAAAAAAAATTGAAAAACATGATTCCACTTAGACATTATGGGGTTTTGATTGTAGGCCAGTGAACCAAAAAACTCTAAATTTAACCCGTTTTAATTCAGGCTGTACAACATAATTTGAAAAAGTCAAGGGGTGTGAATACTTTCTGAAGGCACATACAGTTGAAGTCGGAGGTTTACATAGACTTAGGTTGGAGTCATTAAAACTTGTTTTTCAACCATTCCACAAATTTCTTGTTAACAAACTAGTTTTGGCAAGTCGGTTAGGACATCTCCTTGTGCATGACACAAGTAATTTTTCCAACAATTGTTTACAGACAGATTATTTCACTTATAATTCACTGTATCACAATTCCAGTGCGCCAGAAGTTAAATAGAGTAAGTTAACTGTGCCTTTAAACAGCTTGGAAAGTTCCAGAAAATGATGTCATGGCTTTAGAAGCTTCTGATAGGCTAATTGACATAATTTGAGTCTCAAACGCAGTGCCTCTTTGCTTGACATCATTGGAAAATCAGAAGAAATCAGCCAAGACCTCAGAAAATAATTTGTAGACTTCCACAAGTCTGGTTCCACCTTGGGAGCAATTCCCAAACGCCTGAAGGTACCACGTTCATCTGTACAAACAATAGTACGCAAGTATAAACACCATGGGACCACGCAGCCGTCATAACACTCAGGAAGGAGACGCGTTCTGTCTCCTAGAGGTGAACATACTTTGGTGCGAAAAGTGCAAATCAATCCCAGAACAACAGCAAAGGACCTTGTGAAGGAGGAAACAGGTACAGGAAACAGGTACAGTGCCTTGCGAAAGTATTCGGCCCCCTTGAACTTTGCGACCTTTTGCCACATTTCAGGCTTCAAACATAAAGATATAAAACTGTATTTTTTTGTGAAGAATCAACAACAAGTGGGACACAATCATGAAGTGGAACGACATTTATTGGATATTTCAAACTTTTTTAAACAAATCACAAACTGAAAAATTGGGCGTGCAAAATTATTCAGCCCCCTTAAGTTAATACTTTGTAGCGCCACCTTTTGCTGCGATTACAGCTGTAAGTCGCTTGGGGTATGTCTCTATCAGTTTTGCACATCGAGAGACTGACATTTTTTCCCATCCTCCTTGCAAAACAGCTCGAGCTCAGTGAGGTTGGATGGAGAGCATTTGTGAACAGCAGTTTTCAGTTCTTTCCACAGATTCTCGATTGGATTCAGGTCTGACTTGGCCATTCTAACACCTGGATATGTTTATTTTTGAACCATTCCATTGTAGATTTTGCTTTATGTTTTGGATCATTGTCTTGTTGGAAGACAAATCTCCGTCCCAGTCTCAGGTCTTTTGCAGACTCCATCAGGTTTTCTTCCAGAATGGTCCTGTATTTGGCTCCATCCATCTTCCCATCAATTTTAACCATCTTCCCTGTCCCTGCTGAAGAAAAGCAGGCCCAAACCATGATGCTGCCACCACCATGTATGACAGTGGGGATGGTGTGTTCAGCTGTGTTGCTTTTACGCCAAACATAACGTTTTGCATTGTTGCCAAAAAGTTCAGTTTTGGTTTCATCTGACCAGAGCACCTTCTTCCACATGTTTGGTGTGTCTCCCAGGTGGCTTGTGGCAAACTTTACGTTACCTACACCTTTTATGGATATCTTTAAGAAATGGCTTTCTTCTTGCCACTCTTCCATAAAGGCCAGATTTGTGCAATATACGACTGATTGTTGTCCTATGGACAGAGTCTCCCACCTCAGCTGTAGATCTCTGCAGTTCATCCAGAGTGATCATGGGCCTCTTGGCTGCATCTCTGATCAGTCTTCTCCTTGCATGAGCTGAAAGTTTAGAGGAACGGCCAGGTCTTGGTAGATTTGCAGTGGTCTGATACTCCTTCCATTTCAATATTATCGCTTGCACAGTGCTCCTTGGGATGTTTAAAGCTTGGGAAATATTTTTGTATCCAAATCCGGCTTTAAACTTCTTCACAACAGTATCTCAGACCTGCCTGGTGTGTTCCTTGTTCTTCATGATGCTCTCTGCGCTTTTAACGGACCTCTGAGACTATCACAGTGCAGGTGCATTTATACGGAGACTTGATTACACACAGGTGGATTGTATTTATCATCATTAGTCATTTAGGTCAACATTGGATCATTCAGAGATCCTCACTGAACTTCTGGAGAGAGTTTGCTGCACTGAAAGTAAAGGGGCTGAATAATTTTGCACGCCCAATTTTTCAGTTTTTGATATGTTAAAAAAGTTTGAAATATCCAATAAATGTCGTTCCACTTCATGATTGTGCCCACTTGTTGTTGATTCTTCACAAAAAAATACAGTTTTATATCTTTATGTTTGAAGCCTGAAATGTGGCAAAAGGTCGCAAAGTTCAAGGGGGGCGAATACTTTCGCAAGGCACTGTACATAAGTATCTGCATCCACAGTAAAACAAGTCCTATATCGACAAAACCTGAAAGACCACTCGGCAAGGAAGAAGCCACTGCTTCATATCCCAACCGTGAAGCACGGGGGGGGGGGGGGGGACGACGACGACACAACATCATGTTGTGGGGGTACTTTGCTGCAGGAGGGACTGGTGTACTTCACAAAATAGATGGCATCATGAGGAAAGAAAATTATGTGGATATTTTGAAGCAACATCTCAAGACAACAGTCAGGAAGTTAAAGCTTGGTCGTAAATGGGTCTTCCAAGTGGACAATGACTCCAAGCATACTTACAAAGTTGTGGCAAAATGGTTTAAGGACAACGAAGTCAAGGTATTGGAGTGGCCATCACAAAGCCCTGACCTCAATCCTATAGAAAATGTGTGGGCAGAACTGAAAAAGCAGGTGCGAGCAAGGAGGCCTACAAACCTGACTCAGTTACACCAGCTCTGTCAGGAGGAATGGTCCAAAATTCATCCAACTTATTGTGGGAAGCTTGTGGAAGGCTACCCGAAACGTTTGACCCAAATTAAACAATTTAAAGGCAATGCTACCCAAATACTAATTGAGTGCATGTAAAATTCTGACCCACTGGGAATGTGATCAAAGAAATAAATCATTCTCTCTACTATTATTCTGACATTTCACATTCTTAAAAGAAAGTGGTGATCCTAACTGACCTAAGACAGAGATTTTTACTAGGATTAAATGTGGTTTTTTTTACTGAGTTTAAATGTATTTGGCTAAGGTGTATGTAAACTTCCGACTTCAACAGTACATATATACACATACAGTACCAGTCAAAAGTTTGAACACACCTATTTATTCAAGGGTTTTTCTTTATTTTTACTATTTTCAAACGTTGTAGAATAATAGTGAATCCATCAAAACTATGAAATAGCACACATGGAATCATGTAGTAACCAAAAAAAGTTTTAAAAAATATTTATATTTTATATTTGAGATTCTTCAAAGTAGCCACCCTTTGCCTTGACGACAGCTTTGCACATTCTTGGCATTCTCTCAACCAGCTTCATGTGGTAGTCACCTGGAATGCATTTTAATTAACATGTGTGTGATATTAAAAGTGAATTTGTGGAATTTCTTTCCTTCTTAATGCGTTTGAGCCAATCAGTTGTGTCGTGACAAGTTAATTAAGGGTGGTGAACAGAGGATAGTATTTTACTAAAATGCGGCTAAGTCTAAGAACAGCACAAACAAGCAAAGAGAAACAACAGTTCATCATTACTTTAAGACATGAAGGTCAGTCAATCTGGACAATTTCAAGAACTTTGAAAGATTCTTCAAGTGCAGTCGCAAAACCATCAAGAGCTATGATGAAACTGGCTTTCATGAGGACCACCACAGGAAAGGAAGACCCAGAGTTACCTTTGCTGAATAGGATAAGTTCATTAGAGTTGCACTAACTGCACCTCAGATTGCAGCCCAAATAAATGATTCATGTAACAGACACATCTCAACATCAACTGTTCAGAGGAGACTGCGTGAATCAGGCCTTCATGGTCGAATTGCTGCAAATAAACCACTACTAAAGGACACCAATAAGAAGAAGAGACTTGCTTGGGCCAATAAACACAAGCAATGGATATTAGACTGGTAGAAATCTGTGCTTTTTGAGATTTTTGGTTCCAACCGCCATGTCTTTGTGAGACGCAGAGTAGGTGAACGTATGACCTCCGCATGTACGGTTACCACCGTGAAGCATGGAGCAGGAGGTGTGGGGGTGCTTTGCTGGTGACAGTGTCAGGGATTTAATTACAATTCAAGGCACACTTAACCAGCATATCTACCATAGCATTCTGCAGCAATACTCCATCCCATCTGGTTTGGGCTTAGTGGGACAATCATTTGTTTTTCAACAGGACAATGACCCAAAACACACCTCCAGGCTGTGTAAGGGCTACTTGACCAAGGAGAGTGATGAGATGACTTGGTCTCCACAATCACCCGACCTCAACCCAATTGAGATGGTTTGGGATGAGATGGACTGCAGAGTGAAGGAAAATCAGCCAAAGGGTGCTCAGCATATGTGGGAACTCTTTCAAGACTATTGCAAAAACATTCCTCATGAAACTGGTTGAGAGTATGCCAAGAGTGTGCAAAGCTGTAATCAAGGCAAAGGGTGGCAACCTTGAAGAATGTAAAATACAAAATAGTTTTGGATTTGTTTAACACTTTTTTGGTTACTACATGATTCCATATGTGTTATTTTATAGTTTTGACGTCTTTATTATTATTCTTCAATGTAGAAAATAGTAAAAAATAAAGAAAACCCTTGAATGAGTAGGTGTGTCCAAACGTTTGACTGGTACTGTATATATATATATATATATATATATATTTTTTTTTTATGCCCCTACACACCTCTCCCCTGGTAGAAAACATAAAAATGCACATACATACATAGTTTATTTCCTAATCACACTGGACTCCAAGTGTATCGGCATATCAATCACTCCAATCTTAATTCCAACCCTCAGATGTCCACAGACTAACCAATCTTTCCCAGTACAGTACACTAACACTTTACTAATTCCTTTTGCAATACATCCTTCTATTTTACTGTGATGTCTTACGAGGGGTTTTGAACTGATTTTGAACTGGTTTCAAAAGTATATTTCAACTGTCTATCACACATTTCTGCAATCCAGATTACTTTCATTTACAACGTGCTAAAAGCTGATCTTCAATTACTTTATCATCAGTCAAATCATTGTAGTATGTCACATTCTGCTATTTATCTGTTATATGTTTTGATTTTGTTGTTCCTGATAGGATGGTTTCTTCATTGGGGCGGGAGTAGTGAACGCAGGAAAAATGACAATTTCCCATGCCTTTACCGCTGTCTAGTATTAAGACGGCTTGACACCGTGACAGTGTCAGATCAGCTGGTTTACTAGTTTTATTCCACTGCTGTTTCATTGCAACCAGGGTTATTTTTTAGCTCGGAGCACTATGTAATCTCCCTTTAGTAGCGTGTTAAGAAATCCGGCGGTAACCTGCTGGTAACCCGCAGGTGCAATGTCTTTGTTGCAATCAGGCAAGGTTTTAGTCATGACTAAGAACCCACTGAATCAAAAAATGTCAAACGGTCCACATACTGTAGCTGAATATATTGACTTTGCAGCAATTATCGTCTTTGACTTTCAGGCAATGATTATTTCCGAAGTTATAGAGGACGTTTCCAGTTCTGTATTCAGCCTTTTATGTTTTGAATGGGTACGACAGACCCAGATGGTTTGTTTTTGGGTCGTGAGGTAAAAACTTCAATAAACTCTACCTGCATTCAGAGCACCATCACACACACACTCTCCACTATCTTTCTCTTTGTTCTCTCTGTGTTTTGTAAAAAAAATGACTTCACCGGAGAGGAGATGGACCGGGCGTTACAGTAAAAACCACTCAGGCAGGTTTTGGTGCACTTAACAGTCAAAGGTTTACAAAAATATATATGAATAATACAATGTTCTGCTTTTTTTTTTTCATGAATAAAACATATTCATGTATTGATGTTCTCAAAAACCATACCTGTTCAAATACTATTACATTATCAAACCCGAATTGTAATATCTGCCATTATAGTCCTGTACCTGACAGTAAGGTCTGAACCTTCACTACACTAAAGCTTATTTATTAATCATAAGGACATGGCCAGGGCAATGATAGAGGTGCTATTTCTGCCATCACTGCAAGATCCCACCATTCCGCAGTGCAGAGAAGAGAGAATGAAGAAAATAGAACAGAGGAAAACCAATCCATATTTAATGAAAATATTAGAAATGTGGGGGATGATTCCTCTGCTCATAATTATTTAATTGCTCCTCAGTGGCAATAAAAAAAAGTCCCATTTACAGCTGAGGCAGTCCCAGCGAGTGGCTCATGAGCTCTGTGCCGTGTGTGTGCACAGCTGAGACCTGCTAATTAAATGAAGATGGTTTCTAGGAGTCGGCCCAGGGCGAAGAACATTTATCCGCTGTGTCCTTCACAAGGAAGAGTCGACGACCGGACTCGCTGACAGATGCAGGATCTCTTTTAAAATGTGCGTTTGTGCTGACACTAACTACGCTTAAAAACAGAGCCTGGCATGTAAAGAAAATCACCACCGTACCAACAGATTTAATGGACATTTGTTTCGTGGCATTTTGCCATTTGAGGGAGCAGGCGACGATCAGATCAGGAAACGGTGTGTGAATCCCAAATGGCATCTTACTCCCTTTATAGTGCTCTACTTTTGACCAGGGCCTGATAGAGCTTCGGTCAAAAGTAGTGCACTATAAAGGGAATAGGGTGGCATTTGAGGTGGTGATCGCAATATTGTTTGTTCAGGGAGTGTCTTGCAGTGTTACTCTCAAGGACGGCGAACACCGTCAGGAGCAGAACAGGGAATAAGGCCGTCTGACAGCAGGCTGCTCTGCCACCGTCCCTTTTACAAAGAGCAATAACCCTGAACGCAACTCACCCAATTGAAATCAGCGGTAGTCTGAAAAGGAAAGCACACTGCCATGAATACGGTCTTTACCAGGCAGACACAGACTGTTTAACAGGCAAATAAACTCCTAATGAATTACAGAGGTACTGGAAAGAGGTAACCAAGGCTAAAGTTATGGGAATGACAAACAGAAAGAAAGCGCATATATTAAACAGAAGACTGTAGTTACTTGCAGCGAGCGTCCAGGCTAGATTTAGAATATTGATAGGTCAAATGGAAATGAGGAGTGGTGATTGAAATGCAGTCCTCAGACAATGAGCGCATGCTGCAAGCTGAACACAGCTGTTATGGCGTGTGTTCAAAAGGCAGCCCCCACGTTCCCGAGGCCAGCGCCATGAAAGAAGGATCACTTCAAAAGAACTTGTCAACAAAGGCGAGCCCATTTCAATCTGCCCATCAAATAGCTCGGTAATCAGCTAAAAATTGTACCAAAAAAAAAACGACCATGTCTCCTCGGCTCTCATTTAATGAGCACCACCGTATGAGGGGCCGCAGCCAGTGATTTTTGTTGTTGTTGTATCAAAATAAAATATGAACGTACTGTAGGAAAATACATGTCAAATGAGATCTAATTTGGTGCAGAAGAAGGCTGGATAAAGGTCTTTGCAGATAGCGCCATGTATACACCACCTTATGTGTCTCTGTGCTCCTGTCATTAAGCATTCATGTCAAAAGGTCAGTGGTAAATGCTACTAAATGCCCTTGAAACTGCTTTGCATGGCACACTTTGACTAACGAACAGAAACGTTCCCCAATCCCAACCGGCTCAAGCTCCAAGAACAACATGTCAAGGCTGAGGCAAAGGAAATGGAAAAACAAACCTTCTGTGAGGTCAAAAGCTGCTTACTAAAGCAAAGTGACAGCCTATTGCCCCAGATAGTCGCACGACTCCAGCTCTACAGACTAGACACTACACACCAGACTAGACAACTACACACTAGCCAACTACACCAGTAATGGCTGGTGAGCAGAGATATAGCAGGACGGGCTAATTTTATTGGCACACTAGACCACTACGCACTAGACTACTACACACTAAGACCTCCACTAGGTCTGGTAGTACAATACTGACCTGCGGTGACCCATGCAGGAAGACAGCCCCTACAGAAAGTAATCGGTGGGGCTGTAGTACAGCTTCCTAAACACCTCCAGCCGGGTGAAGTTCCTCAGGACCCAGGCTTGCAAGGGGCTACTATTACAGTACTCCACCGTGGGGCCCCAAGTGCCGTCCTCCAGCCTGCTGATGGTCAGACACGACTGGGTGATGATGTGGAGGAACGTGTGCTTCTGTGGATAGGCATCCGGATGGAGGATGGACATGTCATGGACAGACAAGAGGAGATGGGAGTAAGTGAGAATCGCTAGGACAGAGCCAGTACTCAGGCCAGGAAGGACCAACAAGATCATCGACAGTACTGTATACTTCCATTTCCAAAATAACTATTCCACACGACCTATCTAACGGAGGACAAAGGTTACAGTTGGACCATGTTGGAGTGTCGCTCAGAACGGAACCAACATTGCGTACAACCAGACAATCTTCAACCAGATTCCCTAGTTTGATAGACATTTTCGAGACTTGTGGTGCGGTGGGACTGATATTCCACAGTCCTAAAAGATGAGCAGGGAGGGATTGAGAATAGAGGTGAGTAGAGAGATGGCTCTGACCAGTGCTTGAATTGGTCCGGTACACACTAAGTACCGGCACGTCAAATGTTCTACTGCTTTGAGTACAAGCTTTAAAATATCGCAGCGTTTCTGCACCTTAATATAAACGAGTACCCAAAGTGAGTACCGACACCTCTTTCAGTCCACAGGCTCTGATCACCTGGAATATGGAGAATGTAAAAGTCAGGTATTTCTCTCTGCTCGAAAATGATGACCAGATGAAATGGTTAATGGTACGGGCTGGGATCAGCAGTATCGCCTATCACACCGTTGCTAAACAATAATCAGGCCATTGAGAGAGGCATTGAAACCCCACCGCCCTATATGTCAGGGACATTTCTCAAAGCATGAATTATTCATGATTCATATTATATATATATATAACTAAAGTAAAAAAGCGAAAATAGCTGGATCTAGGGTTGGACAGGAATAGATGGGGGCTTTTCAAAGTCGACAGTGACATGAGAGATCTTAATCACTGACAGGTGACACCGTACTCAAGCAGGCAGAACATAGGAATGTGTCCGTCCCAGTGGAAGAAATATATTGATAATAATTGTTAATATTAAGGTTACCGCTGTGTCCTACGGTTTCCCTTTAGGAATTCAAAATGCCCTATTGTTGGTGCAGGGATAGTACGCTGTGCCTGTTTCAAAGTCTGCTGCGCATCAAAAATAGCACTAGAATTAGCATAGATGATTTGCATTCTAGATATATTATGGAGATATATAGGACTGTATTATTCAGCCCTGGACCATTGAAATGAAAACCAATCTGTTGGAATATCATGAGCCATTCAGTAGTGTCTAACATTACTGTCATATTGTTGCAAAATTCCAGTAACTTTTCCCAAAATTCCCAAGAATTCCAGGAATCTTCCACCCAGGATTTCTGGAAAGCCACGGAATGTTGGGAAAGTTAATGGAATTTTGCAACTATGCCCGAGTCAACGAAGTGCAGTGTGGGACGTAACTGGAGAGTGGAGTCTGATCAGTCCCATGGTCTGGCTAACAGGTCACATTCCCCAGAGCATTAACATGAACACTCCTACTGACTACTGACACAACGTCACACAGGACTTCATGGACTAACGAGGGATAAACACTGGCCTTACAACCACTAAGCACAAGGTACTACTACCTACCAAACACATTACTTATACACACTTGTCTACATCAACTAGATGACAACATTCACGAGAACCAACCAGGTCAGCAAGCTTACCTCGAAATCATATTCCCACTTGCCAACATACTACATGAGAGGAGAACATTTTTAATAAATGGGGAATATTATGGACTGCAATGTGCACAGGGCAACAGAATGAAGGCGATTGTCCAGGAGTTGAACAGAAGCCCAACTCCTGACATGTAGCACCATCTGGTGGCTCAAAACAATCATAACATATTTTTTTTTTATGTATTAGTACAGGTGTGTCATTATACATATTACATCTCTTCCAATGTAATAATAGTGAATAAATGACTCCGGACAATCAGGCAAAAGCATCATAATCCTAGTTTTACAACCCTCCCGTCACGACTCACGCAGTATTATACAGGGGGAGTCTTGGTCTTACCTCTGCGTCATACGCAAACATCTGATTCCCCTTCATTTGATGACACTTCAGCATCACCACAGGGCCATGGGGGCGAGACACGTCCAGACACAGGTCATCTGTCCGGATCTCCTTATCAGCCGTGTACGAGAACACCTGGCAGAGAAAACGAGACGGTCATACACCTAGTAGTATCTCTCCGAAGCACTGTTCGCACAGGATTAGTAATTACTATAGAACGTCGGTTATGTAATTATTACCCCAGCACGTCATGTGGTGATTTATTTTTTTCCTCGCTCACAATTGACCGTTATGACGGAAGCCTGGAGGCTCTTCTCGGCGTGGAGATTTTTCAAATGTCTAGGTATAGCCTAATATTGGCCTGAAGGCCTTCAGCTTGGAGAACATCTCAATAATAATGCATATCAAGAAGAACCATGAACTGTAACCTATGCAGACATTTGATTTACCTGACGGATCGTCCGCTTCGTCTTTTAAAAGAGAGGTATCGCACTAGGAAAGTTGATATGTGGCAAAACAGATCATTCGCCTGTAGGCTACGAGCATAGCACTTTGTGTTAAACATCAATTTGTTCCCCATGTTCTTAACCAAACTGGGACGCGGCACCTGTTAAAACTCTGTAATATCCCTCAAAACACAGGGATGACGATTTGCACGGGATAAGTATTATCAGAGAACCTGGGAGTTTGCCCGAAAACAGTAGGCTTTTAGGGCTGGGATAATAACCTTCCTGCCAATAAGAAATTACTGACATGGTCGATTTGGAAGGGACAAATTCTGGTAACTTCCCACAATTCTGAGATTTTTCCGGCTAATTCCCTCCGGATTCAGTGAATCTTCCAATTGGGATGTCTGGAAAACCTAGGAATTTAGGTCCATAGCTCTCTCCTCTGGGAAAGGTCCATGGGTCCATAGCTCTCTCCTCTGGGAAAGGTCCATGGGTCCATAGCTCTCTCCTCTGGGAAAGGTCCATGGGTCCATAGCTCTCTCCTCTGGGAAAGGTCTATGGGTCCATAGCTCTCGCTCTTCTTTCTGCAGTCTCCTTACCTGATTCCCACCCATGCCATGGCAGTTGAAGAAGCCAACCTTCTCGTTCTCCTTTCTGCCCATGTTGTCCACACACTGGTTTGTTTCAACATTTCTGATCTAGGGGTAGAAAGGAGTATAAAAACATTGGACTCATAATTACCATCCTTCCATCCACCCTGGCATATCTACAGCTAACAAAAGCCACCGTTTATAACGGAAGAAGAAATGGCGTATCCTCTCGTCAAACACTGGCACTTCATTTCCAGGTGTCAAAATGAAAAGCACCTGTGTCTTTTCTCTGTGGCCCAGATGTCATAATCTAATTAAATATTTACTGTTCAATAAAACAAGCAATCTAAACTCATTGCCTATATTTCACCAGTGATGTAAGTCATAATTAAGGACCTTGCTTAGCATCGCAAATGGCTACATAAATCAGATCAGTGGTGATCTAAGTATTCCCACAAATCCACACCCCAAATTATTATTTAATGAGCCATCTAATATCTAAGTAATATACTCCTAGAGCCTAGGCTATACGCTAGGTGTTGTATAACCTGCTTACTATGCAGGAATGGTATTGTTCCTAATTAAATGATATAAAAGCTAATGACTGGGGATGTTAAAAGTGGGATGTGTGCTATGGAGTAAGTCAATCAAGGAGCAGACGGCGGGAGGGTAGGAGAGGGGAAGGGAAGACTCAGGCTGCTGCTGCTGCTGCTGTTCCGTGGCCATAGACAGCTTTTACTGCAGTACATTGGATGCAGGCTGTAAAATCCTCAAGCCTCAGCAGAATTCAACTTGGGGATTACAACCTCAGCTCTCCAAACTCCCAACTGGTCACATTATTTGACATGCTCTCTATCAATCGTGGCCTTTCTTTTTATTGGCATACTGTATGTTATCAAGACCATTCCCCTCTTTGCCTGGTGCTAACCTGTTAGCTAGAATGTTGTTCGCCAACTCTATCCTGTGCTTGCTTTTGAAACCACAACTAAACAAACGCATGAGGTTATTTATCGTCCAGTTTCAATGTTTGGAACATCCAGGTCTTCTGACTCACTTTAAAGAGAAGTAGGACTACAGTCTTACGATAGCAAATGGATGACTTGCACTGCAAATTACACCCTATTCCGTATGGGCCCATGTTAAAAGTAGTACACCGTGTAGGGAATAGGGTGCCATTAGGGATTTCTCCAGGGTCATGAGAGGTGTATTGGGCTGCAGTATCTGAAAGACTTCATACTTCACCAAGTGAGTAGTATCTCCGGGGGATCTGAGAGTCGGGGTAGATGTTCTCCAGGTACCAGGAGAATGGTTTGCACTGCAGAGCTTCACGCAGGGCCTTGCGAGAGGACACGTCTCCATAGTCCACCCGGGCCACACCTGCAACACAAACCAAGACCACGGAGCCATGTGTATCGAGCATGTCAGACTGGTAGTGCTGATCTAGGACCAGTTTAGACTTTTAGATTATAATGAATGGACAGAGGGGACCTGATCTGTGCTAACATCGGTTTTATTTTCAGCATAACCATTGTTGAGAGAAGAGCCCGCATTCAATTAAAAAAAATCCTAAATGTTATTTTGGGTTAAAAAAAAAACACTCCAGGCCACACTTGAACATCTAAAAATACACTGAACAAAAATATAAACGCAACATGTAAAGTGTAAAGTCCCATGTTTCATGAGGTGAAATAAAAGATCCCAGAAATGTTCCATACGCACAAAAAGCTTATTTCTCTCAAATTTTGTGCACAAATTTGTTTACATTAGTGAGCATTTCTCATTTGCCAAAATAATCCATCCACTTGACAGGTGTGGCATTTGAAGAAGACGATTAAACAGCATGATCATTACACAGGTGCACCTTGTGCTGGGGTCAATAAGAGGCCACTGTACAGTTTTTTGTCACACAACACAATGCCACAGATGTCTCAAGTTTTGCAATTGGCATGCTGACTGCAGGAGTGTCCACCAGAGCTGTTGCCAGAGAATTTAATGTTAATTTCTCTACCATAAGCCGCCTCCAATGTCGTTTTACAGAATTTGGCAGTATGTCCAACCGGCCTCACAACCGCAAACCATGTGTAACCACGCCAGCCCAGGATCTCCACATCCGGCTTCTTCACCTGCGGGATCATCTGAGACCAGCCACCCGGACAGCTGATGAAACTGAGAAGTAATAAAGCCCTTTCATGGGGAAAACCTCAGTCTGATTGGCCGGGCCTGGCTCCCCAGTGGGTGGGCCTAATTTATTTATTTCAATTGACTGATTTCCTTATACGAACTGTAACTCAGTAAAATTGCATTTTGCATGTATATTTCTTGTTCAGAATAGATAGAAATTATATAGAAATTATAATGGACCTATATATTTATTTTCAAATAACTGTCCTTTTTCTGTCCCACAAGCAAAAAAAAAAAAGTTTGCCCACTCCTGATAAAGGGAATAGAGTGGGATATGCACTAACAGTGGAGCTGCCCTGACCTGATCATCCCCTGTTATATCCTGGAAGAGCAGACACTCAATGCCGACCGGATACTGCGAGTATGCTTTTTCAGGAATCACTTAGGGTACTGAGCCCCCATTGACTCCTCAGAAGACAGACTAAAGAGCATTCTGGAAACCTGGAAAGGGTGCCTTTCATGCAAAATGTAACTAGATATTGGCAAGGTACTGCATAAATCTAATCTCATAACTTGGCTCCAACATTACTTGGATACTCAGCTGCCAATCTCTTGCCAATCGTATTGCATCGCTAGGCTGTGGGGACAACATTGTCTGAGCTTCCCATGAGATCATAAACAGCAACCGTCTCCCTTGAATACGTGAACGCAATTTCCCGGAAATCTCCAGTCGAACATCTTGAAGGATACTTAGTATAGCACTATTCCAATGAATAAAAGATCAAAGTGGGGAGACATGCAGTTGAACATAACACAATGCCCTGCCTTGTTTGGCACGTCAAGAGCAGCGTAGGAACTCACTGGAAGACGAATGAATGCAAAGAACAGTAGAGCGAAGACATATTGTACTTGAGACTCAATGAGACCAGGAGGAGAAGCAACGTGAGCCAGAGTAGGAAGGTCAAATATAGCTAGATACAGTACTGGAAGCTACAATCTACCCCGCAATATGAAAGCTGATCTACCCCCCCTAAAAATAAAAAAATATGTATGAAATACAAACAAATATATAAAATGAATATACATATAATTTTTTTTAACAAGATACGGTACGGGTTGCTTCCCTTTCCAACCATTTTGCTACATATCCTCTAGTTACAAAGCTCAAGGCATTCAGTACAGTACAAAGGAGAAATGACCCTGGCCTGAAAAACATACAGTAATGAGGAATTGGCTGTGAAAAAAAATATATATATATATACTCCTCTAAGACAAGCGAAAGGTGTTATGGTGCCTGACATGCATAGTATTGGTATAGGAGGCTACGCTAACCAATATAGGTCAATACTATGTATTCTATGCATGTAAGCAGAATAATAACAGTCACGAGGTGAATGCAAAACGACAGGAGATACCTATTTTCAGAACCCACCTACATGCCACTGATATCGGGGAATTTGTGCCATTCTGAAAAAATTGTTAGGTGGCGCGCGCATTGATGTGGCCGGAAGGCGGATGTTGTTATGATTCTGAAGGGTCAAATAGCTCGCAACAGTGATACGAAGCTGCCACATGGGGAATTGTAGTGGGCTCGTTCCAGCTCGTTGTATATTGTTATTGATACCTTGTCTTGTTTTGACTGATGTCATGTTTATGCTAATATAGCTCAAATTCTCTAGCTAGCTAACCAACAACTGTGACAATGCATATGAGACAACAATCGCTCACTGTGCACCTGTATTTATGTTTTCAATAAACATTTAGAGACAAAATATAGCCCAGCTATAACATTTGGTTCCTTGGACGTTGTGGGAACGTACTGTACGTTTTAGTTTCCCATTGGGTCTGGGAACTAAGACATGCGTTTCCTGACGAGCAAAACTGAACGTTTTTGAATTGTTCTGAGAACAGAAGTGAACATTTCATCTGCTCTGGGAATTATGAATTTTTAGATTGCAGGGAGGATCACATTTTTTTTTTTTTACTATGGTTCCCTGAAAGTTTTCCTGTGAGGTTTAATTAACATTATAAGACGGGATATTAAAGGTTATTTGAAGATATTTAAATAACGTTCTGAGAACATGTTTCAATGAGATTTATAATAACACCGCTAGCTTAGGTTAACTGTGAACTCCAAGCACAGATAGGACACATGGAAATTCATTGGCTTAGGCATTAATAATCATCCAAACCCATTTCTTTTTTATTGTGACATGCCGTCATTGAACTGGGCATCCTGCACAATTCCCAGAACGTTGTGGGAAGGTTATATGCAAAACAACCATAGGACAACCACGCTCTCGCCAAGCTCTAAGATACATATGGTTCTCAGAACGTTATGTGCTAGCTGGGAGTTTACATGTCAACAATCTTAGCCAACCCAGTCTGTTTTGCCCCTTCGTTGCTGACGCATCGGTTTCGTTGCTAAAAAAACAACCAGTCTATACCCAACATGACGGCGAGAGGCTGATTTCACACTTATCAGTACATGCTCGGAGCGCAGCGATTTACCAGACCATATGCATTGCCGCTCCATCAGAACTGGGTTTCACTACTATTTGAAATATATTACATCGCTTTAGTTTGCTTTAGTCTGCCTGGAGTGCCAGGTGGGCGGGGTTTTACATTTTCCAATAATTCTATTGGTTCCATTGTGCCAGGAAACTCCCCACTGAGCACACACTGGTTGAATCAACATTGTTTCCAACATGGAATAGACGTTGAATTGACGTCTGTGCCCAGTGGGTCCATCAATCCCAGTTGAAGTATTTTAAATGATCTGGGTTCAAATGGGTATTTGAACCCAGGTTTGCATTCCCACTCCATATGCATTCCCACCCGCTGAGAGACAACAGGTTCAAACGGAAGCGTGGTAGCGTACCTGGTGATATGATGTAGAAGAAGTCTTTGAAGCCGTCCATCCACACCTCGGCCAATCGCCTGTTGTTCTTGTTGATGACTTGGCCAGTGCCCCCGGGGAAGCTGTATGGGGTGGCCTTCCGGAACACATGACCCACGTGGGAACATGTTATAATCTCCAGCGAGCCGCCACACTGCCAGATCTGCACATACAAGTGGTCACACACACACACACACGTGGTCACACAGACACACCCACACACACCCACACAATCATTGTCATAATAACCCTCTATTCTTAACCACTCACCCTGAAAGACATCTCCAAGTTCTCTCCGCCCCAAATGTCCATCCCTGGATCGTACGTGCCAATTTCTTCAAAATATGTCCGGTCAATAGAGAATAACCCTCCAGCCATAGTAGGGGTTCTACAAGAGAAAAACAATGAGAGTGGATAAAGAAACACATTTGACAAGAGACACCTATCTTACAAAGTGAGAAACGGATCCGCTTACAAATAATCAATAACATACAGTAATATTGCTGAACAATATTGCTCGATGGACAGGATGCCCAGCTGGTCACGGGGGCACCTCAGCCACTCTCAAGGTACTAAACGATATCATAACCGCCATCGATAAAAAGACAGTACTGTGCAGCCGTCTTCATCGACCTGGCCAAGGCTTTCGACTCTGTCAATCACCGTATTCTTATCGGCAGACTCAACAGCCTTGGTTTCTCAAATGACTGCCTCGCCTGGTTCACCAACTACTTCTCAGATAGAGTTCAGTGTGTCAAATTTGAGGGCCCATGGTCCGGACCTCTGGCAGTCTCTATGGGGGTACCACAGGGTTCAATTCTCGGGCAAACTCTTTTCTCTGTATATATCAACAATGTCGCTCTTGCTGTGGGTGATTCCTTGATCCACCTCTACGCAGACGGCACCATTCTGTATACATCTGGCCCTTCTTTGGACACTGTGTTAACAAACCTCCAAACGAGCTTCAATGCCATACAACACTCCTTCCGTGGCCTCCAACTGCTTTTAAACGCTAGTAAAATGAAATGCATGCTTTTCAACAGATCGCTGCCCGCTGCCAGCACTAGCAAAATTACTTTGGATGGTTCTGACTTAGAATATGTGGACAACTACAAATACCTAGGTGTCTGCTAGACTGTAAACTCTCCTTTCAGACTCACATTAAGCATCTCTAATCCAAAATGAAATCTAGAATCGGCTTCCTATTTCGCAACAAAGCATCCTTCACTCACGCTGCCAAACATACCCTCGTAAAACTGACCATCCTACCAATCCTCGACTTTGGCGATGTCATTTACAAAATAGCCTCCCACACTCTACTCAGCAAACTGGATGCAGTCTATCACAGTACCATCTGTTTTGTCACCAAAGCCCCATACACCACTGCGACCTGTATGCTCTCGTCGGCTGGCCCTCGCTACATATTCGTCGCCAGACCCACTGGCTCCAGGTCATCTATAAGTCTTTGCTAGCTAAAACTTTGCCTTATCTCAGCTCACTGGTCACCATAACACCACCCACCCGTAGCACGCGCTCCAGCAGGTATATCTCACCAAAGATAACACCTCGTTTGGCCGGCCTTTCCTTCCAGTTCTCTGCTGCCAATGACTGGAACGAATTGCAAACATCGCTGAAGTTGGAGGCTTATACAGTGCCTTGCGAAAGTATTCGGCCCCCTTGAACTTTGCGACCTTTTGCCACATTTCAGGCTTCAAACATAAAGATATAAACTGTATTTTTTTGTGAAGAATCAACAACAAGTGGGACACAATCATGAAGTGGAACGACATTTATTGGATATTTCAAACTTTTTTAACAAATCAAAAACTGAAAAATTGGGTGTGCAAAATTATTCAGCCCCCTTAAGTTAATACTTTGTAGCGCCACCTTTTGCTGCGATTACAGCTGTAAGTCACTTGGGGTATGTCTCTATCAGTTTTGCACATCGAGAGACTGACATTTTTTCCCATTCCTCCTTGTAAAACAGCTCGAGCTCAGTGAGGTTGGATGGAGAGCATTTGTGAACAGCAGTTTTCAGTTCTTTCCATAGATTCTCGATTGGATTCAGGTCTGGACTTTGACTTGGCCATTCGAACACCTGGATATGTTTATTTTTGAACCATTCCATTGTAGATTTTGCTTTATGTTTTGGATCATTGTCTTGTTGGAAGACAAATCTCTGTCCCAGTCTCAGGTCTTTTGCAGACTCCATCAGGTTTTCTTCCAGAATGGTCCTGTATTTGGCTCCATCCATCTTCCCATCAATTTTAACCATCTTCCCTGTCCCTGCTGAAGAAAAGCAGGCCCAAACCATGATGCTGCCACCACCATGTTTGACAGTGGGGATGGTGTGTTCAGCTGTGTCGCTTTTACGCCAAACATAACGTTTTGCATTGTTGCCAAAAAGTTCAATTTTGGTTTCATCTGACCAGAGCACCTTCTTCCACATGTTTGGTGTGTCTTCCAGGTGGCTTGTGGCAAACTTTAAACAACACTTTTTATGGATAGCTTTAAGAAATGGCTTTCTTCTTGCCACTCTTCCATAAAGGCCAGATTTGTGCAATATACGACTGATTGTTGTCCTATGGACAGAGTCTCCCACCTCAGCTGTAGATCTCTGCAGTTCATCCAGAGTGATCATGGGCCTCTTGGCTGCATCTCTGATCAGTCTTCTCCTTGTATGAGCTGAAAGTTTAGAGGGACGGCCAGGTCTTGGTAGATTTGCAGTGGTCTGATACTCCTTCCATTTCAATATTATCGCTTGCACAGTGCTCCTTGGGATGTTTAAAGCTTGGGAAATATTTTTGTATCTAAATCCGGCTTTAAACTTCTTCACAACAGTATCTCGGACCTGCCTGGTGTGTTCCTTGTTCTTCATGATGCTCTCTGCGCTTTTAACGGACCTCTGAGACTATCACAGTGCAGGTGCATTTATACGGAGACTTGATTACACACAGGTGGATTGTATTTATCATCATTAGTCATTTAGGTCAACATTGGATCATTCAGAGATCCTCACTGAACTTCTGGAGAGAGTTTGCTGCACTGAAAGTAAAGGGGCTGAATAATTTTGCACACCCAATTTTTCAGTTTTTGATTTGTTAAAAAAGTTTGAATATCCAATAAATGTCGTTCCACTTCATGATTGTGTCCCACTTGTTGTTGATTCTTCACAAAAAAATACAGTTTTATATCTTTATGTTTGAAGCCTGAAATGTGGCAAAAGGTCGCAAAGTTCAAGGGGGGCGAATACTTTCGCAAGGCACTGTATCTCCCTCACTAACTTTAAGCATCAGCTATCTGAGCAGCTTACCGATCGCTGCAGCTGTACACAGCCCATCTGTAAATAGCCCATCCAACTACCTCATCCCCATATTGTTTTTATTTACCTTTTCTGCTCTTTTGCACACCAGTATTTCTACTTGCACATCATCATTTGCACATCTATCGCTCCAGTGTTCATTTGCTAAATTGTAATTACTTCTCTACTATGGCCTATTTATTGCCTTACCTCCTTACGCCATTTGCACACACTGTATATAGACTTTTTCTATTGTGTTATTGACTGTATGTGGGTTTATTCCATGTGTTGTTGTTTGTGTCGCACTTCTTTGCTTTATCTTGGTCAGGTCGCAGTTGTAAATGAGAACTTGTTCTCAACTGGCCTACCTGGTTAAATAAAGGCAAAATAAAAAAAATAATTAAAAGAATGTCTGGGGGCTTTGGAAATAAGACAGCAAGACATGATTAATTGCCCAGCTCTTCATCAAACAAATGGGCACTTTGGACACTAGCATTTCACACACAAAACAAAACCTGACCTAGACTGACAATCTCGATGCAAAATGACTATTTCATTGTTTGATCCACTCTCTGCCGTTTTCATTCTGCTAAAAAGAAGCAAACAGACACCGCTAGGGGCTTGGAGATGACAATCTTCTTTTAAGACAATGAAAATCAGATGTATGAAGCATTGAGGGACACCATCATAATACCGTGTTGTTGCTCTGTCCAATAAAATATAATTGATGGAGAGGTGTGTCAATATTTCTGCAGCACCAGCTTCATTGATCTATTTTTCTTGTATTCCAAGATGAAACTAGCTACACCGTGAAACTACAACTCCTGTATCAAATAACAACAACAACAACAACAACAACAAAAACATATTAAAAAAACATTGGCCTCGCAGCTAAGTCAGTATTTCACAGCAATGCAATCTATCTCCAAATGATGCAGCTCTGACAGCTATCGGAGAAGAGGGCTTCTAAAGAAATCCACACCAATGATGTCAGCTCTGCGACTTCCCAGCACTACCAACAACCTACTCTCACCTGAAATGATAACGCTAGAGAGCGAATATTTGTTGTCTTTACGAGGCTTTTCAGTAAACTGGTCTTTAATGTTACTGTCCTCCACTACATTTTTTTTTATTGTTCCCCTCTAATCAGGGACTGATTTAGACCTGGGACACCAGGTGCGTGCAATTAATTGCCAGGTAGACCAGTAGGGTTCGGACCTCATAGGGTAAGAGTCGAGCACCCCTGCTTTATAGTGCCCTACTTTTACAAAAGTAGGGCACTACAAAGGGAATAGGGTGCCAAATAAACTCATTTCAACTCGGGCAACAGATAAAGGCATATATGTGTGTACCTGAGTGGTAATGTCCTGTCCCCTTTGCGCCTGTCCATTTCTCTCTGAGGCACGGGGTACCAACGGAAATTCAGCTTCCAGTTGAATCCTCCGTAGGTCATGTCTGAGCCCGCCATGTATTCAAACGTCTCGTCGCTGATCACATCGATTATAGGACATACCACAGATCTCCTAAACAACCACGAAGAGAAAGATAAGGCATTCATTTGACAAGAAATACATTGACAGCCTAAACAACCACGGAGAAATCCAAAGCATTCCTGTTACAGGAAATAGTGAAAGAAAGCCCTAGATAAATGACATGTGGAATCAACTTCAGAAAATGACTTTGTAGGACTGGGTAGTCTCTTCAATTTATTCACTTCCTTCCCTTAAACCCCAAAACTTTGTGTCATTTCCATTAACAATATTCCACGCCTGGTTATATTAAACTGCTTGGCTGGCAGAGCCAACAGCATTAATTCATCCACAAAATAAATAATAAAGGAATAAATAATTTACAAAGCTAATGGTGCCATAACTGTTCATTCTTCAGGTGAGCGCCGAGACAAATAGCTAACTGCTGACCATGCATTTCTACAGCGGTGGCATTATCCCCAGCTTCATTATGAGTTTATTTCAATATTAGTAAATCATCGGCTGGTCCATACTCATTATAAACATATCCATTAGGAGAACAACACTGACCGGAGGTAACATACTACTTACAGTCAAAAGGAAATGGAATATATGCATGTTGATTATGTTGACAATGACAACACAGTATGGATGTGTGGCCTCAGACGGTTTGCTTCAGTAGGAGTTTTACAGTAAAGCTGAAGGTAACCTTTAAGGCGTGCGTCTCAAATGGCACCCTATTCCCTAGTGCGCTACTTTCGACCCGGGCCCATAGGGCTTTGGTCAAAAGTAGTGTACTAGGTAGGGAAATAGGGTGCCACTTGGGACCCACCCAGCCTCTAGGTGCTGCAGGGAATTCATTCAACGCATCCCCTTCACTCAGCACCCACTTCACTTCCTGGTCTAAATCTAATCAGTGTTTGTGCACTTTTATGCTCCGGCACCTACTTTTACACGTCAATAAACGTGCAGGGTCGTAAAAGTGTAATGGCTCCATAATATAATCTCCTCGGTAATACTAAACTAATTTCTGCCTGGCACCTGAGGCAAAATGGGTGGATGTCTGACACCAGATAAGAGAGATAAGGGGGTGGGGGGGGGCAAATACATTTTCAGTCCATCTACACTTTCTCCCTTTCATGTAGAAGGAAACCTTCGCCCACCGAACAAGCAAGTGCAATCCTGAAACAGGATTAGAATAACCACACCATTACTTCATTAATATAACCACGATTCCAAATAATAGGATTTCAACCCTGCTGTCACTTACAAATAGCCACCAACAACTGACTCAGTGCAATCACATTCTACTGTATCTCCCACGGTATAAAGAAGCGGCAGACAGCGTTGTGACAAAACAAGCTGCCACTCAGCTATGGGGCACACAGCTGTCACGGGCATTGGTGTCGTTGCCTGCTATAAAGTCGAGCTAGTGTCTACCATTAACGTCAGATCCAGTTTTCAGACGACACAGAAGACAAGCGGAAGGCTAATGAGTTAGCATCTCACTGAGGCAGCAGGAAGAGAACAGAGCAGAGATGATTTGCTTTCGAGCCTCAGCACCCTCATGTCTACCCATTGCCGTGTGTTCCATTTACATCGAGCGTGGTGATGGTGGAGCTCCTTACCGGTCCTCTTTGATCCTGGCCAGCAGAGGCTCCAGCCAGCCCACTGTGCATTCACAGTGGGCGTCCAGGAAGGTGATGACCTGTCCCCGTGTGGCAGCTGCCCCTCTTAGCCTGGCCCGGATCAGCCCCGTTCGCTGCTCCATCCGCAGGACCCGCACGGGAACCTCCAGGGTACGAGCATAGTTCTCCAGCTTCTTTCCCAAGAAGTCTGACAGAAGAGGACACATCAGAGAGGACATGTTTCAAACGCCCGGAATAACTTAATTGTTTGGTGTTTTTCCCGCGTTCATTCACAGTTATCAAGGCAAGTGCCGATTTTCTTTCAAATGTGGTATATTATTATCCTTTAATACAAAGAACGTTACAGACATGTTACAGACATGTTACAGACATGTTTCAAACTCCCATAGAACTTCATTGTGCAGTGTTGTTTTCCATATTCATTCACAATTATCAAGGGCCGATTGTCTTTCAAATTTTACATCGATACTATCACACAATACTAAGAACTGCATGTATTAATCCCAGAGTGACCTTTTAAACTCAGTGAAGCTAGTTAGTTGATGGTTTAGGCTGGACCCAGCTACAGTACCTCTCTCACTGGCGTCGTCCACCAGCAGGATCTCCTGCAGCAGGTGCCGTGGCGAGCGGTTGATGACACTGTGGACAGTGCGGAGCAGGGTGCTCCACGCCTCGTTGTGGAACACGATCACTATGCTGGTGTCGGGGAGATCGTCCGCGTACACCTTCGTCTTGCAACTGATGGACGGACAACGGGAGCTCTGGTTAAGAGGTCAAATAGGCTGCTACTCCTGATGCGTGTCTACAGTAGAGTGCTATCAACAGTGAGCATAGTTGTGTGACATGCTTGTGAATGTAAAATATATGTGGCTGAAATTGACCTCAGAGCGTTGTAACAAAATTAACTGCTTTCAAACAAAGCCAAAGTTCACAAGACTTAGTATATGCTGCACCAGTGTTTCCCCCAGGATTTTTTTCAGCAGTGACGGCAAGGGTGCATCGCTTCTAGACCTTAGCACAATGACATGCTATCTTTTCCCATAGATTTCCAGTTGTTGATTCAATGACTATCCATTTAAAAGCTAATCTCAGCAGAAATTACATGAATATATAGCACCTCAGAGAGTGCTGCCCTATATACATAGACTTGAAATCACTGTCCACTTTAATACTTGGAACACTAGTCACTTTAATAAGGTTTACATATTTTGCACTACTCATCTCATATGTACAGTGCCTTGCGAAAGTATTCGGCCCCCTTGAACTTTGCAACCTTTTGCCACATTTCAGGATTCAAACATAAAGATATAAAACTGTATTTTTTTGGGACACAAGTGGGACACAATCATGAAGTGGAACGACATTTATTGGATATTTCAAACTTTTTTAACAAATCAAAAACTGAAAAATTGGGCGTGCAAAATTATTCAGCCCCCTTAAGTTAATACTTTGTAGCGCCACCTTTTGCTGCGATTACAGCTGTAAGTCGCTTGGGGTATGTCTCTATCAGTTTTGCACATCAAAAGACTGACATTTTTTCCCATTCCTCCTTGCAAAACAGCTCGAGCTCAGTGAGGTTGGATGGAGAGCATTTGTGAACAGCAGTTTTCAGTTCTTTCCACAGATTCTCGATTGGATTCAGGTCTGGACTTTGACTTGGCCATTCTAACACCTGGATATGTTTATTTTTGAACCATTCCATTGTAGATTTTGCTTTATGTTTTGGATCATTGTCTTGTTGGAAGACAAATCTCCGTCCCAGTCTCAGGTCTTTTGCAGACTCCATCAGGTTTTCTTCCAGAATGGTCCTGTATTTGGCTCCATCCATCTTCCCATCAATTTTAACCATCTTCCCTGTCCCTGCTGAAGAAAAGCAGGCCCAAACCATGATGCTGCCACCACCATGTTTGACAGTGGGGATGGTGTGTTCAGCTGTGTTGCTTTTACGCCAAACAAAACGTTTTGCATTGTTGCCAAAAAGTTCAATTTTGGTTTCATCTGACCAGAGCACCTTCTTCCAAATGTTTGGTGTGTCTCCCAGGTGGCTTGTGGCAAACTTTAAACAACACTTTTTATGGATATCTTTAAGAAATGGCTTTCTTCTAGCCACTCTTCCATAAAGGCCAGATTTGTGCAATATACGACTCTCTCTTTGTTTGTTGTCCTATGGACAGTCTCCCACCTCAGCTGTAGATCTCTGCAGTTCATCCAGAGTGATCATGGGCCTCTTGGCTGCATCTCTGATCAGTCTTCTCCTTGTATGAGCTGAAAGTTTAGAGGGACGGCCAGGTCTTGGTAGATTTGCAGTGGTCTGATACTCCTTCCATTTCAATATTATCGCTTGCACAGTGCTCCTTGGGATGTTTAAAGCTTGGGAAATATTTTTGTATCCAAATCCGGCTTTAAACTTCTTCACAACAGTATCTCGGACCTGCCTGGTGTGTTCCTTGTTCTTCATGATGCTCTCTGCGCTGAGACTATCACAGTGCAGGTGCATTTATACGGAGACTTGATTACACACAGGTGGATTGTATTTATCATCATTAGTCATTTAGGTCAACATTGGATCATTCAGAGATCCTCACTAAACTTCTGGAGAGAGTTTGCTGCACTGAAAGTAAAGGGGCTGAATAATTTTGCACGCCCAATTTTTCAGTTTTTGATTTGTTAAAAAAGTTTGAAATATCCAATAAATGTCATTCCACTTCATGATTGTGTCCCACTTGTTGTTGATTCTTCACAAAAAAATACAGTTTTATATCTTTATGTTTGAAGCCTGAAATGTGGCAAAAGGTCGCAAAGTTCAAGGGGGCCGAATACTTTCGCAAGGCACTGTATTTACTGTATTCTATTCTATATCTCCATGTATTCTAGTCCATGCCGCTCCGACATTGCTCGTCCAAATATGTATAAACTCTTAATTCCATTCCTTTACTTAAAATGTGTGTGTATTGTTGTGAAATTGTTAGATATTACGTGTTAGATATTACTGTACTGATGGAGCTAGAAACAGAAGCATTTCGCTACACCTGCAATAACATCTGCTAAACATGTGTATGTGACCAATAAAATGTGATTTGAACACTGTGCTGTGCTAAATGGCATGCTGCTCCACACACACAGGCTGTGTCCCAAATGGCACCTTATTCCTTATACAGACCACTACTTCCGACCAGGGCTCACATACACTGCCTTCAGAAAGTATTCACACCCCTTCACTTTCCCCACATTTTGTAGTGTTACAGCCTGAATTGAAAACAGATTACACTGACATACACATAATACCCCATAATGTCAAAGTGGAATTATGTTTATTGAATTTCTTACTAATGAATTAAAAGGGAAAAGCTGAAATATCTTGTGTCAATAAGTATTCAACCCCTTTTGTCATGGCAAGCCTAAGTAAGTTCAGGAGTAAAAAATGTGCTTAACAAGTCACATAATAAGTTGCATGGGCTCACTCTGTGTGCAATAATAAAGTTTAACATGATTTTTGAATGACTGCCTCATCTCTCACATGCAATTATCTGTAAGGTCCCTCAGTCGAGCAGTGAATTTCAAACACAGATTCAACCACAAAGACCAGGGAGGTTTTCCAAAGCCTCGTAAAGAAGGGCTCCCATTGGTAGATGGGTAGAAAGAAGGAAGGAAACCGCTCTGGGATTCCACCATGAGGCCAATAGTGACTTTAAAACTCCTACAGAGTTGAATGGCTGTAATAGGAGAAAACTGAGGATGGATCAACAACATTGTAGTTACTCCACAATACTAACCTAATTGACAGGAGGAAAAGAAGGAAGCCTGTACAGAATAAAAAATGATCCTAAACTTGCATCCTGTCTGCAACAAGCCATTAAAGTAATATTGCAAAACAGTAGCAAAGCAACTCACTTTTTTGTCTTGAGTACAAAGTGTTATATTTGGGGAAAATCCAATACATTACTGAGAACCACTCCATATTTTCGAGCATAGTGGTGGCTGAATCATGCTTGTAATCGTTAAGGACTGGGTTTTTTTTTTTTCAGGGGGGGGGGGGTAAAAAAACACAGGCAAAATCCTAAATGAAAACCTGGTTCAGTCTGCCTTCCACCAGACACTGGGATATGAATTCACCTTTCAGCAGGACAAAACATAAAATACAAGGCTACACTGGAGTGGCCTAGTTACAGTTTTGACTTAAATCTACTTGAAAATCTATGGCAAGATCTATTGGTTGTCCAGCAAAGATCAACAACCAATTTGACAGAGCTTGAAGAATAATGGGAAAATCTTGTACAATGCAGATGTGGAAAGCTCTTAGAGACTTACCCAGAAAGACTCACAGCTGTAATCGCTGACAAAGATGCTTAAAATTAGATATTTCTGTATTTCATTTTCAAAAATATATATATATATATTTTTTAAATGTAATAACAGGTTTTCACTTTGTCATGATTGGGGTTTTGTTGTGTAGGCTGTGTTTCTGGCTGTAACACAACAAAATGTGGACAAAGTCAAGGGATATGAATACTTTACGAAGGCACTGTAGGGAATAGGGTGCCATTTGGGATGCAGTCACACACCCCCAGAGATACAGACCAAAGGCAGGGCAAGCCTGCCATGTAGTGTAGATTGTAATGTTAAATAAAGTATGAGGAGGGTGCATTAAAGATAGAGAGGAGGCAGCCGGGTTGGAAGTGGGAGGTGACAGGCGATTGGAGCGGACAGTAGGTTTATCCCATTCACCCCACGACGGGTGACAGGACAGACTGACAGAATGGGAGCACCAGGGTAGCTAGCTACTAGCCACTGAGCGATCATCTTATTTCTTTCAACCACTGCCTATTACACCCCATGACAATAACCCTCTCCCTCACAGTCTTGCAAAGCCAAGCTGAGTTCTTTAATAACGTTCCAAGGTGTACTGGCGAGTTTGAGGAAGATTTTGAGATGCAATTAGTACGATTCTGCAGCTTGGCACTCTCTTGGGGTAAAATAAAATCAACAGACCACAGACCTAGATCTATGGCTCTTTTGTACAAATTCTTCATTATAAACTGGGTGGTTACAACCCTGAATGCTGATTGGCTGATATCCATTGTATATCAAACCGTATACTACGGGTATGACAAAACATGTATTTTTACTGCTCTAATTACATTGGTAACCAGTTTACATTAGCAATAAGGCACCTTGGGGGTTTGTGGTATATGGCCAATATACCACGGCTAATTGCTGTTCTTACGCACGACACAAAGCGGAGTGCCTGGATACAGCCCTTATATATTGGCCATATACCACAAACCCCTGAGGTGCCTTATTGCTTAAATATACGATAGGACTAGTTCATTAAAGTGGAATTCATAATTCGCTAAATCTACAAGAATTAAACTTAGCACAATCCTTGTACATGTGTGAAATGGAGTGCGTGCAGTGTTCACATATATTGTAAATGTTCCTTTTTTTTGTGTGATAACTTTTCATATAAAATGTTATAGCAATGTAAACCCCATGGGGGGACAGTTGATTTTCGAGGCGGTGGGTAATATATAAACAATATAGACAATGTTCACAGTATTGGCATATGCTTACATTCCCTGCATCGTTTTTTTAATATTGTTGTATTGACAATGTTCCTATTTTCAATACCACAAAGAGCACATTCTAAAGAACAGTGGACAAAGAATGTCCTGTAGGAACACAGAAACACAAAATCACTGGGCTGTCTCCCGGAGAGAAGACCTGTCTCTCGATCAGCTGCTCAAGATAAATGTGGATCATATTTCACCCAAATTGCCCTTTGGGTTTTCATTATCCAGCTCTAGTAGGTCTTGGGCGACAGTAAACAAAGCCCTTCTCCCATTCAGACTGTCACGGCTGAAGTAAACACACAAAGACCGTGATGGATACCACACGGGCAAATAATCTCTTTGAGTCTAATGTTCTTCAATTAGAGCAGTGGTGTCTGGTGGCACTTTGAAATGGGATGACGGCCTCCTTGGAATCGCCGGAACGGAATAAACGGAATGGTATGAAAAACATCAAACACATGGTTTCCATGAGATAGATGCTGCTCCATTGATTCCATTCCAGTCATTACTATGAGTCCTCGTCCCCTCACCAGCCACCACTGAATTAGAGTATGTTACATCATGGAATGAATCCTGAGGAGTCCGAGGACTTAGACAGGGGGTGAGGCGCAGTGTGAAACGTTTAATATCTCCTTTCATTCTGCCCCAACGGGTCGTCTTAATCAAAGTTAACAAATTGGTTCATTCCAGACGATATCAAAATGTTCTGTTGAACCTTAGTTATTTGGCAGACAGTCTCTTTTGCTTCGCATTGCTGCGGCTGCTCCTAAAATGACACACCATGTTGTCATTCTCAAAGTTGCGTGTCAGCGTAGTGTGGTTTTCCGAAGTGAATTCAGCGGAAGTTTCTGGACTAAAACAACAACTAGTGAAAAAGGGCAGAAAGTAGATCCAACATGTTGGCCCTTTTTGAGAACCAGAGCATGTTGCGAAGCGAAGTGGAGGTATTAGGGCTTCTGAGGTGTAGCGGTAGACGGGGCTGTCATAGTGGGTGGTGTGTGTAGTGCCGAGTAAAGAGGTCAGCGGGGGTAATTCACAGTGTGTGTCTGGGAAAAGGCCGAGTTCACTCACCCGTCCAGTCTCACGTCCGGCAGACTCCTGTTGAGAGCAATCATGTCGCTGGCCATCAGATTGAACTGGTTAATCTTAAAGAGCTCCTTCATTTTCTCTTGCTCGTCCTTTGCGATAGCCACCGCTTTCCCCATCTCCCCCGGGCCCTCGTGGGCTCGCGACATGACTGCTGCAAGACAATAGGGAGACATGTTGCATATTTTACACTTCTGTGTTAAATGTGATATTTCACTGTTGTTTCAATGGAAGCGGAAGGTCCAAACATTGAACTTCAGCTACTGAAATCTGCTAAATGTAGCTACAACTGTTATAGTGTATATATTACTAAAGGTACAGAACTGTGGGCAAGCAAATGAACTTAAAATGAACCGTGAGCAAATTAAGCATGCTGTAGACTAGACTAGAGTGTTTCTAACAGAGAAATATTGACCTCAGATCACTCGGTACTGGTACCCCTTGTATATAGCCTCGTTATTGTTATTTTATTGTGTTACATTTCTATTATTTTTTACTTTAGTTTATTTGGTAAACTGTACTGTTGGTTAAGGGCTTGTAAGTAAGCATTTCACGGTTAGGTCTACACTTGTTGTATTCGGCCCATGTGACAAACAAAGTTTGATTTGATTTGTCTAACAGAGAAAGACTGGTCGCATATCAGTGTAAAATGAAATATGCCACATCGTCAGGCTTTGAACGCTGAGGTCATTAAAATGTCCCTACCAGCCAATGACATGCTGATCAGTCTGACACTGATGCAGCTTCACCAAAGCATTCTGGATCTATTAACTACTCTTCTTATCATCTGCCATACAGTCATGTCCTCCTAGCCAAGCATCATCTGGGCCTGTTGGGGAAATCCAGGATTTGTCCAGAGATTTAGGACGAGCCCTTCTCTCTCTCTCTCTCTCTCTCTCACTGATGAATGAGGAAGTAATGAGAGCGTTACAACAGCAGCCCTCATTGCTGTTTAAAAATATCAGCTCATATATCTGATCAATCAGCATTACTGAAGATCCATTAAAGCCTTGAAAACAAGCTGCCTCTGCTGCACACCGCTCCACAATGCTTCACAATTATCCAAAGGTAAATAATCTCCAGTGGATTTATGCTCCGCACTCCGATAATCTCTTAAACCAGAGGGAGTGATTTCCATGGGGGACCATTCACATTTGCTCAAAAGGCCCCAGGTTAAGAGGATTCCCATTTCGCATTCCAAATGGCACCCTATTCCCTTTACAGTGTGCTACTTTTGACCAGAGCCCAACGGGCCCTGGTCAAAAGTAGTACACGATGAAGGGAATAGGGTGCATTTGGGACGCATCCCCAGTCAACCCTCCTAGAGCTCCAATGCTGGGCTGGTGGAGGTTTAGACTCTGATCTGATCGAGGTTCTTCTCGGTGGTGACACCCTCCATTAGGACAATGGCTTAAACCCGATGGGCTTGCAGAGAGAGCTGAGCTGGATTATTCAATGAACTATCCATCTAACACATGCCCACCACAGCCACTCAGATCATCCATCAATCTATTTGTACAGACACTACTTTAGATAAATGGTGCACAAAGAGCTGAAAGGCCAGCCATACTGTCTGAAACATACTATATTTGTAACCTCACTGATTGAAAAAGGGTCTAAATGTATCGGGAGGTAACAAACATTACAGCTTCAACTGAGGGACTTATGAGACCGAACATTGTTCCTAGTCTCGCTCTTTCTCATGAGACAGTACATCAAATCAATCCAATGTTATTTGTCACATGCGTCGTAAAACAACAGGGGTAGACTAACAGTGAAATGTTTACTTTACAGGTCCTTTTCCAACAATGCAGAGTTGAAGATAAAATGTTAATTAAAAAATGTAAATAGTGACACGAGGAAGAAAATACACAGAGAATAACAAATAAAAAGTAAAAAAAAATATATATATATATAGGGGAGAAGAAAATAACATGGCTATATATAGGGGAGAAGAAAATAACATGGTTAAACATAGGGAGAAGAAAATAGCATGGTTATATATAGGGGAGTAGAAAATAACATGGTTAAACATAGGGAGAAGAAAATAACATGGTTATATATAGGGGAGTAGAAAATAACATGGTTATATATAAGGGAGTAGAAAATAACATGGTTAAACATAGGGAGGAGAAAATAACATGGATATACATAGGGAGTACCAGCAACGAGTTGTTGTGCAGGGGTACAAGGTAATTGTACTGTACACATACAGTACCAGTCAAAGGTTTGGACACACCTACTCATTCAAGGGTTTTTCTTTATTTGTAGTATTTTCTACATTGTAGAATAATGGTGAAGACGTCAACACTATAAAATAAAACATATGGAATCATGTCGTAGCCAAAAAAGTGCTAAACAAATCAAAATATATTTGAAATTTGACATTCTTCAAAACGGCCACCCTTTGCCTTGATGACAGCTTTGCACACTCTTGGCATTCTCTCAACCAGCTTCACGAGGAATGCTTTTCCAACAGTCTTGTAGGAGTTCCCAAATATGCTGAGCACTCTTTGGCTCCTTTTCCTTCACTCTGCAGTCCAACTCATCCCAAACCATCTCAATTGGGTTGAGGTTGGGTGATTGTGGAGGCCAGGTCATCTGATGCAGCACTCCATCACTCTCCTTGGTCAAATTGCCCTTACACAGCCTGGAGGTGTGTTTTGGGTCATTGTCCTGTTGAAAAAATGTTTTTTGTCCCACTAAGAGCAAACCAGATGGGATGGCGTATCACTTCAGAATGCTGTGGTAGCCATGCTGGTTAAGTGTGCCTTGAATTCTAAATACATCACAGACAGTGTCACCAGCCAAGGACCCCCACACCATCACACCTCCTCCTCCATGCTTCACGGTGGGAACCACACATGAGAAGATAATCCGTTCACCTACTCTGCGTCTCACAAAGACATGGCGGTTGGAACCAAAAATCTCAAATTTGGACTCATCAGACCAAAGGACAGAGTTCCACTGGTCTAATGTCCATTGTTCGTGTTTCTTGGCCCAATCAAGTCTCTTCTTATTATTGTATTTTAGTAGTGGTTTCTTTGCAGCAATTCAACCATGAAGGTCTGATTCACACAGTCTCCTCTGAACAGTTTAGATGTGTCTGTTACTTGAACTCTGTGAAGCATTTATTTGGGCTGCAATTTGAGGTGCAGTTAACTCTAATGGACTTATCCTCTGCAGCAGAGGTAACTCTGCGTCTTCCTTTCCTGTGGCGGTCCTCGTGAGAGCCAGTTTCATCATAGCGCTTGATGGTTTCTGCGATTGCACTTGAGGAAACTTTCAAAGATCTTGAAATGTTCCACATTGACTGACCTTCATGTCTTAAAGTAATGATGGGCTTTCGTTTCTCTTTGCTTATTTGAGCTGTTCTTGCCATAATATGGACTTGGTCTTTTACCAAATAGGGCTATCTTCAGTGTGTCAGTGTAAGTATGTGTGAGACTGTGTGTACATAATCAGTGCCAGGTAGTCCGGGTATCCATTTGATAAGTGACTATATCTTAAATTCCAAGATTATAGAAGGTTTGAAACACAATGTGGTCAGAATTGTGTTATGTATTTTTGATAGAATGATCTATTTCTGTTTTTGAGGCTTTACAGGATGAGCTATTCAGTTCTACTGTACACCCAGAGATGGCACAGAATGTTCTGGGAAACCGACAATGTTGACATGCTGACTATGTCTACATAATTTATTCATAAAATCAATATGCTATTTGCTTATTGAGTAGGTGATTTCGGTAACTATTGTATACTTCTGACGCCTGCTACAATGGCTTACCCATTACCAAACCCTTGCTGTCTTGCACAGCTTTCATCGAATCCAATTCGTAATGGAAACATTTTTGTTGGGTTTAACGTAAAATGGCACCCATTTAATTTATGTTCGTTTTATTCTCTTATATTATTTCTTATTGTTATTGTATTGTCGAGAAGGAACCTGCAAGTAAGCATTTAGTTGAACGGTGTATACCATGTATATCCTGTACATACAACACAACTAATAACTTGAAACATATGGTGTGTGTGCGCGTGTGTGTTGGGGTGTCAGTGTAAGTATGTGTGAGACTGTGGGTAGAGTACAGTGTGTGTGCATAGAGTCAGTGCAACAGAGGTAACCATTTGCAGGTAGCAATTTGATTAGCTATTTAGAAGTCTTGTTGAGAATTCTTATGACTTGGGGGAAGAAGCTGTTCAGGGTCTTGTTGGTTCCAGACTTGGTGCATTGGTACCGCTTGCCGTGCTGTAGCAGAGACCAGTCTGTGGCTTGGGTGGCTGGAGTCTTTGAGCCTTTTTGGGGCCTTCCTCTGACATAGAGTATAGAGATCCTTGATGTCAGGGAGCTCGGCCCCAGTGATGTAGCGCGCAGTACGCACTACCCTCTGTAGTGCCTTGCGGGCGGATGCCAAGCATTTTCCATACCAAGCGGTGATGCAGCCAGTCAAGATGCTCTCAATGGTGCAGCAGTAGAACTTTTTGAGGATCTGAGGGCCCGTGCAAAATATTTTCAGCCTCCGGAGCGGGAAGAGGCATTGTCGTGCTCTTTTCACGACAGTGTTTATCAGAGAGAGATAGAGAGAGAGAGCCTCCAGGTGACCAGACACCCACCAATGTCATGATTTCTATATGAAAACACGCACAGTATCCTCACAAGTTCAAGTGAACTGCTCAATATTATCCACGGGCTTAGAAATAAAAAAAATGACTGTGGCATCTGCCCTTTTCTCTGGCTCTTCAGCCCAACAAACCCATTACTGACCACCTGACATGGACCACGACAACAGTAACTTCAGCCCTAGTCCTTGTCCAGTGATTTTGTCAGCAATTACTGCTTCACGGTCTTCACACTCACATACAACGGGTCTGTAGAGACACGGTCAATAGTGTTGAGCAAAAACAAGAGTGCTCTATTCTTTCATTCCTCTTTCCTGTAAAACATCTGTTTACAGTTTTGGGGGGGACATAAATGGAGATTAATCGATTAGCCTACTTAAAACTTTTGTTGAGTTATTAAATGGACAAATAAGTACGAATACAGTATCCAGTATTGCAATCCACAAGTGACAGTGCTAAGAGCTTACTGCAACAGCGGCTATGTGGTGCGCCATTCTATAGCTAGAGGACTCCTGATATTTTTTGTCTTTATCTGCTGCGGTCTAGTACCGTCTTTTTTGCTAGCTAGGGCCACCTACTTGAAGTGCTGCCCGTCTTCCCAGAGGCCTACTTGCTGTGTGAACTGCTGACTGCTCATATGCTGCAGATGATTGTTGACACATCAACCAGGATCGAGGGGCAGGGCAATTTGTGACTTGTTTGGTAATCAGTGGCTGTACTGGAGGGGGAGTGGTTTCTCCTCTCCGAGGCAATCAGCAATTAGTACGTTGGGGGGGGGGGGGGGTTGTGCTCTTCACCCCTGCTAGGCAATTAGAAATGAGTGTTAGTACTTCAGTCTCCACTGGTTTCCAAACGGCGGCCGTATTAGCGGTGGTCTCATCGCTGAAACGGAGACGGTTCTGCCGAGTTGTTCGAGGAAGGAAAGAGTATCTTACCTATTGATTTTCCTGATCTCATGTAGCTTTTTTGTTGTTGTATTTTTGGTAACTACCGTATGTGTTTTCGATACCTGTACACTCCTCTCCCCTGTAGGCTTTATAGACTATCCCCACACCTTGGCTACATCCCTTCTAATTTAGTGTACCCTGCGCTCACAACCTCTGTGCAATTTTGGGTCTCTGGCAATGTTTGGAACTGCCTGATCTGCGGTCAAGAACGCAGAGTTCATCTCAGTTTATGCTGCCATTCAATCCCTTGATTTGTTTTTTTTGGGGGGGGCCCCTGACGGAGACATGGATAACCCCAGAGAACACTGCTTCTCCATCTGACTACATTTTCTCTCATAGTCCGAAAGCATCTGGTCGTCGCGGTTGTGGGCTACTAATTTCTCAAAACTGGAGATTTTCATTCTCTCTTTCAAATCCATCTCATTTTAATTATATGCTGTCACTTGTCCACTCAGGCTTAATATTGCTTTCATCTATCGCCCAGCAGGTGCCCTGGGAGAGTTCCTCAATGAGCTTGACCCCTTGATAAGTTCTAGGCCCTCTCTATACACCAAGTCACTCGGCTACATCATGTTCTCACATGGTCTCTATCATTGCTATGCGGATGACACTCAACTAATTTTCTCCATCCCTCCTTCTGTCACCCAGGTGGTGACGTTCATCTCTTCGTGCCTGGCAGATATCTCATCTTGGATGTCGGCATCTTGGATGTCTAGCTCTGACTTTGCTGATATACTTTTCCTCAATAAAGTAGCTGTTTACTATGCCTGTATGTTGTCGAACCTAGCTTAAGATTAATGCATTAACTAAGTCACTCTGGATAGAAGCATCTGCTAAATTACTCAAATGGCAATTGAAGTAATTTTACATTTTGTTTTCCATTTCAAAAGAACTGTGCTCTTTTGGTTTCCATCAGCAGTTCCCAATGTGATTTTCAAACTCAAATTGGAATCATTGATTCTCTCCAGAAAGGCTGTGAAGCCTGCTTATCAAGTGGGAGCAAAGGCTCAAGCAATGTGGGATATCACATTGATCTGCAGGCGGCTCTGATTATATTATATGATCTTAGCTTGATTTCCAACATCCTCAAGCCATTTCTATGCTTATTTTACTTTGTAGAGTGGAAGGGGACTTTGTAGCCTGTACAAGGTTGCTGCGTTAAGAGACTGGATGCATCTCATACGGCTCCCTATTTAGATCACTAACTTTGACCAAGGACCCTGTAGGGCTCTGGTCAAAAGTAGTGCACTATAAAGGGCTAGCACTTGGTGAAGTCACTCAATTGGCTTAGTGCAAGGGTATCAAACTCAATTCCTGGAGGGCCAAGTGACTGTGGGTTTGCGCTCTTCCCTTGTACTTGATTGATGAATTAAGGTCATTAATTAGTTAGGAACTCCCCTCACTTGGTTGTCTAGGTCTTAATGTGGCACGAATTGAAAGGAAATTGACACTGCTGACTTAGTGCTTACACAAACACACTGCTAGGACAATTGGCATTTTTCTGTAAGTATATCCTAAATTCCAAGATTATAGAAGGTTTGAAACACAATGTGGTCAGTATTGTTTTATGTATTTTTGATAGCTTCAAAAACAGAAAAACATAATTCTGTCTAAACTAGAGGACATTATTTTATAGGAGCCACTGTACAGTTCCACTGTACACCAAGAGATGGCACAGAATGTTCTGGGAACAAACAATGCTGACTACATGTACATAACTGATTAATAAAATCAATAAGCTATTTAGTGAAGTCGGTGGTTACTGAATACTTCTGACGTCTGCTACAATGGCTTACCCATGACCAAACGCTTTACCCTCTTGCACAGCTTTCGTCAACCTTTTTGTTGGGTTTAACGTCAAACGGCACCCGTTTCCTTTCTGTTGGTACTCTTATCTTTTATTTCTTGTTGCAATGTCGAAGGAACCTGCAAGTAAGCATTTCATTGGACGGTGCATATCATGTGTCGTATTGACAGGATATACAACTAATAACACTCAAATCATAACTTCATGCAGTACCCAACATAGACCGAGCCACCGCTGAGGTGTACCTACCCTCACCTGGAATCAAACATTCTTTAAAAGTCCACTATTGACTAGATTGTGTACACGCTAGAATCGGCGTCCACTTGTCCAAATTAGATATAATGCAATTGAGAGTGATCCAATCCATATGGCTTACTGTAGGACTTCATAAGTTGTGATTCCTTAGTCATAGTGTGGTGCTTGTATGGTTGTATAATATTGTAAGGCATGTAGATTGATGTAATACATTTGGTTGCATAATTACCACAAATGGATATCATAGGTAATCATCCGATCTAAAACCAACATGTGTAAAAGACATGTTTTGCTACACAATAAAATACAAATTATACAATACTACACAGAAACTGCAGTATATAAATGTATTGTAGTCATACACTGAGCATACAAAGCATTAAGCACACTCTTTCCGTGACAGACTGACAAGGTGAATGCAGGTGAACGCTGTGATCCCTTATTGATGTCACTTCAATCAGTGTAAATTAAGGGGAGGAGACAGGTTAAAGAAGGATTTTTAAGCCTTGATACAATTGAGACATGGATTGAGTATACTACTCGCCAATGTCCAGTCTCTTGTCAACAAGGTAGATGAAATTCGAGCAAGGGTTGCCTTCCAGAGAGACATCAGAGATTGTAACATTCTCTGTTTCACGGAAACATAGCTCTCTCGGGATATGTTGTCGGAATCGGTTCAGCCACCGGGCTTCTCCATGCATCGCGCCGGCAGGGATATTCTCCTCTCTGGGAAGAGGAAGGGCGGGGACGCATGCTAGTCATATTATCTCCCAAGAGAATTCTCGTCAATTATCGTCATAGCGGTGTACATTCCCCCTCAAGCAGACACCAAGACGGCCCTCAAGGAACTTCACTGGACTCTATGTAAACCATATATCCTGAGGCTGCATTTATTGTAGCTGGGGATTTTAACAAAGCAAATTTGAGAACAAGGTTACCTAAATTTTATCAGCATATTGATTGCACCACGCGCGGGTGTAATACATATCACCGCCACCCTAGACCCACTTCAGTTTGCATACCGCCCCAACAGGTCCACAGACGATGCAATCGCCATCATGCTGCACACTGCCCTATCCCATCTGACAAGAGAAATACCTACAGTGGGGCAAAAAAATATTTAGTCAGCCACCATTTGTGCAAGTTCTCCCACTTAAAAAGATGAGAGAGGCTGAGATGAGATGATGAGAATTTTAATCATAGGTACACTTCAACTATGACAGACAAAATGAGGGGGAAAAAAATCCAGAAAATCACATTGTAGGATTTTAAATGAATTTATTTGCAAATTATGGTGGAAAATAAGTATTTGGTCAATAACAAAAGTTTATCTCAATACTTTGTTATATATATATACCCTTTGTTGGCAATGACAGAGATCAAACGTTTTCTGCAAGGTTTTCACACACTGTTGCTGGTATTTTGGCCCATTCCTCCATGCAGATCTCCTCTAGAGCAGTGATGTTTTGGGGCTGTTGCTGGGCAACGTGGACTTTCAACTCCCTCCAAAGATTTTCTATGGGGTTGAGATCTGGAGACTGGCTAGGCCACTCCAGGACCTTGAAATGCTTCTTATGAAGCCACTCCTTCGTTGCCCGGGCGATGTGTTTGGGATCATTGTCATGCTGAAAGACCCAGCCACGTTTCATCTCCAATACCCTTGCTGATGGAAGGAGGTTTTCACTCAAAATCCCCCGATACATGGCCCCATTCATTCTTTCCTTTACACGGATCAGTCGTCCTGGGCCCTTTGCAGAAAAACAGCCCCAAAGCATGATGTTTCCACCCCCATGCTTGACAGTAGGTATGGTGTTCTTTGGATGCAACTCAGCATTCTTTGTCCTCCAAACACGACGAGTTGAGTTTTTACCAAAAAGTTATATTTTGGTTTCATCTGACCATATGACATTCTCCCAATCTTCTTCTGGATCATCCAAATGCTCTCTAGCAAACTTCAGACGGGCCTGGACATGTACTGGCTTAAGCAGGGGGACACGTCTGGCACTGCAGGATTTGAGTCCCTGGCGGCGTAGTGTGTTACTGATGGTAGGCTTTGTTACTTTGGTCCCAGCTCTCTGCAGGTCATTCACTAGGTCCCCCCGTGTGGTTCTGGAATTTTTGCTCACCGTTCTTGTGATCATTTTGACCCCACGAGGTGAGATCTTGCGTGGAGCCCCAGATCGAGGGAGATTATCAGTGGTCTTGTATGTCTTCCATTTCCTAATAATTGCTCCCGCAGTTGATTTCTTCAAACCAAGCTGCTTACCTGTTGCAGATTCAGTCTTCACAGCCTGGTGCAGGTCTACAATTTTGTTTCTGGTGTCCTTTGACAGCTCTTTGGTCTTGGCCATAGTGGAGTTTGGAGTGTGACTGTACAGGTAAATACAGGTAAAGAGTGGAGGACAGAGGAGCCTCTTAAAGAAGAAGTTACAGGTCTGTGAGAGCCTGAAATCTTGCTTGTTTGTAGGTGACCAAATACTTATTTTCCACCATAATTTGCAAATTCATAAAAAATCCTACAATGTGATTTTCTAGATTTTTTTTCTCATTTTGTCTGTCATAGTTGAAGTGTACCTATGATGAAAATTACAGGCCTTTCATCTTTTTAAGTGGGAGAACTTGCACAATTGGTGGCTGACTAAATACTTTTTTGCCCAACTGTATGTAAGAATGCTGTTCATTGACTACAGCTCAGCATTCAACACCATAGTACCCACCAAGCTCATCATCAAACTGGAGGTCCTGGGCCTCAACCCCGCCCTGTGCAATTGGGTCCTAGACTTTCTGACGGGCCGCCCCCAGGTGGTGAAGGTAGGAAACAACATCTCCACTTCGCTGAACCTCAACACTGGGGCCCCACAAGGGTGTGTGCTCAGCCCCCTCCTGTACTCCCTGTTCACCCACGATTGCGTGGCCATGCACACCTCCAACTCAATCATTAAGTTTGCAGATGACACAACAGTAGTGTGCTTGATTGCCAACAATGACGAGACTGAGGGATGAGGGCACTCGGAGTGTGGTGTCAGGAAAATAACCTCTCACTTAAGGTCAACAAAACAAAGGAGATGATCGTGGACTTCAGGAAACAGCAGAGGGAGCACCCCCCTATCCACATCGAAGGGACAGCAGTGGAGAAGGTGGAACGTTTTAAGTTCCTCCGCGTACACATCAGGCAAACTGAAATGGTCCACCCACACAGACAGTGAGGTGAAGAAGGCGCAACAGTGCCTCCTAAACCTCAGGAGGCTGAAGAAATTTGGCTTGTCACCCAAAACCCTGACAAATTTTTACAGATGCACAATCGAGAGCATCCTATCAGGCTGTATCACAGCCTGGTATGGTAACTGCACCGCCCTCAACCGCAAGGCTCTCCAGAGGGTGGTGTGGTCTGCACAACGCATCACTAAAGGCAAACTATCTGCCCTCCATGACACCTACAGCACCCGATGTCACAGGAAGGCCAAAAAGATCATCATTGAATAGGGTATGGTAGTAGGTGCCAGGCGCACCGGTTTGTGTCAAGAACTGCATCACTCAACAGTTTCCTGTGTGTATCAAGAATGGTCTATTACTTTATTTAAGGGATTCACCCAAATGACATAATGACATACTGGTGAACTATCCCTTTAAGAATGTAAAAAAAGGCCTAAACTAAATAATATTAACATGTGTAATACAAGGATCAAAGACCATTAGGCCAACCAAATACATTTTACGATGTTCATTGGAGCCTCTTAAAGCAACAGAGAGAATGGGTGACAGACTGCCAAAATCCTAAGCCATTAATTCCCCCAAAAGCTTACACTGACATATTTAGTCGGAAAATGACCTCAATGCTGAGCGCATGTGCCAAACCGGATAACACCATTTCAATTCAACTAAGAGCATAAGTAACTCGTATGTACTCTAACTTCAGGCACTTGTTGTGATGGAAATGAGTCTGGAATCGAGAAGGCCACGTAACTTTTTAGCTCCATTCTGGCAGAGGTTTCTCCCCAATTCCAACCTTGAAAGCAGCTTAGCGGGCCACTTGTAAACCTGCTTACTGGAAAGGCCATGTCGGGAAATACTGGGCCAGAGAAGGAAAGGACACTCCTGTGGATAAGCTTGATTAAACAGGGATACGGAAGATCCAACTGAAGCCAACAGTTGGATCAAGGCATAGTGTATCCCAAATGGTACCCTATTCCCTATAAAGTGCACTAGCTTCAGCCAGAGCCCTATGAACGCTGGTCAAAAGTAGTGTAGTATACAGGGAATAGGGTGCCATTTGAAACTCAACCCCTTTTCTCATTCTCAAGTGTTTTTCTCTTAATTGTGCACCCAGGCTGAGATTCAACAAGTTTATTAGTAACTCCATTGCTTTTCTTTGAAGTTACTTTGGTGTTTGTTCTCCAAACTTCCCAAAAGTAATAGCATGAGAATAGTGTAATTTGAATAGGACTACAGTGTTTACATCGGACAATTACTTGTTTGAGTTGGACTACCGTGTCGAGCTGGCAAATCTGTGTCAAATAAATGTCTGTCTAGCCTGAGTCATGGTGACTGTTTCACAGGGCCACAAACCCACATCTACAGATCAAACGCTCTAATGTATGTTTGATTAGGTTTTAAGACTATAGTATCAAATCCATTGGCTTCTATGGAAGTCATCAGTTGTGCTTGTTTCACCAACCATCGGTGCATTGTCTATGCGTCTCTGACGTATGCTTTTGGTGTTGTTGTTTGTGTCTTGCTGGTGAGAAACCTAAAGTTCACCTTTCACCTCATGGGATTAATAAAGTTGATTCAATTTCGGGCTCACCTCTGAGAGCAGGCAGCAGTGAGTGGTCCTTCCTGTCGTCACATTTGTTACATTCACTGAAGTAGAGCAGCAGGAAGACATCCACCAGCACCCAGACAAGCGAGGTGGTCAGCACCACCTTACAGTATACGAAACGCCGCATCGGCCCCCCGTGACGTGACGTGGCGGCAGAGAGGAATCAGCAGGCTGGCCCCTGACAGAAAGCAGGAACTCTGGAGACTAAACAAGGTAACGGAGGGGAGACACACCGGGATGTCATCCCACTACAGAGAGAGGAGAGAAAAACACACAGACCTGGTTGGAGGGAGAACTTTGAGAAATGAAAAAAAACCATTTAATTGATGAAATGTTAAGAGTGAACATTGTGACAATGAAACTGAGGAGAATTCATTGATTTCACCATACAGCTTCCACCAACAGCTAACTTCCTTTGAACATGTCTTTTGGTATGGAACACGGTTGTTGACAATGACTTGGTATTTTTCCATTTGAGAGAGAAAAGCAGAAAGCTAATTCCTTCCTCAGAGAGTCTGCATATCATCTGTGGTTTATTGGCAGATTTGCCTAGACCAGGCAGATAGATTTCAGTCCAATGAGAATGTTTGTGCGGAACAGAAATCTCAATGGAATGAAATGAACACCTCACTAGTATTCCACATGAAAAAAAAAAATTGCTATGTAATGTGACTTTCTCTAAGGAGAATTACTGGTTTACAGAGGCAACAAGCTGCATTCAATTCTCCCTGTATGAAACTGTGTGTGTGTAAAATCACAATAGATGTGCCGGACAAGACCGCTCTAAAAGAAGCAGTCCGAAGAGAATAAATAGACAATGTTAACAAAATGGACACTCTTTTCATAATATTAATTCATATCCACCTGACAACTTTGTTACGATAGTGATGGATTAGATCACAACTGAAATAGAGCATGCTTTGCACGTTTTCTATTTTCCTCCTACAAATGTTGATCTCCAATCGAATGTTAGGATGTACAAGAAGGTTGCTTTGACTGAAAGGTCTGCACTGTGGTACTTTCCCTTTAAATATCCTGTAAAGCAATAAGAGCTATCCATGATCCCAAAGTCTTGCGTTTTCGTTTCGGGGGGAAATTAGACCATATTAAATGGCATAAAAGGCTATCAAATATTTCTGTCTTACACACAAATTCTGGTATTGGAGTGTTCTGTGGGGCATTGAGTTTCCATAAACGCGGTCACATAACCACACGCAAAAATGCAACTGAAAACAGAAACCCCCTTGGTGTACGTTGAAGTGGTGTGTGTGTGTGTGTGTGTATAAGTGTGTGTGTGTGTGCGCATTTTTGTTTACCCACATCATCCTCCAATATGCTCAAGGCCCTATGCCAATGGAGGGTTCTTATAACACCCCTCTAGACTCATCCCCAGAAGGAAATTTGACTCTCCCATTTCCTTATCATTCTCCTGCTGCATAGGTGCAGCGTAGTGCAGTCTTTGCGCTCACAACATCCCTCTCTGCTTCCTGTATACGTCCATCACAGTAGATGACAAGCCTGTCCTGAGTTGACTGTTATCGCTTCCAAAAACAAAGATACCGTCCTGTAGGTTCAGTCCAGGCCTAACCCAACATACCTGATTCCGCTATTTAAAGGTATGGGTGAGCAGCTAATTAGTAAAAACAGGTGTGCTCTGGTTAGCCTCACACTACCATCCTGATCTGGTGAACTTAGGGAGTGAACGTTATTTGTAATAAGGGCTACATGGAGAAAATCGGACCTCTCTGAAATGAAAAATGGATGGCCATCCGTTCAGCAAGATATAATTGACCTCAACCCTCCCTCAACGTCGTTGCGCTCACAACATCCCCCTCTGCTTCCTGTATTCGTCAATCACAGTAGATGACAAGCCTGTCCTGAGTTAACTGTTATCGCTTCCAAAAATAAGCCTGGTCACCCAGTCATGTTTATTAGTAGCGTCACAGCCCCGTAAACAACCAGTCACACTGACAATGGTTCATCATTGGCCGCTTTCTGTCATAAGTAGACCTACAAAGCTTAACCAAATTTACAGGACATCTAAGGTGGGACATTAGCCCCAAAATGGCCTTGAGAACGGCAGTCTAATAAAATAAAGACTCCTTTGTGTGCAATGTTGTCATCTGTTGCAGACTTTTCGCAAACCATAAAAATGTATAGATTCCGGTGATAAGGTATTCAAATCCTCCATTTCCAACACATCATGAATCTGATTGAAATGAAAGAGACCAACGCCTAGTAACACTAGACCGCTTGGAACCTTACTCCACGCTACTTTCATCATATTGAATTCTATGCTAATTTCTGCAGAGAGAAGAAGAAAAAAAAAACTCGGAAACATGTCTGCTGTGTTTTCCCGCGGCCATCTGCTTAGAACTGTCGAGTGCAATGTTTGGGTCTGGTGCCACCAACCAGGCTGGAGGCGACGCTCGCGTTCCCCCTCTGAAGCGGCTGGGTCATTAGTCCAACCATCTGCACGGATGAATATTTCCTGTCTGTTGAGCAGTGCACTACAACAAGGTCTCTCCCCTCATTACAGCATACATTTCAGCTGAAAACACTTGTCGGAACAACGCAAACCTTATTGACCGTGGCGACGCTTTGACGCTTTAACCCACGGGCCAGAAGTGTAACATTTTTTGGGCACCTCTGACACTGACAGTTACTGTTTGACTGTACCCATACTCCTACACATCAAACAAGGCTGCTCTGAAGTTCAAACAATGGCAATTCAGCTCTAATGTCCTCTATCAGTTCTGACTGGTTTATTCTGGAATCCCAGATGCAGAATTATCTGAAGTACATGATTCTTCACTCAAGAAGCAGACTGAACTTCTCTTAATACAAGCTCACTTAGGTACACTCCAGGGCCACTGATATAAGCATTATGACAGGGAGCACTTTGAGCCCAATCTTTTACAATGTTCAGAAAAGGATAAATCAGCACAAATCGTTCAGCGTTAGGCATTCAGGGGACAGGAAATGATTATCAGGATGGACTAGAGGGCTGATCCTCTTAAGTCCGTCCGTCGCTCCGATCCAATGGGGTGCTGTGACGACGTCAATAACAAAGGGAAGAGGTGGGCTGTGCTACTAAAGTACACGAGGGAATACTTTAGTGGCATATCTATTGGGCAGGGCCCCACAACTCTCATCCTGGAGATACCGTCCTGTAAGTTCAGTCCAGTCGTAACCCAACATACCTGATTCAGCTATTTAAAGGTCTGGGTGAGCAGCTAATTAGTAAAAACAGGTGTGCTTTGGTTAGCCTCACACTACCATCCTGATCTGGTGAACTTAGGGAGTGAACATTATTTATTATAAGAATGGACAGAGAGATAGGCCCATGTGTTCATCTGATCATATTTCTCCAATTCTAAATCAGTGTGCCTTGTCTGCAATGAAACTGTCCCCTTTTTTGCAAATAATTGAATCTGAGACTTCGTTAGGAATCTGAGCATGGTACTTCCACAAGTTAACCTACCCAGACAGAGTAGACCTAGTGACACTGCTGGCTACTCTTCTTCTATGGCTTAACCCAACTTGAGAGGGTCACAAGTGTTTCCCTAAAAGCTGTCTGGGTTTAAACATCTTCTACTGTACAGAAAGTGAATATCTTTAATCAATTGATACTGACAGAATTAGATTACTTTTCAAGCAAAGTCAATTTTTTTGGTCTCCTCGGCTATAGAAGGATGTAGCTTCGCACTCTCATTCTCAAACCGAACAGAGCATAGGCTATAGGCCAGTCCGCGTGCAAGACTAGATTATTTGGACTAGGCCTAATCATAAATTATTTTCAGAAGAAGCCTTTGACTCTCCTCCTGAACTGCCATCATAGACCTACACAGCACAGCCATTGGTTAGGCAGCACACACGAAAAAAAATGGAATCAGCAAGAGCAGAGCAGGCCGGGGCTCAGGATTGTAATATCCATTGCAGTGTCTAATGCAGCCTAGTTGTATTTACACCATCCCAGAAGCGATCTTGTGAATATAACTTTGTTCTGTTCTTCTCCGAGCATGCACTTCGTAGCCTATAGGCTATGGATCATTTGATTGAGACCACACTAAATAGCCTATAGGCGCACGCCCAGCGAAGAATCAGAGATGCGGGGCGGCATCAGCCACACATCGATATATAGCCTAATAAGCAACAAATTCCAAAACACTGACAAATATCAACATTTCATTATTTACAAAGTACATGACCCTCCCCTGGACTATATTGAAAAAAGAAAATACTAAATCCTCGACTGAAATTGAAAAAGCATGACCCTCCCCCATTTTCCTCCAGGTGCCCATTCTGTGCACTTATATCCATCCCAAGCTCACGAGATCAGGATGGTAGTACGAGGCTACGCTTTATGAGGGTTGGACCGGAAAACCTATAGGACGGTAGATCCCCAGGAAGAGGACGTAATGTAAGTATCGTACCACTCGATTCATCGAGACCATTATGAAGTGAGAGACAACCCACAGGGTGTGATATGGTGGAAAGCCAAGCGCACACTCCCTCCACTCAGCAGCAGACCGATAAATAGAGGCTAAAAGGGAACATATCGATTCATCTGTTGTCTTTATACAGCTGAACTGATCTAAAGACAACGTGTCCGTAACAAATAGGCTAAGTGAGACTTAACTTGTTGACCTATTTGAGAGCCCACTGGCTACTACCACTTCAACTGTTACCAGTGTCTCACTGCAGGGTTGGGTTCAATTTGAATACAAGGCAGTCAATTCAGGAAGTAATACTGAAATGACAATTCAATAATTACAATAGGCCATCTGTTTTCAATGACTGTTCAATAAGTGAAGAGAAGCAAAAAAAAAAGCGAAGCTATTTGTGTCAAAGATTTTTCCCATTTTTGAATGACCCCCAACCCGGCCTCACAGCACTATATCGAAAGGTAAATTGCTAGAACAATCGTGTGGCAAAATGTCATCCTTGATATCGGACCTCCACAACAATCTTGTCATTATGATGGATGAGTAGGGTATTGACTTCAAACTGCTGCAGAAGGACAGGTGTATATCCAGGCTACAGCTCATCGATATCATTCCTACATTCAAGACTAAGATTATCTAATTGGAAAGCTTAGCGACAATGTTACAACAAATATTGTAGATACAGCCTATATCAACAGCAGGCTGATATAGGACCTTACATTCCTGCAATATCTAATTGACAGTCTAGAATCTAGTAATTAATAGACGGAACACTAGAACATGCTATATTCCAAATGAACATTTCTACTGTAGCCATCTCTTATGACATTGTCTGAATGCTGAAATATGAAAGCACGTCATTCAAGAAACATGTCATTTTGTACAATACTTACAGAAAATATGTCTTATTGTAATCAATTAATGGCACAATGATTTCTCGCTTGCCAGCAACGTGTTGCATTGGGTTAACAGCACTAATGTAATTCACTAATCATTTTTGAATGGTTGAAATGGTAAATCAAACTATCAATCCAAATGTTCCGCAGACGGGAAACCTGTATCTGAATGAAGAGCATAATTTTACGTCCCGATGATGTTGCTGGTTGGCAATCTTCCTTGCTTGACAGTCTTTGCTAGTCCGTCTTCAGATGTACCGCAGTCCCCCCGACGCGACACGTAGACTACCGATATATTGTAGCCTAAACAAGTTCCCCTGTAATCTCTAACATTCTATGCAGCGCAAAATGATATGTCTTTGTATCCACCTGTTCTCGGAAAGAATAATGTATAACGGGGTAACGGACAGGCGATACATTCTGGTGCAATCTACCATGAAAACTATAGAGGCAATAGTCCTTTTATTCATCCGTAATTGGTTGCAAGTCACGTCGATCAGGAAGTCCTGCTGATCCTGAGCATCAAGGGCGTCTGGTAAATGTATTTCTTTCAGTGTGCATCATATGGGAAATAGCCTAAAGCACAAAAGTCAAATACATAGGTTACACACGACATATTGAAATATCCTACAATACATAATATAATATATTCGTGGTATGAATTATTTGTAGGCTATATCTGAAAATATAAGTAGTTTATACACAGTTAATAATGAGTTAATATGTAGGATCTATAACGTTAAATAGTCAGTAGATAGTTATAAAGTCTTTGATCAAATTGTGTGATTGTCGTTTGGTGTTTCCAAAATTTGAGTTGATGTATGAACAATTCAAAATCAATTCAACCTAAATTAGGAGCAAAGTTGGCACCTTATACAAACCAATATTATCCAGAAGAATGAATCATTTCTCAATCTGGCCCTAATTCTCATCACAGCAAAACTGAACAGAAAATGTTTTGAGTGCCAGTTTTGTAACCTAGACCTAGGTTTACTATGTTAGCACTGCTCTGTTCTCATGCCACAAACTGGTCTCAGAGCATTTTGTATTATTCTGTAAGTAAATCTGAGACTCTCCATTTAGTATGTTTCGTATTGTATGTATTAATTTTTGGATTCCAATCGCTCATTTCTTATGATATGTTTTTGAATTACAATTTGTATTATATGTTACACATTTGCAAAATATACAATATGTTACGAATGAGTAAAATGTACAATATGTTACCAATTTGCGAAGATATGATGTTACAAATTCTAGATAGGTGGCTAACGTTAGCTAGGCTAGGGGTTATGGTTAAGGTTAGGGGAAGGGTTAGATAAAAGGGTTAAGGTTCGGGTTTAGGCGAAGGGTTATTTAAAAGGGTTAAGGGGGATAGTTAGCTAACATGCTAAAGATGTGGCAAAGTACCTAAAAAGTAGGAAGTAGTTTAAAAGTTGCTAAAACGCTAAAGTTGTCCATGATGAGTTTGAACTCGCAACCTTTGGATTGGTAGACGTTCACGTTAAATGTCCACCCATCCTCTAACCTTTTCTTTTTGCCTAAAGTAACCATGTGTCCAACGTAACCATACCAAACTTAATGTACTGTATCATCCTAATTGGAGATTCCCGGATTTGTGTACAGAATAATACTAAATGCTCTGAGAGGAGGTTACATACAATGGTGTCACTTTTCTACATCAAGTACTATACTGCCATCTGCTGATGATTTAGTTTGGAACCAGGGATGAGCTACAGTAGGCATATTTTTCAAGTCTTTATTATCTCAATAATAGAACATTCATTCAGCTTTCAGCTCCAACAACACGTAACAGTAAAAAGTCAGGCATTTATACCAATAGGGTACATGTACAGTAGGTCAAAGACTATAGTTCGGGTCAAATATTGGGCATAGTAAGTATAATTAAAAAGGCATAGTTCAGACTAGAATTGATTGCATTTGGATATACTTTGGAAAACAGCAATATATGCATGTATTTTCTAAAGGATACATTAATTAAGATTAAATTAATTAATTCGTTTTAGATACACCATTTGAGATCCACTAGATGTCAGTGAAAGTATTGTAACGACCCTGGGTTTATAAACGCGGAAATCGACCCTGCCGCACGAGCTAGAATGTCGAGGGTTCGAGACCTGCTCCCTGCTGTTTCATTACAGTATTGATCATAATGTACACTTGAATTAGCTAGCCCGGAGTGCAGGGACGAAAGAGTTTAGGCTTGACGTCCATATGGGCCAATGGAATGATTCCAAAATAAAAGCTCTGAGCCTGAGTACCCGGCACCGGCGTGCGAGCTAGATCAAGTTCACTCTGCGCACCTATGAAATTAAAGAGTCACGACGCGAATTCGACAGAGGTTGAGACTGTATTAACTGACAATAACAATATAAAATAAAAAATCTGCTACATTATAAAAATGTAAACCAATATTGGATATTGAATCCAAAATTGCACCTTTTCACCAAATTGCATTTATTTTCCCCATTATTGGACTGGATGGAATGGGCAGGTGCAGGGTTTTCAGCCATCCAATTACGCATTGCGTGTTTCATTGATCATGCTCATGGTGGCGCTACTACTATACACTCTTGGAAAACAGCTCTCTCCTGTGCGTCCTGAAATGGTTTCACCCAACCAGGTAGGTTATAATAACCATGGGTTGCTGGAACATCATAAATGCACTGTGGCTGGGAAGAGAACATTTGGAAAGGTATGCCAAAGCAGTTTGATACACACCAGAAGACCTATACCAGATTTAAAGGTGGCATTTCAATCTCCTGGTTCTCACTCTTAATTTTTTTCTGCGCTTGTGGGGAATTTTTCTGAAATTGCGCTTGAAAGTGCGCTTTTGGCTGTTATTTGTGGTGCCAACTGAACGTTGAAAAGTGGAGATGAATTCTACCGCTTTCAATCAAACGGAGAGCTCAGGACTTTTCAATAAGACTGAAGATATTTTTTGTTGTAACTTTTCATCAGTGGTGACTGATAATGGTTTCGTGGCGCCGACTCCGGATGAGAGAAGTCTCTTTCTCATGAGAGTTGTCCAGATTGCCGTTATGTGCGTGTTATCGCTCACGGTGGTTTTCGGTATATTCTTTTTGGGCTGCAACCTTCTCATTAAGTCAGAGGGAATGATCAACTTTTTGGTGACGGACAGAAGACCATCCAAAGAGGTAGAAACAGTCATTGTTGGGGCATATTAGTAGCCCAAAGAGCGCTTTTGGAGACTTTGTCAAAATGATTTGTCCTACCACTGATGCCCAGATGATTAATCCAGTTTTCACCAACAGCAGAGACGGAGCTCAATTTTCACATAAAATCCAGTCTCCATTGTTCATTTCTTGTCAGTTGACGAAAATGTAGGATCCAGCAGGTGACTGAACAGTCAGGGGACAAATTAGGGGTAGGGCTAAACATTTTAAGGACACACATCTCCAAGAAGTATATAGCCAAAATCATCTTTCACTTTTTGTTAAAGACAAACAAACAATGTCAATTGAATTGTACTATCATTTGAATTGGACGCACTAGATTGTTATAGCCTATTTGTCAACGTGACAATCGTTTTTTACTTCTATCACTGTCTCGTATTGCTAAAGCAATGGGGATGAATGAATGTTTTTGAAAAATACCTATGTGTTTTTGCATACAATATGCAAGTCAGTATTATGATTTAGTCAATGTGTCTAATGGGTTTCCTATTGAACATTTGTAAATAGTCAGTGGTTAAATGCATGGAAGGTGGATATATAATAAAACAACAGTAGTTTATCTTTGTTTATTGAAAAATTCATCATGTAATTATGTTGACGTTTTCAGTTTGAGCGATTCTGATTTTCCATCAATCTGCTCTGTGTTCATTTCAAACAATCATGGCCACAGTATGACTATTTCAGTTGTATTTAGATCATTCTGATTACAAAACCCTTCAAATGATAACATTTTATACTGTATCAATATATTAAACATGTACTGTTTATTATTTTAATATCACCACATTTATTTTTGCAGCATATTCTATTGAAAGTGTGGAAATGTCATAATTGACAGGGCACATTGAGAGAAAATGTGTGACATTAGCACCTTGTTGGAGATTGACTCTTGGAGCCCCCAATGGTGAACCACTGAAACCAATGTGATGAGCAAGGTGGCTTTTTCCAGGATTGATGTGTGACGTCCTAGTCCCATTGATCAGTCTGGGGTTTAATGGAAACCTGCCTGACATTGTTCGTACCATATCAAATGCTCAGAAAACATATACACTCTAAATGATGGGTTAAAAAAACAACCCACTATTCTTTAGTGTGTCGGATATTGTAGTGTGACCACATTTAGACCCCTCTTTGTCTGGGGACCTTGAACATGATTAGCTCACAAATGCATGGTGTTATAACAATCCACTATATAGGACTTATCTTGGTTTGATCAATTCATTCTCTCTAATGTGGTGGTCTCCTGTTTTCTATAACACTCTTAGACATATGCACATGATTTCAATTCATTATATAAACATATTTTTTGGGGTGTTTTTTGTTTTTTTACCTTTATTTAACCAGGCAAGTCAGTTAAGAACACATTCTTATTTTCAATGACGGCCTGGGAACAGTGGGTTAACTGCCTGTTCAGGGGCAGAACAACAGATTTGTACCTTGTCAGCTCGGGGGTTTGAACTCGCAACCTTCCGGTTACTAGTCCAACGCTCTAACCACTAGGCTACGCTGCCGATGGTTTGAAATACATGTAATTTTACACACTATATGTATTGCACTGCAGTCAGAGATTGTGACATTTTCTCCTTCTCTGTCTGTATTATGTAGTTGTTCCTGTATAGACCATAGTGTGGCTTCTCTCCCCTCAGTGAAAGCATCTGTTGTTCTGCTCCTGCCCCCCCCCCCCCCCCCAGCTTCCCCCAATGCAGCCCCCCGGGGGGAACCAAACAGTCCCTCCTCAAAAATGACTTGTCTTGTCAAATCAAACCAAGGAGGACTGCACTGCACAAACTGCTACACTCTGATAAGCCACCTGTGCCCCTGCTCCAATGGAACGGTGTTAAAGTTGAAAAGTGTCTAAAGTCGTTTCACTTCCTCCGAAATCACGCTTCCTGCCTGCCTTGCCGTCGAGGACAAATCAATCTGGTGACCCACCCTTTACAGTTTACTGAATCGCGTTTGACAAGGCCCATTAAGATGTGTTATGATTGATGGACGGCAGCATAGCCTACGGGGTGTGTCACCGGCCGAAGTCCCAAACCACTCTCTATCTCACCTAATAATTACACTTGAATGCTAGTGAGACATGAGTGTCATAACAAATAGAACATTTTGTTTGATAAATGTTCTCTCAAACTAATACTATATCATTAAGTATTTTGTGTGCAGCCATTACAGGTACTTCATGATATTCCCATTTGCCCTTGATAAAATCCTAAGCATAACAACTTTGATAGTATCTCATGCGTAAGTGTCAATTCGGTTGAATGAGATTATACATTCAACACCAACCTGAACTCAGTGAAGTTCAGTTAACCCAATGAAGTGTTACCCATTAGATGAAATGATCAGCCATCATAGAGATATGGATAATTAGATTACCCTGAACAAGTTAGTGGTAGCCAATGAGTTGTGGAAACTGATCCTATCTAAACTATGGAAAAATAATCTAGATGATTGTATTTATATAGCTTAAACTGTGTTTAGTATCATCCATGTATTAAGCCAGCTGATTTATAGATTGTATATTTTCATCCAAATATCTTCTCTCTTCCTGTATTTAATTGTATTGTATTATAATAGTCATTGCATTATTAAACATGTATTTAATTTATTTGAATGATTGCAAATGTGGTAATTTTCATTATAAATGGGGGAGTAGGCATCTGTAACATGTAGGTCTGAGATTGATAAGGTATGGGCTAAACAGGGTTGGTTAAAAACAAGGCAGCTGTACGCCACGCTGCCTCTTAAAGTGTGTGTGTGTGTGTGTGTGTGTGTGTGTGTGTGTGTGTACATTGTATCAGATGATGACTTCCACTTCTGCCTATTGAGAAGTCAGTGTGGCTGTATTGTCCAATTCTTGAATGAACCGCATCATCTGAAACAACAAACACACAAAACAATTCAAGAGGTAACGTATTCCTCCTCAGAAGAAGAAAAAAACAATCAGGCATCAACTTTGTTGAGATGTCTAATGTAGGTCAGAACAGTAGGCTGCATAATTTTCTGGATAAGACTACTTCTTTTTAAGCGCAGAGTGATTATTTCATGAATGAATTGCTGTGAATAGCTCGCAGGAGAATGTTGTGGAGCAGTTTAATATCCAACAAAAAAAATTGCGGTCTGCTGTAGCACGGCTGTAATGATGTCACTGATCTAATGGAGGGCATGTCACACTGTGATGCAGTCTTTAGTAGGGTACTTTTCCAGACACATTTGAGTGATTTCATTCATATCAACAGATTCCGTCTAGAAATTCAACTGATATAATTGTATATTATTAGGTGATAATAAGCAGTTACAAACACTAGTATTGACACAGGTGATAATAAGCAGTTACAAACACTAGTAATGACACGGTCCTGTGTGGCTCAGTAGGTAGAGCATGGCACTGGCAATGCCAGGGTTGTGGCTTAAATTCCCACGGGGCAGCAGTACCAATGGAAATGTATGCACTTACTACTACTGTAAGTCGCTCTGGATACATGTAAAATGTTGACAGTATAGGCTGTCTTCTATTGTAGATCATGATATGATTTGATCAATAGAAAATGTTATACACCAATACTCCCGAGCATGGCGTGCGATCTCATCCAGAATCTATGCCAGTTTTCTGTTTCAAGATACTGGTGTGTGGGGGACCTAATTCTATGGTGGTTTACACACCACAAAATGTATTCAGACCCCTGGACTTTTTACACATTTTGTTACGTTCAGCCTTATTCTAAAAGGTATTAAATAAATAAAACATCTCAGCATTCTACACACAATACCACATAATGACAAAGCGAAAACAGAGTTTTAGAATTTTTAGCACATTTATCAAATATAAAAAACAAAACACCTTATTTACATAAGTATTTAGACCCGTTGCTATGAGACTCGATATTGAGCTCAGGTGCATCCTGTTTCCACTGATCATCTTTAAGATGTTTCGACAACTTGATTGGAGTCCACCTGTGGTAAATTAAATTGATTGGACATGATTTGGTCACAGTTGACAATGCATTTCAGAGCAAAAACCAAGCAACGAGGTCGAAGGAATTGTCCGTAGAGCTACAAGACAGGATTGTGTCAAGGCACAGATCTGGGGAAGGGGACCAAAACATTTCTGCAGCATTGAAGGTCCCAAAGAACATAGTGGCCTCCATCATTGTTAAATGGAAGAAGTTTGAAACCACAAAAACTCCTCTTAGAGATGTCCGCCCGGCCAAACTGAGCAATCAGGGAAGAAGGACCTTGGTCAGGGAGGTGACCAAGAACCGATGGTCACTCTGACAAAGCTCTGGAGTTCCTCTGTGGAGATGGGTGAACATTCCAGAAGGACAACCATCTCTGTAGCACTCCACCAATCAGGGCTTTGTGGTAGTGGCCAGACAGAAGCCACTCCTCAGTAAAAGGCACATGACAGCCTGCTTGGAGTTTGCCAAAAGACATGTAAAGACCATGAGAAACAAGATTTTCTGGTCGGATGAAAACAAGATTGAACTCTTTGGCCTGAATGCCAATCGTCACATCTGGAGGAAACCTGGCACCATCCCTACGGTAAAGCATGGTGGTGGCAGTATCATGCTGTGGGGATGTTTTTCAGTGACAGGGACTAGGAGACTAGTCAAGATTGAGGCAAAGATGAATGGAGCAAGACCTCAGATTGGGGCGAATGTTCACCCTCCAACAGGACAATGACCCTAAGCACACAGCCAAGACAATGCAGGAGTGGCTTTGAGACAAGTTTCTGAATGTCCTTGAGTGACCCAGCCAGAGCCCGGACTTGAACCCGATCTAACATCTCTGGAGAGACCTGAAAATAGCTGTGCAGCCATGCTCCCCATCCAACCTGACAGAACTTGAGAGAATCTGCAGAAAATAATGGGAGAAACTCCCCAAATACAGGTGTGCCAAGCTTGTAGCATCATACCCAAGAAGACTCAATGCTGTAATCATTCCCAACAAAGTACTGAGTAAAGTGTCTGAATACTTATGTAAATGCAAACATTTCTATAAATCCGTTTTTTCTTTTTGTGTAAAGATTGAAGAGAAAATAAAAACAATTTAATAAATTATAGAATAAGGCTGTAACGTAGCAAAATGTTGAAAAAGGCCAGGGGTCTGAATACTTCCCGAAGGCACCGTATGAGCAAAAAATATTACATTTTATTTGGACAAAATTAAGTGGGCCTATTTATATAATATGAATTTGGAGGGCAGAAATGATTAAATATTAAAGCAATAGACCTCTCACTAAAGGCTTCAGTCATACAAAAACTATACTTCAACCCTAGATGTTTTTCTAGCAGATAAGTAAGACTGACTCAGTCTGTGTTCAAGAATGGCCTTTTTCCCTTTATTCAGATTACAACCTCTCACTTTCGGTTATTTGAAAAGGAAATAATCTCTAAAATATTGCTATTTTTAAATCAAGCCATAGTGTTACGGTGCGTGAATGAGGACCCAAAAGCGAATTAACTTAAACAGAGCTTCTTTAATTACCAAACATAGGTAGGCTCAGACGGACCGGCAGATTCCGACAGGACAAGACAAGGTTACAGCAAACATGACGACAGTCTGGTTCAGGCATGAAACACAACAAACAAGAATCCGACAAGGACAGGAGCAGAAACAGAGAGAGATATAGGGACCTAATCAGAGGGAAAAAGGGAACAGGTGGGAAAAGGGGTGACGAGGTGGTTAGGAGGAGACAAGGCACAGCTGGGGGAAAGAGGGGGAGAAAAGGTAACCTAACAACGACCAGCAGAGGGAGACAGGGTGAAGGGAAAGGACACAGACAAGACACAACATGACAGTACATGACAGTACCCCCCCACTCACCGAGCGCCTCCTGGCGCACTCGAGGAGGAAACCTGGCGGCAACGGAGGAAATCCTCGATCAGCGCACGGTCCAGCACGTCCCGAGAGGGAACCCAACTCCTCTCCTCAGGACCGTACCCCTCCCAATCTACGAGGTACTGGTGACCACGGCCCCGAGGACGCATGTCCAAAATTCTACGGACCCTGTAGATGGGTGCGCCCTCGACAAGGATGGGGGGGGGGGGGGAAGACGAGCGGGGGCGCGAAGGACGGGCTTGATGCAGGAGACATGGAAGACCGGGTGGACGCGACGAAGGTATCGCGGAAGAAGAAGTCGAACTGCGACAGGATTAATGACCCGAGAAATACGGAACGGACCAATGAACCGCGGGGTCAACTTGCGAGAAGCCGTCTTAAGGGGAAGGTTCTGAGTGGAGAGCCAAACTCTCTGACCGCGACAATATCTAGGACTCTTAGTTCTACGCTTATTAGCAGCCCTCACAGTCTGCGTCCTATAACGGCAAAGTGCAGACCTGACCCTCTTCCAGGTGCGCTCGCAACGTTGGACAAAAGCCTGAGCGGAGGGGACGCTGGACTCGGCGAACTGAGATGAGAACAGCGGAGGCTGGTACCCGAGGCTACTCTGAAAAGGAGATAGCCCGGTCGCAGACGAAGGAAGCGAGTTGTGGGCGTATTCTGCCCAGGGGAACTGTTCTGACCAAGACGCAGGGTTGCGAAAAGAAAGACTGCGTAAGATGCGACCAATAGTCTGATTGGCCCGTTCTGCTTGACCGTTAGACTGGGGGTGAAAGCCGGAAGAGAGACTGACGGAAGCCCCAATCAAACGGCAAAACTCCCTCCAAAATTGAGACGTGAATTGCGGACCTCTGTCCGAAACGACGTCTGACGGAAGGCCATGAATTCTGAAAACATTCTCGATGATGATTTGTGCCGTCTCTTTAGCAGAAGGAAGCTTAGCAAGGGGAATGAAATGAGCCGCCTTAGAGAACCTATCGACAACCGTAAGAATAACAGTCTTCCCCGCTGACGAAGGCAGTCCGGTGACAAAATCTAAGGCGATGTGAGACCACGGTCGAGAGGGAATAGGAAGCGGCCTGAGACGGCCGGCAGGAGGAGAGTTACCGGACTTAGTCTGCGCGCAGACCGAACAAGCAGCCACGAAACGACGCGTGTCATGCTCCCGGGTGGGCCACCAAAAACGCTGGCGAATGGAAGCAAGCGTACCCCGAACGCCAGGGTGGCCGGCTAACTTGGCAGAGTGAGCCCACTGAAGAACGGCCAGACGAGTAGGAACGGGAACGAAAAGAAGGTTCCTAGGACAAGCGCGCGGCGACGGAGTGTGAGTGAGCGCTTGCTTTACCTGCCTCTCAATTCCCCAGACAGTCAACCCGACAACACGCCCCTCAGGGAGAATCCCCTCGGGGTCAGTGGAGGCTACTGAAGAACTGAAGAGACGAGACAAAGCATCAGGCTTGGTGTTCTTAGAGCCCGGACGATAAGAAATCACGAACTCGAAACGAGCGAAAAACAGCGCCCAACGCGCCTGACGCGCATTAAGTCGTTTGGCAGAACGGATGTACTCAAGGTTCCTATGGTCAGTCCAAACGACAAAAGGAACGGTCGCCCCCTCCAACCACTGTCGCCATTCGCCTAGGGCTAACCGGATGGCGAGCAGTTCGCGGTTACCCACATCATAGTTACGTTCCGACGGCGACAGGCGATGAGAAAAATACGCGCATGGGTGGACCTTGTCGTCAGAGAGGGAGCGCTGAGAAAGAATGGCTCCCACGCCCACCTCTGACGCGTCAACCTCGACAACGAACTGTCTAGAGACGTCAGGTGTAACAAGGATAGGAGTGGATGTAAAACGATTCTTGAGGAGATCAAAAGCTCCCTGGGCGGAAACGGACCACTTAAAGCACGTCTTGACAGAAGTAAGGGCTGTGAGAGGAGCTGCCACCTGACCGAAATTACGGATGAAACGACGATAGAAGTTCGCGAAGCCGAGAAAGCGCTGCAGCTCGACGCGTGACTTAGGGACGGGACAATCAATGACAGCTTGGACCTTAGCGGGATCCATCTTAATGCCTTCAGCGGAAATAACAGAACCGAGAAATGTGACGGAGGAGGCATGAAAAGTGCACTTCTCAGCCTTCACAAAAAGACAATTCTCTAAAAGGCGCTGGAGGACACGTCGAACGTGCTGAACATGAATCTGGAGTGACGGTGAAAAAATCAGGATATCGTCAAGGTAAACGAAAACAAAGATGTTCAGCATGTCTCTCAGGACATCATTGACTAATGCCTGAAAGACAGCTGGAGCGTTAGCGAGGCCGAAAGGAAGAACCCGGTATTCAAAGTGCCCTAACGGAGTGTTAAACGCCGTCTTCCACTCGTCCCCCTCCCTGATGCGCACGAGATGGTAAGCGTTACGAAGGTCCAACTTAGTGAAAAACCTGGCTCCCTGCAGGATCTCGAAGGCTGAAGACATAAGAGGAAGCGGATAACGATTCTTCACTGTTATGTCATTCAGCCCTCGATAATCTATGCAGGGGCGCAGAGACCCGTCCTTCTTCTTGACAAAAAAAAACCCCGCTCCGGCGGGAGAGGAGGAGGGGACTATGGTACCGGCGTCAAGAGCTACAGACAAATAATCTTCGAGAGCCTTACGTTCGGGAGCCGACAGAGAGTATAGTCTACCCCGGGGGGGGGTGGTTCCCGGAAGGAGATCAATACTACAATCATACGACCGGTGTGGAGGAAGAGAGGTGGCCCTGGACCGACTGAACACCGTGCGCAGATCGTGATATTCCTCCGGCACCCCTGTCAAATCACCAGGCTCCTCCTGTGAAGAAGAGACAGAGGAAACAGGAGGGATAGCAGACATTAAACATTTCACATGACAAGAGACGTTCCAGGAGAGGATAGAATTACTAGACCAATTAATGGAAGGATTATGACAAACTAGCCAGGGATGGCCCAAAACAACAGGTGTAAAAGGTGAACGAAAAATTAAAAAAGAAATGGTTTCACTATGATTACCAGAAACAGTGAGGGTTAAAGGTAGCGTCTCACGCTGAATCCTGGGGAGAGGACTACCATCCAGGGCGAACAAGGCCGTGGGCTCCTTTAACTGTCTGAGAGGAATGTCATGTTCCCGAGCCCAGGTCTCGTCCATAAAACAGCCCTCCGCCCCAGAGTCTATTAAGGCACTGCAGGAAGCTGACGAACCGGTCCAGCGTAGATGGACCGACAAGGTAGTGCAGGATCTTGAAGGAGAGACAGGAGAAGTAGCGCTCACCAGTAGCCCTCCGCTTACTGATGAGCTCTGGCCTTTTACTGGACATGAAGTGACAAAATGACCAGCGGAACCGCAATAGAGACAGAGGCGGTTGGTGATTCTCCGTTCCCTCTCCTTAGTCGAGATGCGGATACCTCCCAGCTGCATGGGCTCAGCACCCGAGCCGGCAGAGGAAGATGGTAGTGATGCGGAGAGGGGGGCAACGGAGAACGCGAGCTCCTTTCCACGAGCTCGGTGACGAAGATCAACCCGTCGCTCAATGCGAATAGCGAGTTCAATCAAGGAATCCACGCTGGAAGGAACCTCCCGGGAGAGAATCTCATCCTTTACCTCTGCGCGGAGACCCTCCAGAAAACGAGCGAGCAAAGCCGGCTCGTTCCAGCCACTGGAGGCAGCAAGAGTGCGAAACTCAATAGAGTAGTCTGTTATGGATCGATTACCTTGACATAGGGAAGACAGGGCCCTGGAAGCCTCCTCCCCAAAAACAGATCGATCAAAAACCCGTATCATCTCCTCCTTAAAGTCCTGATACTGGTTAGTACACTCAGCCCTTGCCTCCCAGATTGCCGTGCCCCACTCACGAGCCCGTCCAATAAGGAGAGATATGACGTAGGCGACACGAGCAGTGCTCCTGGAGAAAGTGTAGGGCTGGAGAGAAAACACAATATCACACTGGGTGAGGAACGAGCGGCATTCAGTGGGCTCCCCAGAGTAACACGGCGGGTTATTGATTCTGGGCTCCGGAGATTCGAAAGCCCTGGAAGTGGCCGGTGGATCGAGGCGGAGATGGTGAACCTGTTCTGTGAGGTTGGAGACTTTGGTGGCCAGGGTCTCAACGGCATGTCGAGCAGCAGACAATTCCTGCTCGTGTCTGCCTAGCATCGCTCCCTGGATCCCGACGGCTGAGTGGAGAGGATCCGAAGTCGCTGGGTCCATTCTTGGTCGGATTCTTCTGTTACGGTGCGTGAATGAGGACCCAAAAGCGAATTAACTTAAACAGAGCTTCTTTAATTACCAAACGTAGGTAGGCTCAGACGGACCAGCAGATTCCGACAGGACAAGACAAGGTTACAGCAAACATGACGACAGTCTGGTTCAGGCATGAAACACAACAAACAAGAATCCGACAAGGACAGGAGCAGAAACAGAGAGAGATATAGGGACCTAATCAGAGGGAAAAAGGGAACAGGTGGGAAAAGGGGTGACGAGGTGGTTAGGAGGAGACAAGGCACAGCTGGGGGAAAGAGGGGGAGAAAAGGTAACCTAACAACGACCAGCAGAGGGAGACAGGGTGAAGGGAAAGGACAGAGACAAGACACAACATGACAGTACATGACACATAGAAAGTTAGTTGCTATTTCAGTTTAATCCACCAGAAAAGACAAAACAAATAGTACAACCAATATTATGGTTAAACTCAAATACACTAATTGATTTAAAAAAAACATTTTTGGAGAAACAAAAACATTTAAACGGTATGATCTTTATAAATTATATTATAAATAGGACTGGTGGAGTTATGTCACACATGCAGCTAACAAAAATATATAGAAATAAAAAATTCAAAATGATAAGCAACTAATTGCAGCATTACCGCAAAAATGGAAGAGGAAAGTGGAAGGGGGAAAAAGTAATGAACCTGTCTGATGGCCCTGCATTAAAGACCAAAATTGGTTAAAGAAAATTGTGACAAGTGAAAAAGCATACCAGTTTCATTTAAAGACCAAAATATTGGCAGCTGTGCCACGTAGATTGCAAAATAGTTGGAAAGAGATTTTCGACGCACCAATTCCATGGCACACGGTTTGTTAATTGATACACAAACTGACGTCGGATTCAAAACGTAGAGTTTTTCAATTTAAATGATTATACAACATTCTTGCAACCGATAGTATGTTATATATATATCTATATATTGGGGATACAACCATTCCAGCTCTGCATATTTGGCTGCGAAGAGACAGAATCCTTAGATCACATTAGAACACCTATCTACATCGATGGGACCGCAGTGGAGAAGGTGGAAGGCTTCAAGTTCCTCAGCGTACACATCACTAATGATCTGAAATGGTCCACCCACACAGACAGTGTGGTGAAGAAGACATAACAGTGCCTCTTCAACCTCAGGAGGCTTAATAAATATGTCTTGGCCGTTAAAACCCTCCCAAAGTTTTACAGATGCACAATTGAGAGCATCCTGTCGGCCTGTCTCACCTGGTACATCAACTGCACTGCCCGCAACTGCAGGCCTCTTGAAAAGGGTAGTGAGCCTAAAGCATCCAAAGTCACAGGAAGGCCAAAAAGATCATCAAGGACATCAACCACCCTGAGCAACAGCCTGTTCACCTCGTTATCATCCAGAAGACGAGGTCAGTACAGTTGCATCAAAGCTGGGACCGAGAGACTGAAAAACAGCTTCTATCTCAAGGCCATCAGACTGTTAAATAGCCATGACCAGCCGGCTTCCACCCAGTTACAAAACCCTGCACCTTAGAGGCTGCTGCCCTATATACATAGACTTGGAATCACTGGCCACTTTAATAATGGAAAACCAGTCACATTAATCATGTTTAAATAATGTTTACATACTGATTTACTCATCTCATTTGTACTGTATATACTGTATTCTATGGTATTTTAGTCAATGCCACTCCGACATTGCTCAATCTAATATATATAAATTTCTTAATTACATTATTGAACTTTTAGTTTTGTGTGTATTGTTGTGTATTGTTAGATACTACTGCACCGTTGGAGCTAGGAACACAAGCATTTCGCTACACCCGCAACAACATCTGCAAAATGTGTGTATGTGACCAATAAAATTGGATTTGATTTGACTTGTTTTGGTACTGCCCATATGTTGCTTGTTTTTGGTCGCAGGTTCAGGAATGGCTGAGGACTTTTAACATGTATCTGCGCTACCTCTGCAAATAGCACTGCTGGGTGATTTGAAAAGTCATAGTCAATTAAAAATATAATAATACTCTTAGCAAAACGTTTTTAATTTACAATCTGCAGAAAGGTTCAGGACCTTCATGAAACATCACAGTAGTGAAAAATACACTACATGACCAAAAGTATGTGGGCACCTGCTCATTGAACATCTCATTCCAAAATCATGGGCAGTAATGTGAAGTTGGTCCCCCCTTTGCTGCTATAACAGCTTCCACTCTTCTGGGAAGGCTTTCCACTCGATGTTGGAACATTGCTGCGGGGACTTGCTTCCATTCACCACAAAAGCATTAGTGAGGTCGGGCACTGATGTTGGCCGATTAGGCCTGGCTCACAGTCAGTTTTCCAATTCATCCTAAAGGTGTTTGATGGGGTTGAGGTCAGGGCCCTGTGCAGGCCAATCAAGTTCTCCACATCGATCTCGACAAACCATTTCTGTATGGACCTTGCAAGGGGAAATTTTCATGCTGAAAGAGAAAAGGGCCTTTCCCAAACTTTTGCCACAAAGTTAGAAGCACAGAATCATCTAGAGTGCAATGCTGTAACATTAAGATTTTCCTTCACTGGAACTAAGGGGCCTAGCCCAAACCATGAAAAACAGCCCCAGACCATTATACCTCCTCCCACCAAACTTTACAGTTGGCACTATGCAATGGGACAAGTAGCGTCCTCCTGGCATCTGCCAAATCCAGAGTAGTCTGTCAGACTGCCAGATGGTGAAGCGTGAATAATCACTCCAGAGAACACATTTCCACTGCTCCAGAGTCCAATGGCGGTGAGCTTTACACCAATCCAGCAACCGCTTGGCATTGTGCATGGTGATCTTAGGCTTGTGTGCAGCTGCTCGGCCATGGAAACCCATTTCATGAAGCTCCCATTGAACAGTTCTTAATTGCTTCCAGAGGCAGTTTGAAATTCGGTAGCGAGTGTTGCAACCGAGGAAAGACGATTTTTACTTGCTATGCGCTTCAGCACTCTGCGGTCCAGTTCTGTGAGCTGTTGTTGCTCCTAGACATTTCCAATTCACAAATACAGCATTTACAGTGGACTGGGGCAGCACTAGCAGGGCAGACATTTGATGAACTGACTTGTTGGAAAGGTGGCATCCTATGACAGTGCCACGTTGAAAGTCACTGAGCTCTTTAGTATGGGCCATTCTACTGCCGATGTTTGCCAATGTTTGACTATGGAGATTGCATGGCTGTGTGCTCGATTTTACACACCTGTCAGCAACAGGTGTGGCTGAAATGGCCTAATCCACTAATTTGAAGGCGTGTCCACATACTTTTTACCATATAGTGTATTTGGCTAACAGAAATCAAAACTGGATTTGAGGGGTCGAGGGGAGCTGAGATAACTAATATACTGTGTCCATAAAATATATATAGTATGTATCAGCTGAATGTAGAAGCCCAAGTATTGTTGTCCAGTAGTTAACTCAAATTGGAGGAGGTGTAATGTAGATGCAGGGAGTCTGGAAGCAGGTCCGGTTATTGATTACCTTGATGTTGGGACAGGACAGCCCCCACACCTACTTCTGAAGCGTCCACCTCCACCGCGAAGAGCAACGTAGGATCTGAATGTTTAAGCAACGGGGCAGAGGTGAAATGACCCTTCAGTAAGTGGAAGGCTTTATCAGCTGCAGAGTTCCATCCCAACTTCCGGTGACCAACTTTGAGGAAAGAAGTGAGAGGAGAGGCGATCGAGCGAAAGTTCTTAATGAATTGGTGGTAGAAGTTGGCAAATCCTCCAAAAACATTGTTACTCCTTTGTGGTGATTGGGACTAGCCATGACCTTGACAGCATCCACATTCCTCTCATCCATCATGACTCCTTGCGAACTGATCCGGTAACCCAAAAAGGAGACCTACCCCTGATGGAATGGTCACTTCTCTGCCTTGACGTACAGGTGGTTGGTCAGGAGGTGTACCAGGACTACATGGACATGAGCGATGTGCTCCTCCAAGGTAGCCGAGTCGATGTGCATGACCACCTGGTGTCCGAGCATGTCACGGAACACCTCAGTGACAAATGCCTGGAACACTCACGGAGCGTCGGCCAATCCAAAAGGCATCACCAAGTACTCGTAGCGACCAGACATCGTGCTGAGGGCCATCTTCCATTCATCAAATTGTAGGCACTCCGCCGGCCCAACTTGGTGAATTAACGGCTGTTGTTCAATTGCGGCTGGCACCAACGGGAGAGGATAGCGGTACTTTGTGGTGATGGAATTCAGATTTCTGTAATCGATTGCTCAGACGCAATCCTTCGTTCTTCTTGGCCACGGAGTAGAAGCCTGCCTGATGCAGCGGAGGTGGACGTGCCGAATGGAACCCTGCTGGAGAGCCTCCTGGATGTACTCCTCCATGGCCTGGGCTTTTGCCACCGACAGAGGTTAGATGGGGCCGCGCAGAGGTGTATAGCCTGTAGGCAGGTCGATGGCACAGTCCCAGAGGTGACGAGGAGGGAGACAGGTGGCCTGGGTCCTGTAAAAAACCTCCTGAAGATCTTGGTATGCCTCTGTTGGGCTGAAGGGCAACCACAGGACTTTCAACCGACGTGGAATCACAGGGAAAGGGTAAACAGGTCTTCCGGCATTCGGGTGTCCAGTCTGCAATTTTCATCCCCAGACATGAGATGGTGTGGTTATAACGTTGAAGCCGTGGGAGGCCGAGGATGATCTTGTGTACGGGTGCACTGATGATGAGGAAGGGAAGGCTTTCTTGATGTATGGATTCCGCGATGAGGGTGAGTGGTGCTGTGATGTGTGTGATTGTCCCGGATCTCAGTGGTTGACTATCCAGTGCTTGAACCGGACAAGAAGAGGAGAGCGGGTCTGAGGTGAAGAGGCGAGGGGCTGGTCAATAAAATTCCCCATGGCACCGGAGTCCACTACAGCTGTAGAGACAAAACATGAAAGACAGCCAGCCAGTCAAAATGTTACTAGAAAAAGTTTGGACGGAAAGTGATTATGATGGAATACTCACGCCTAACCCAGGAGACAGATGACGTGGCTGTCCCTCTGCTCCCGTGGACCCCTGGTTAGAACGTACTGGACACCGTTGAAGCTGGTGCCCATCCTGTCCGCAATAAAACAGAACCTCAGCTGTCTACGACGGCTACTGTCTGAGAGGTGAGCACGTGCTCCGCCGTGGTCTGGCCCTCCTGCTGTAGTTGGAATAGGCGCTCACCCCCCTCTCTACCCTCTGGCGGATGGTCGAAGATCCCCCTGAACAGAGCCATGAACCCATAGGAACCCAGCTCTTCCTCTACTCTCTCCCTGACGGCCGTGGCCCAGTCCAACGAAATAGAGGGAGCTGTGGAGTAGGAAGCCACGTCATTTATATGGGGGATTGGAAATAATGCAGACAACTACATTGATAGAAGCCGCAATCTATCTGCGATATTAAATCTAGCCCTCCCCCAAAAAAGAAGGGATCCTTTTGGTAGATGGGTAAAAATAAAATAAATAGCAGACACTGAATATCCCTTTGAGCATGGTGAATTTGTTAATTACATTTTGGATGGTGTATCAATACATCCAGTCACTACAAAGATACCGGGGTCCTTCCTAACTCAGTTGCCATGAGGCCAATGGGGACTTTAAAACAGTTACAAAGTTTAATGGCTGTGATAGGACAAAACTGAGGATGGATCAACAATGGAGTAAAGCTAAGCACAGGCAAAATCCTATAGAAAAACCTGCTTCAGTCTGCTTTCCAACAGACATTAGGAGACAAATTCACCTTTCAGCAGAACCATAACCTAAAACACAAGGCCAAACATACACTGCAGTTGCTACCAAGACGACATTGAATGTTCCTTAGTGGCCTAGTTACAGTTTTGACTTATATTGGCTTGAAAATCTATGGCAATACTTAAAACCTGCTGTCTAGCAATGATCAACAATCAACTTGACAGAACTTGAATAATTATTTTAATGAGTAAATATTGTACCATCCAGGTGTGCAAAGCTCTTAGAGACCTCCCCAGAAAGACTCACAGCTATAATCACTGACAAAGATGCTTCTACAAATTATTGACTCAGGGGAATGAATACTTATGTAAATCAGATATTTCTGTATTTCATTTTCAATGAACTTGCATCAATTTCTTAAAACAGGTTTTCACTCTGTCATTATGTAGTATTGTCTGTAGATGGGTGAGAAAAATGATACATTTTAAACATTTTGAATTCAGTCTGTAATACAAACAAATGTGGGGTTATGAATACTTTCAGAAGGCACTGTATATTTACATTTTGGTCATTTAGCAGACACTCTTATCCAGTGCGATTTACAGGAGCAATTAGGATTAAGTAGCATGTTCAAGGGCACATTTTACACCCAGTCAGCACGAGGATTCAAACGGTATAGCCTTATTCTAAAATGGATTCAATTGTCCCCCCCCCCCCCCTCATCCATCTACAGAAAATACCCCATAATGACAAAGCAAAGACATTTTTATTTTTGCAAATCCATTAAAAAAAAAATCAAAATGGAAAAATCACAGTTAAATAAGATTTCAGACCTTTTACTCAGTACTTTGTTGAAGCACCTTTGGCAGCAAATTGAGCTTCAAGTCTTGTTGGGTATGACGCTACAAGCTTGGCATTCTTCATTGCAGATCCTTTCAAGCTCTGTCAGGATGGGGAGCATCGCTGCACAGCTATTTTCAGGTCTCTCCAGAGATGTTCAATCGGGTTTAAGTCCTGGCTCTAGCTGCGCCACTCAAGGACATTCAGAGACTTGTCCTGAAGCCGCTCCTGCGCTGTCTTGGCTGTGAGTTTAGGATTGTTGTCCTGTTGGAAGGTGAACCTTTGCCCCAGTCTGCGGTCCAGTGTGCTTTGGAGCAGGTTTTCATCAAGGATCTCTCTGTACTTTGCTCCGTTCATCTTTCCCTCGATCCTGACTAGTCTCACAGTCCCTGCCGCTGAAAAACATCCCCACAGCATGATGCTGCCACCACCTTGCTTCACCGTAAGGATGGTGCCAGGTTTCCTCCAGACGTGATGCTTGGAATTCAGGCCCAACAGTTTAATCTTGGTTTCATCAGACCAGAAAAAAATCTTGTTTCTCGTGGTCGGAGAGTCCTTTAGGTGCTTTTTGGCAAACTTCAAGCAGGCTGTCATGTGACTTTTTCTGAGGAGTGGCTTCTGTCTGGTCATTCTACCACAACGGCCTGATTGGTGGAGTGCTACAGAGATGGTTGTCCTTCTGGAAGTTACTCCTATCTTCACAGAGGAACTCTGGAGCTCTGTTAGAGTGACCATCGGGTTATTGGTCTCCTCCCTGACCAAGGCCCTTCCCCCCCGATTGCTCAGTTTGGCCGAGAGGCCAGCTCTAGAAGAGTCTTGGTGGTTCCAAACTTCTTCCATTTAAGAATGATGGAGGCCATTATGTTCAAGGGGACCTTCAATGGTGCATAAATGTTTGGGTACCCTTCCCCAGATCTGTGCCTCGACACAGATCCTGTCTTGGAACTCCTTGGACAATTCCTTTGACCTCATGGCTTGGTTTTTACTCTGACATGCACTGTCAACTGTGGAACCTTTCCAAATCATGTCCAATCTATTGAATTTACTACAGGTGGACTCCAATCAAGTTGTAGAAACATCTCAAGGATGATCAATAGAAACATGATGCACCTGAGCTCCATATCAAGTCTCATAGCAAAGTGACTGAATACTTATGTAAATAAGGTATTTATGTGTTTTTATTAGTAATACATTTTTAAAATGTCAAACAACTTGTTTTTTCTTCGTCATTATGGGGTATTGTGTGTAGGATGAGGATTTTTTTTTAATCCATTTTTTGAATAAGACTTAACGTAACAAAATGTGGAAAAAAGGAAGAGGTCTGAATACTTTCCCTGAATACACTGTATAGTGCTCTATTGGCCCTGGTCAAAAGTAGGGCACTATATAAGGCATAGGGTGCCATATGGGATGCAGATACTCACTAGTTGTCTAGGGACAGGGAATCTCCAGGGTGTTGATTATGGCAACAAATAAACTACTGTCCAGCTGATTGGTGCAGAGCTCTGCTGGTTGGTGGAGGTAGTCAATGATCTCGATTGCCACTGACAGCTTCAAATTGCGGCATGACAGACACAATCATCTCCCCTATTCACTCCTTGCACCTCACTGGCACTGGGTCCCATTCTCCCCCTTCTCCAAAAGGCCATATCGTGCTCACAGACTCGGCGAGAAAAACACAGAGACGCCTGTCAAAGAGAGATAAGGTAGTAGGACTAAAATAAGCACTGGGTAATGTCTTCTTGCCTCCTAGCGTAATGATTCTCCGACAACATCAGTAATTGTGGGATTTAAGCGATGGTGACAAATCTCTTTGGACTGGTTTGTGGGATAATTCCATTACCGGTATATCTCGTCTCAGCTGGATGCCAGCCTTGGGATGAGTCAGAGCCCTCCTGTGTTGTTGATTGTTTCCCACCGAAATATCAAAGGGATTTATCATCTCAACAATACATCCCTGTACACTTGTTAACTTCACAGTCATCCTTGTGTGTGTGTGTGCTCCTGTCATGTGTGTGCCCTCCTGTCATGTTTGTGCCCTCCTGTCATGTGTGTGCTTTCAGAACTTATAGCCTTGGGGTTAGTATGCGATGGGAACACTTTTCTGTTCTCATGGGAAACAATAAACCTTGTCAAACACTACTGTGGCAAGAAGTGTTTTGGAAGGGAGGACATCGAAAATGACCATACCTTGTGTATTCAATCACAAAATAGTTTTTGGATCATCTACTTCAGTTTTTTTTACTTCTTAATCTTGGACGTTATCAAAAATGGCGCAAATAATGCAAAAATAATGCATTTCACAAGAAAAGCATTTTTATTCTGCACTTTTGAAAAATACTGTAGCCTGCTGAAGTTAATAGACACAACGTGAGCTATACAGATACCCCTTTCAAGTCGGCTTCCCAGACACAGGTCAAACCTAGACTAAGTGTTTTGATGTCGAATCTCCACTGAGTTCTGTTTAGTCCAGGATCAGACTTCATCTGTGCCTGGGAAGCCGTCCCCAAGTCTCTTGTACATCTTCTTTTGATGAAAAGTTTCAACACTCCACACTGTGGACAATGAGTACCATGCAATACAATACAAATACTACCCATTCCTCATCACAGTATATCACACAGAACAATTAGTGCGTGTTGCATTAAAAACACTTTTTATATATATATATTATGTCAATGTGATATTGAAATCCATTTCAATTCTATAGTAAGAGTGATTGGGGGTGTATCAACCTCCCGATGATCATCCAACTCTGTGCCAGTTAGTTTATACTTTTATCAGAATCTCATCACAGAGGGTTAACTATTACCACACTATACTATTACCATTACTATTACTATACTACTATTGCGTTGAGATAACAATGTCTATAGTAATTCTTTTTCCGGACACAACTTTGAGCACAGCTGGCTGTTTGAAAGGGCCTACAGCCACTTTGCTTGTTGGTCTTCAGATAAACTTTCAAAACCGCTTTTTGAATTCCACGGCAATGCCACTCGGCTGATTGAATGCATAGTGGTGTTTATTCTGTCAAACGACTGATATGGAGTGAAGTTTATAGTTTTAAGGGAATAGTGGAGCACTGTTTTCCATGATACCTCTATAACATTCTCATTACACTTTTTTTTAAAACTTTTTTTTATAGAACCTTCATTTATCTAGGCAAGTCAGTTTAGCACACATTTTTTTATTTAGAATGACAGCCTACCCTGGCGACACTGGGTCAATTGTGCACCACCCTATGGGACTCCCAATGACAGCCGGTTGTGATACTGCCTGGAATCAAACCAGGGTCTGTAGTGACGCCTCTAACAATGAGATGCAGGGCCATAGACCGCTGCGCCACTCGGGAGCCAATACAGTCCTCCCCATTTTAAAGAGTGACATACCTAAACCTACACAAAACAGTCTCTCTCGTGACTCCAAGTACAGCAACTTGCATACAAGCAGACCACTGTGAGCCATATTTTTTTTTATTTTTTAGATAAGACAAATCATTTTACAGATGTAGAGTTACACTCAAGAGAAAAATGATTCAAACAGAAAAGCTTCGGTTTGCAAACCCTTTGGGGTTTTGCCAACAGTAGTGATGGACATGAATAATACATTGGTGCACCTGAGGACATCCTCATCAAACAGTGAGGTGTTTAATAGAAATATGCAATATTTATCCATGGCTTGTCTCAGTGCACATGCCCCTGTCTTTCTCCTGTTTATACCTTCAATCATTTATATTTGAACACGTGTGTTGTCCAGCACCTAAGAAGCATTCAAATATAATACGCCTGTTGTTGTGGTGGTGGTATACTGCAGACCCAATAGTAGGGCTTCAGGTATTATATGCTCTCTCAAGAGAGAGGGATTCCATGAAAAGCAATGCCTTCTCTGACCCCATCCCGTGCTAGCACGCACTCCAGCACATTTCAGTGCAGAACCTTTACAACCTGAGGTGTGTTCATTCCACCGATTCTGTTGCAAAACGTTTCTTAGACGGAAGCAAACGGAACATAATGGAGAAGAACTTACCTGAATTTGTCTACTAGAAACTTTAGTTTTAGTTGCAAAACCGAACATTTTGCAATTGTTTGGTAGAATGATTACTCCCCTGAAAGTTGTTAAAATACATTTAGTTCCAGTGCAGTACTTTTTTCAAACGATGGTTAGGCCAAGATGGCTGTTACTGGGGAGGGGCCTGATGTCAAGAAAACCTTCACCTGCATCTCACACACAAAGAAGATGGTCATAGAGACAGATGCATGCAAAAATGTGCGCGCATCTCTCTCTCTCTCTCTCTCTCTCTCTCTCTCTCTCTCTCTTTAAAAAAAAGCAAACAGTTCAAATTATTTTGCGGTGATATTGATTATGCCTGAATCTCTCTGTGCTGAGTGCAGTGGGCTCTGACAGTCACTCTCAATTTGGGTAGCAGTGATGAGGCCCCTCCTCTACAGATACACCGTGACATCAGAAATGCAGAACTCACTCTCACACCACATGTCATCCATCCAGCCCCTGTCTAGACAGAAGGAAGATGTCTTTCAAAAGATGCTCAGATCAGCTCAGTGCAAGGTGAAACATTATCACAGATGCTGCCTATAATACAGTAGTCATTTCACAGAAGCATCTCTTTCAGGCAAAATACATACTGTGCCTAGAAGATATTTCATCTGTAAGGCATTGTAGGTTGCCGTTGTTAGTCGATGAATCTAATATTCTCAATGTTGTTTTGCTTTTTGCTTGTGAATATTGCATATGTGTAACTCACAGAACAAGCCAAGGTACCAAGGATATTGCTCTAATCCAGCTGTCATCTCCATAGTTCATAATATAATGTAGTGGTTCCTAATCCTTTTTCGGTTACTGTACCACCAACTGAATTTTGCTCTGTCTGGAGTACCCCTGAAGTACCCCTTCATATGCATTTGACCAGTAGTCCTATGGTCTCATGAGTCTCCTCAAGTACCCACTGTGGATAGGATAAGTACCCCCATGGGTCCGAGTACCTCAGGTTGGGAACTACTGATATATAGTTAATTACAGTATAAAACGCTTAACACTGTAACAGTCCATGGCATTCAAAAACCTGTATAGTATACAGGCATTGTCCATGATGCATTCATAAAAACAGGTGATTCACAAGTGGAACTGAACCAGGACAAAACCGACAAAAAAATCAAGAAACAGAAACAACGTTTCAAAGAAAAACATTAGTAAGAGCTCGATCCAAAAATACAATACGTCATATTTCCACCTCGTGCCCGCCAAAGAACTCATGGATGAACAATGTTACAAATGAATTGTGTTTGCTCAGACCTCACCGTGGAAAATCTCCAGTGACAGATCGGACTTGGCTGACAACCAGTGGTGTCCTGGCTGGCTCTTCAAATCAAATCTAACTTTATTTGTCACATGCGCCGAATACAACAAATGGAGACTTCACCTTTACTTTACCGCTGACTTACAAGCCCTTAACCAACAGTGCAGTTCAAGAAGAGTTAAGAAAATATTTACCAAGTAGACTAAAATAAAAAGTAATAATACAAAGTCACACATTAAGAATAACGAGGCTATATACAGGGGGCACTGGTAGCGAGTCAGTGTGCGGGGGTACAGGTTAGTTGAGGTAATTTGTACATGTAGGTGGGGGTCAAGTGACTTGTACATGTAGGTGGGGGTGAAGGGGGGTGGACAATGTATATTGTGATTTTAATTGTTCAGCAGTATTAGGGCTTGGGGATAGAAGCTGTTGAGGAGCCTTTTGGTCCTAGACTTGGCGCTCCGGTACCTCTTGCCGTGTGGTAGCAGAGAAAACAGTCTATAACTTGGGTGACTGGAGTCTCTGACAGTTTTATGGGCTTTCCTCTGACACCGCCTATTGTATAAGTCCTGGATGGCAGGAAGCTTGTACTGGGCCGTTCGCACTGCCCTCTGTAGCGCCTTACGGTCAGATGCCGAGCAGTTGCCATACCAGGCGGTGATGCAACCGGTCAGGATGCTCTCGACGTGCAGCTGCAGAACCTTTTGATGATCTGGGGACACATGCCAAATCTTTTCAGTTTCCTGAGGGGGAAAATGTTTTGTCGTGCCCTCTTCACGACTGTCTTGGTATGTTTGGACCATGATAGTTCGTTGGTGATGTGGACACCAAGGAACCTGAAGCTCTCGACCCCCTCCACTACCGACGTGAGTGCCACGGGGAGGTAATCCTTTAGGCAGGTTACTTTCGCTTCCTTGGGCACAGGGACTATGGTGGTCTTCTTGAAACATGTAGGTATTACAGACTCAGTCAGGGAGGGTTTGAAAATGTCAGTGAAGACACTTGACAGTTGGTCAGCGCATGCTTTGAGTACACGTCATGGTAATCCATCTCGCCCAGCAGCTTTGTGAATGTTGACCTGTTTAAAGGTTTTTTTTCACATCGGCTACCGGACCGTTATCACACAGTCATCCAGAACAGCTGGTGCTCTCGTGCATGCTTCAGTGTTGGGATGAGGTCAGGGAGGATATCCTCCTCCCACAAAAAATGTATTCTCTGGTTGCACATGTGACATGCTGGTAAAAATTTGGTTAAACTAATTTAAGTTTGCCTGCATTAAAGTCCCCGGCCACTAGGATCGCCGCTTCTGGGTGAGCATTTTCATTTTTGCTTATGGCCTTTTAGAGTTGGTTGAGAGCTGTCTTAGTGCAAGCTTTGTTCTGTGGTGGTAAATGGATGGCTACGAATAATATAGATGAGAACTCTCTTGGTAGATAGTGTGGTCTACAGCTTATGACAAGGTACTCTACCTCAGGTGAGCAATACCTCGAGACTTCTTTAATATTAGACATTGCGCACCAGCTGTTATTGACAAATAGACCCCCCCCCCCCCCCCCCTCTCAGAAGGCTGCCCGATCTGCGGCCCCTTTTCCTGAGTCTTTTCTTCAAGCAAAAGGTGTGGATCTGGGCCTGTTCCAGTGAAAGCAGAATATCCTTCTCATCGGACACGTTAAAGAAAACATTTTCTTCCAGTCCGCGGTGAGTAATCGCTGTTCTGATGTCCAGAAGTTATTTTAGGTCATAAGGGACGGTAGCATTATGTACACAACAAGTAAAAAAATAAGTTACACAAAACGCAAAAAAACTAACAAGGCTAGCACAATTGGTTGGGAGAATGTAAAATGTCAGCCATGTTCTTCGGTGCCATCTGGTCTTCAGTGCACTCCAGTGCTCCCCAGCTGTCAGCTGCACTCAGCCTGTGTACAAGTAAGGAGCAACCTTTGGCAAAAAACCTAACATCCTAAAAGGACAACAGATGGATTCAGAACCACTTATAAACATGTCCGACTGCCTTTGAGACTCCATATTTGGTGAACAGCTAGGTGAATTTGGCAAAAAAGCTACATTATTTTGAAGATAATGACAGCATCTGTATACCGGTGGAGGCTACTGGGAGGAGGACAGCTTATGATAATGGCTGGAACAGAGAAAATGGAATGGCATCAAACCATGTGTTTGATGTATTTGATACCGTTCCACCAATTCCGCTCCAGCCATTACCACTAGCCTGTCCTCCCCAATTAAGGTGCCACCAACCTCCAGTGCTGTATACAGTTCAGGCCCAGTCAAGAGATTTTAGGTTCAATTACTATGGTTGTTGAGTAACATGCTGCTTGCAAAGGATAAATATTACCATGTTAGTACGCGGCAGGTAGCCTAGTGGTTAAGAGCGTTGGACTAGTAACCGGAAGGTTGCAAGTTCAAACCCCCCAGCTGACAAGGTACAAATCTGTCGTTCTGCCCCTGAACAGGCCGTCATTGAAAATAAGAATTTGTTCTTAACTGACTTGCCTAGTTAAATAAAGGTAAAAAAAAATAAGGGACAAATGAATTGCAAAAGAAGACACAGTAAGATAGTTGGTGTCGTAACACATTGTAAGTGTTTTATAAGGACATTATGAAGCACTACGTCAAATAAAATAAGACATTGTCAGTGTACACCATGCCAACTTACAAAAGCTATTGCATAGAAACTCTAATATGGTTTGCCAGTTGAGCAAAGTGTCTTGTGTTTAAAGGCTCCAGGGTTGCAGTCCTACCTTGGGAATTCATGCTTAATGGGCCGCTGCCTAGTTCTGTCACACAGCACATCAAAGTTGGCCTCAGTGCTTCATGATAAAACATCTACAGGTCATGACTTATTGAGCTTCCTCAAATTGCTTCTCGCTGTGCCAGAAGCAGTCCCAGTTGTGGGACGGGCTCCATTATTGCCTCGGTCTGGAGAAGCACCACCATCACAACATCGATGTCTGCTTCCATTAAATCAACTTCTTACAGCCAGAGAAGAAGTTGAGTCAGCGAGTCTGCTGGTCCATTATAAACCATCCTCACGCTGTGAGGGAAGCAGGTACATACCAAACACAAAGTTAGGGATTGCGAAATTCAAATTCAGATGGGAATAAGCAGGAAATCCAGGAATCCTTCAACCAGGAGTTCCGCAACCCTAAAGCAGACACAAAGATGCTGGATGTGGTACGAAAGAGAGGAAACAGAACAGAGAGAGAATATATTTGGCTCTAAAGGATATAATGAGAAATATACTGTCCTTTGGAGAGGAATCATCAAGTTTGGGATGTGGAGACAATTCAGTAGTGACCATTACAAGTTGATTGAAAGGGAAAGGGGGACACCTAGTCAGTTGTACAACTGAATGCATTCAACTGAAATGTGTCTTCTGCATTTAACCCAACCCCTCTGAAACATAGAGTTGCGGGGGCTGTCTTAATCGACATTGACGAACAGTGGGTAAACTGCCTTGCTCAGCGGCAGATCAACAGATTTTTACCTCGTCAGCTCGGGGAGTCGATCCAGCAACCTTTCGATTATGGGCCCAAATAGAATAGCATCGCCCATTTATGAGAAGCATGATACAGACATGTTGGCCTGATATTGATTGATTGCACATTGTGTATCTTGAATATGATAGTGTGTGTCAAACATATTTTTGAAAGGTGTATATGACGACAAGCGAGATATGCTGTATCTTTACTGTACAGGTAAAGAAAAAGTAACCTTCTAAGGCACCACTGTGTAGGAGGAGGTGCCAGCTTTGTAGCCTATACCTACAGTAGGCCTACGCTGTTCTCATACAACAACCTCGTCTCAGAGCATTTCGTATTATTCTGTACGTAAATCCGAAACACTCCATTTAGTATGATATGTTATGTTTGGTAAGGTTACATAAGAGAGATGGTTACTTAAGGCAAAAAACAGAAGTCCAACTGCTGGTCAGGGTAGATGGGTGGATGTATAACGTAAAGGTCTAGCAAACCAAAGGTTGCGAGTTCAAATCTCATTATGGACAACCTTAGTATTTTAGCTAATTAGGCACTTTTCAACTACTTACATGTTAGCTAACCCTTCCCCTAACCTTAACCCTTACCTAACCCTAACCATAACCCTTTTAGCTAACCGTAACCATAACCCTAACCTTAACCCTTCAACCTAACTCCTAAACTTAACCTTAACCCTATACCATTGGCCTAACTAACCTTAATGAGCTAGCTAATGTTAGCCACCTAGCCTAGCATATGTTTTGCACATTCGTAACACATTCTACATTTTGCAAATTCGTAAAATATAACCGAATTGTAATTTGTAACATATCATACGAAATGAGGGATGGACATCCACAAATGAATACATACCATACGAAATTAAACATATCATACTAAATGGAGTGTCCCATTTAAGAGAGGAAGGAAAGAAGAGATGGATGGCTCTGCTGCCTTCAGCCTTTGCTAATGATGTCATCTGAGGAGAAAAAGAGAGGGCCAATCACTCACAGTCACTATCAGCCTCTTCACAAACTGCATGTCTGCTAGTTAACATGACAAACAGCATGCTTAAAAAACATTGGAAAAACAAGAAAAACTACGGCATGTGCAAACCTTGTCTACATATCTGTCAATACAGATTTATCTTACAGTAAATTGTACAAGTTTGGTAAAAATGGTGGTAGTTCCCCCCCCTCAGTACCATTTCTTTATGTTGAATAATTTCTCTGATGTGACCATTATGGCAAAACCTGCCACGTGTTACAGTTTGATTTGGTTCATTTTCCAGTGTGTTACCTTTATTGAGACAACTGTCCCCTGCTCTCATATACAGTCTAATGGCTTGTGTCACACCTTTAAAAACGTGCATCAGCTGTCACAAAAGATCAGCGTCCGCTGCACAGAGAGAGCCGCTCTCACAAAAGAGCACTGTTGTTCGGTTGCCCTGTACTGTAAGTTTATTGTTACAAACTAAAGGTCACAAAATAATAGACTGCTTTTAATCTCCCTCTCGCGGGCCGAGTTTAAAATAGCCTCTGCACAGGTATTGCTGTGGAAAATGCATATTATTCACATGTCACGCAGAAATATTCATGAAATGTTTGTAGAACCCTTTTAAAAACCTCTAACATTGTATTATCTGTTTTAAATAGAGAAGCCACCTGGGCGGGTATACAGATCAAAGTAGTAGTCTGGGAGAGTTGCACCTGGCTGAAGTTATGGAGGCTTTGATGTGTATTCCACTTGATCCTTCCTTTGTAACCATTATACTCCTCCCCTAGTGAAAAGGGACAAAGATTGAAATGATCCGTATTTAAAGCCCCCATGCAGTCTTTTTCATAAAATGTTTTATATCATCACTGTGTGTCTAATAAATCACGTTGTGTGTGTATATTTCATGAAAATAACTCAAAATGTATGCTTTATTATTTATTTCCCTGAGCCTCCCGATAATGTGGGCGTGTTAATACAAATTTACATGCATTTACATACACAGCCCTGATTGGTGGATAGGATCATCTAGGGCTTTCACCGCGGAGCCCTTCAAAGTAGGTGGGTACACATGCAAATAAAAGACGCCTGGTCGTTGGTCAGAATAATCACATCATATTGTGACGTCATGTTCTGGGCCATAATCTCCATACCATCTTAATATGCTGAAATTACAGGTACAGTTCTCACACTATAATGGTATTATTATATATTTTTTAAATTTCATAGTGTTCTTTCGACCGCATATTGTGGAAATATTATCAACAAAATAGGAAAATCCTTATTTTTGACTGCACTGTCCCTTTTAAAGAGGGAAAGGAGGAATGTCACAGCCAAACAGATGGGAGTCTGAAATAGAGTTCTTCCGTGTTGCTTGAGCATGAAGAGGTGAGGGGGGGAAAGTGGTTGTGACAGCAGTTAGAGGGGTGTTTAAAGTGCTGACAGGTAAGCTGGCAGTACACTGCTGCTGTGGGAGAGGTGAAAGAGTACAGTGCCCATTAATCTCAGCTCGCAGTCGGAGCGGGACCTCTCCTCTGACCTCCCTGCCCCTGCTCAGGGAGACAATCCTGACCTCTCATCGCCATAGGGGAACACCTGACCACACTACATCTTACCAGCACACTCTCCTGTCAATGTTACCCTGGTCTTTTACATAATACCTGGTCACTGGGGTAAGCCATTTGACATGTCAGAATACTAAGACTGAAAAAAAAAGTCCTGCCTAGACTGAGGCTTACCTAATATGGACACTGTACAGAATGTAAAATCAGTTATGTATACTTTTTGGACAGAGATGGATGAGAGATGCAGCAAAACTTAACATTGAGAAAATGTAGTGGTCAATGCATGCTGGACACAGCACTCTGGACACATCATTAAAGCCATATGCTTCCACTTTTAAGAGGATTTATTAGCCAATATCAGACCCACTCCTTAAATAAACTGGACCTCATACACTGCAGGACCAGAGCGCTATAGGACTGCAGTGTAATCTCAGTCTTGGTTTGCCTGCTAAACAGCTCATTTCTTTTGACTTCAAATGCCTAAAAAGTTGCAATGTTATTTACAGTTGAAGTCGGAAGTTTACGTACACCAAATACATTTTAAACTCAGTTTTTCACAATTCTTGGAATTTAATCCTAGTAAAAATTCCCTGTCTTAGGTCAGTTATGATCACCACTTTATTTTAAGAATGTGAAATGTCAGAATAATAGTAGCAAGAATTCACATTCCCAGTGGGTCAGAAGTTTATATACACTCTATTAGTATTTGGTAGCATTGCCTTTAAATGGTTTAACTTGGGTCAAACATTTCGGGTAGCCTTCCACAAGCTTCCCACAATAAATTGAGTGAATTTTGGCCCATTCCTCCTGACGGAGCTGGTGCAACTGAGTCAGGTTTGTAAGGCCTCCTTTCTCGCACACGCTTTTTCAGTTCTGCGCACACATTTTCTATAGGATTGAGGTCAGGGCTTTGTGATGGCCACTCCAATACCTTGACTTTGTTGTCCATAAGCCATTTTTCCACAACTTTGGAAGTATGCTTGGGGGCATTGCTCATTTGGAAGACCCATTTGCAACCAAGCTTTAACTTCCTGACTAATGACTTGAGATGTTGCGTCAATATATCCACATAATTGTACTTTCCTCATGATGCCATCTATTTTGTGAAGTGCACCAGTCCCTCCTGCAGCAAAACATCCCCAAAACATGATGCTGCCACATCCGGGCTTCATAGTTGGGATGGTGTTCTTCGGGTTGCAAGCCTCCCCCTTTTTCCTGTAAACATAACGATGGTCGTTATGGCCAAACAGTTCTATTTTTGTTTCATCAGACCAGAGGACATTTCTCCAAAAAGTATTATCTTTGCCCCCATGTGCAGCTGCAAACCGTAGTCTGGCTATTTTATGGCGGTTATGGAGCAGTGGCTTCTTCCTTGCTGAGCGGCCTTTCAGGTTATATCAATATAGGACTCGTTTTACTGTGGATGTAGATACTTTTGTACCTGTTTCCTCCAGCATCTTCACAAGGTCCTTTGCTGTTGATCTGGGATTGATTTGCACTTTTCGCACCAAAGTACGTTCATCTCTAGGAGACAGAACGCGTCTTCTTCCTGAGCGGTATGATGGCTGCGTGGTCCCATGGTGTTTATACTTGCGTACTATTATTTGACAGGTAAACGTGGTACCTTCAGGTGTTTGGAAATTGCTACCAAGGATGAATCAGACATGTGGAGGTCAACAATTCTTTTTTCGAGCTCTTGGCTGATTTCTTTTGATTTTCCCATGATGTCAAGCAAAAAGACACTGAGTTTGAAGGGAGGCCTTGAAATACATCCACAGGTGCATCTCCAATAGACTCAAATGACTCAAATGAATGACTCCAACCTAAGTGTATGTATACTTCCGACTTCAACTGTACATTATTTATGGTGTTTGTAATTAGGGGTTTACAGCGAAGCTATTATTTTCTATATTACATTTTTTGTTACATGATCAAATAACTCATGCAAAGATGGGTAACTATTTTTTAAATTTGGCACACAGGAACTAGAGGCCATGGGTAACTTGGTCAAAAAGAATGGCACCGATTGGTCTATAACTTGTACTGTTATAAGCAGTCTCACTTAAAATAGACACTTTGTATATAGGAGTCTTTTCTCGTAATGAACAAATTTGTAACGGTTTTCTTGAGTTGAAGGCGAGGCGGACCAAAATGCAGCGTGGTTTCTATTCATGGTTCTTTAATGAAGAAACTACACATGAACAAACTAACAAAACAATAAACGTGAGAAAACCTAACCAGCCTATCTGGTGACAACAAACACAGAGACAGGAACAATCACCCACGAAACACTCAAATAATATGGCTGCCTAAATATGGTTCCCAATCAGAGACAACGATAAACACCTGCCTCTGATTGAGAACCACTCCAGACAGCCATGGACTATGCTAGATACCCCCACTAAGCCACAAACCCAATACCTAACAAAAACCCCAAGACAAAACACAGCACATAAAAAAAAACATGTCACACCCTGGCCTAACCAAATAAATAAAGAAAACACAAAATACTAAGACCAGGGCGTGACAAAATTGGCCTCAAGGACCCATACGGTCCGCCAGGATAGATTTTCCTCCGTCTTGGAAATTTTGTAACACCTTTGCAAAACTTATTGTCTTGAAAATGAGTCCAAATAACACCAAATTTGTTATGTAGGCCCATGGTACATCTCTTAATTGAGTTTGATTAAGAGATACCTGAGTTATTGGTGAATCAGGAGATCTGATTATACTTGTCGATTTAAATCCTACGTATATCCACTCCGCAATGGCCTATCAACTTGAAATATTTTAGGTTCATCAAATACATGACCATGACGAACCATGTTAACTTTGGCATTGATATCTTTAAAAATATGGAAAGTATTAACAATGTACTTTTTTGACTATGGTAACACTAATGCTTAAAATAATAATAAAAAAATCTACTTCTCATGGACTAAAAGTCAGATTCACCCAAATGTGGTCTTTGAACATTGAGAAAACATTGAGAAAATAATGTTGATGCATTCAAAGATGGCCACACTATACCAGTAGATGCATATTAACACATACGCTAATATACAAAAACGTGCTAAAAATACTTAATCTCAAATTACACTAAATTCAGAATGTAGGCCCATGGTACATGTCTTAACTTAGTTTGAGAAAAGCTACAGGATAAAAAAAAAAAGATTTTACATGTCAATTTAAACCACTGTAAATTCACTCCACAGTCGCCTATTAACTAGAAACATGTAATCGCTATCATGGACATCCCTAAGATGAACCATACTACATTTAGTATTGATTTTTTTTAAACAAGGAAACTATTTACAACTCCTTGCATATATAACGCTAATGCTCAAAATCATCTGCAATCATCTTCTCCTCACAAACCATACATCACAGATTTTGTATTGAGACTCAGTACAACAGTCTTTAATGGTTTTGGGAAACAATAGCTTCCTTAGAAGCTGTGTGAAGATAAAGTTACTGTAGACCACAGAGTTGGTATATAAGCCATTAAGTAATGACTTTGAGAATGATTACCTGTTGCATTCAAAGATAACCAACCTACAGCACTACACTTAAGTTCAATTGCATCATCCTTGTGGTATTGAGAGAACCATGGTAATGCTTTCACTCATTGCACATAAAGGAAGATAGTTCCATCATGATAGAATGCTTGCTTTGTTATCCAACTGATTGGTCTCGTAGACTAGATGTAACATATATGTAAATGTAAATCTGGGACACTCAAATCAGTATGATATATTACACATACGATCAATGCATATGGTCATTCATTAGTGGTCAGTCTGATTGTCTTTTCGGCATAATTTGAAGATATTCTCCTGCACTTTCCTATAATTTTTTGTATAATCCACAAAAATGTTGGACCACATCACATATGTGCAGATATTGGCTAAAACTCAAATTGCTTTGGGTTTGGTCCACGTGGGGAGAAATGTAGGGAAAATAGGGATTTTGTGGCTAATTGAGGTAAAACAAAAAGAATGGCACCGATTGGTCTATAACTTGTACTGTTATAAGCAGTCTCACTTAAAATAGACACTTTGTATATAGGAGTCTTTTCTCGTAATGAACAAATTGGCCTCAAGGACCCATACGGTCCGTCAGGATGGATTTTCCTCCGTCTTGGAAATGTTGGAAAACCTTTTCAAAATGTATTGTCTTGAAAAATGAGTCCAAATAACACTAAATTTGTTATGGGGCGGAAGGGTAGCCTAGTGGTTAGAGCGTTGGATTAGTAACCGGAAGGTTGTAAGTTCAAATCCCCGAGCTGACAAGGTACAAACCTGTTGTTCTGCCGTCATTGAAAGGCCTTCATTGAAAATAAGAAAAATGTTCTTAACTGACTTGCCTAGTAAAATAAAAAAATGTGGGTGTAAGGGTGTCTTCCTACTCTAACGAGGAGGAGTAGTAGGAAGGATTGGAGGACCAATGCGCAGCGTGGTAAGTGTCTATATTGTTTAATAAGAATACTGAACACTGAACAAAACAATAAACGACAACGTGAAATATCAAAACCGAAACAGTTCCGTGTGGAACAAACACTGACACGGAAAATAATCACCCACAACTCAAAAGTGAAACCAGGCTACCTAAGTATGGTTCTCAATCAGGGACAACGATAGACAGCTGCCTCTGATTGAGAACCATACCAAGCCAAACACAGAAATCCCAAAACATAGAAAAAGGAACATAGACAACCCACCCAACTCACGCCCTGACCATACTAAAACAAATACATAACAAAACATAACAATCAGAACGTGACAATAGGCCCATGGTACATCATAGCAGCACCCACCCGTAACACGCGCTCCAGCAGGTATATTTCACTGGTCACCCCCAAAGCCTATTCCTCATTTGGTCGCCTTTCCTTCCAGTTCTCTGCTGCCAATGACTGGAACGAATTTCAAAAATCACTGAAGCTGGAGACTCATATCCCCTTCACTAACTTTAAGCATCAGCTGTCGGAGCAGCTCGCAGATCATTGCACCTGTACATAGCCCATCTGTAAATAGCCCATCCAACTATCTCTACTTGCATATTCATCTTCTGCACATCTATCACTCCAGTGTTTATTGCTAAATTGTAATTACTTCGCCACTAAGGCCTATTTATTGCCTTACCTCCCTAATCTTACCTCATTTGCACACACTGTATATAGATTTTTTTCTATTGTGTTATTGACTGTACGTTTGTTTATTCCATGTGTCGCACTGCTTTGCTTTATCTTGGCCAGGTTTCAGTTGTAAATGAGAACTTGTTCTCAACTGGCCTACCTGGTTGAATAAAGGTTAAATAAAAAAAATACAAAAATTAGCTGATACACAAAACGACGCCGGATTCAAAACATAGAAATATCAAATTTAATCTTGCAACCAATAGAATGTTACATATTTGGGAGATACAACCATCCCAACTCAGGTATTGTCCATATGTTTTTGGTTGCAGGTTCAGGAATGGCTGAAGAACTGCAACATATACCTGGAGGTAACTCTGCAAATAGCACTGCTGGGTGATTTGAAAAGTCATAGTCAATTGATCAATAATACTTTTAGCAAAAATGTTTTTCTTTAATTTACAATCTGTAGAAACTATGAGAATAGGAAGGTTGAGAACTTTTGTGAAACATCACAGCAGTTGAAAAATATATGGCAAATAGAAACTGGATGGTGTTGAGAGATATAGTGGCTTGCGAATGTATTCACCCCCCTTGGGAAAACAACAAGTTAACTAATGTACAATATGCTGGGTGCGTAAATATGTATAGGTTCAGAACTTTTGAGAAAAAGCACAGTTATGCATATATGGCAAATAGAAATCAAAACTGGATGGTCTTCAAAGATAGATGGGAGGGGTTGAAGTTAGCTGAAGGATATGAAAAAAAGAAGATAACTATTGTAAAATACATTGTGTCCGTAAATTGTATATATGATGTATAAGCTGGAAGTAGAAGCCTAAGTGTTGTTGTCCATTAGTTTACTCCAATTAGGGGAGGGGTATATATACACTGCTCAAAAACATAAAGGGAACACTAAAATAACACATCCTAGATCTGAATGAATGAAACGTTCTTATTAAATACTTTTTTCTTTACATAGTTGAATGTGCTGACAACAAAATCACACAAAAATTATCAATGGAAATCAAATTTATCAACCCATGGAGGTCTGGATTTGGAGTCACACTCAAATTACTCAATTACAAATCACTCAATTAAAGTGGAAAACCACACTACAGGCTGATCCAACTTTGATGTAATGTCCTTAAAACAAGTCAAAATGAGGCTCAGTAGTGTGTGTGGCCTCCACGTGCCTGTATGACCTCCCTACAACGCCTGGGCATGCTCCTGATGAGGTGGCGGATGGTCTCCTGAGGGATCTCCTCCCAGACCTGGATTAAAGCATCCGCCAACTCCTGGACAGTCTGTGGTGCAATGGAGCGAGACATGATGTCCCAGATGTGCTCAATTGGATTCAGGTCTGGGGAATGGGCGGGCCAGTCCATAGCATCAATGCCATCCTCTTGCAGGAACTGCTGACACACTCCAGCCACATGAGGTCTAGCATTAGGAGGAACCCAGGGCCAACCACACCAGCATATGGTCTCACAAGGGGTCTGAGGATCTCATCTTGGTACCCAATGGCAGTAAGGCTACCTCTAGCGAGCACATGGAGGGCTGTGCGGCCCCCCAAAGAAATGCCACCCCACACCATGACTGACCCACCGCCAAACCGGTCATGCTGGAGGATGTTGCAGGCAGCAGAACGTTCTCCACGGCGTCTCCAGACTGTCACGTCTGTCACGTGCACAGTGTGAACCTACTTTAATCTGTGAAGAGCACAGGGCACCAGTGGCGAATTTGCCAATCTTGGTGTTCTCTGGCAAATGCCAAATGTCCTGCACGGTGTTGGGCTGTAAGCACAACCCCCACCTGTGGACGTCGGGCCCTCATACCACCCTCATGGAGTGCACATTTGCACATGCACATTTGTGGCCTGCTGGAGGTCATTTTGCAGGGCTCTGGCAGTGCTCCTCCTGCTCCTCCTTGCACAAAGGCGGAGGTAGCGGTACTGCTGCTGGGTTGTTGCCCTCCTACGGCCTCCTCCACGTCTCCTGATGTACTGGCCTGTCTCCTGGTAGCGCCTGCATGCTCTGGACACTACGCTGACAGACACAGCAAACCTTCTTGCCACATCTCACATTGATGTGCCATCCTGGATGAGCTGCACTACCTGAGCCACTTGTGTGGGTTGTAGACTCTGTCTCATGCTACCACTAGAGTGAAAGCACCGCCAGCATTCAAAAGTGACCAAAACATCAGCCAGGAAGCATAGGAACTGAGAAGTGGAGTACAAGCATACCCATAACATAATGCAGCCACCACTATGCTTGAAAATATGGAGAGTGGTACTCAGTAATGTGTTGTATTGGATTTACCCCAAACATAACACTTTGTATTCAGGACAAAAAGTGAATTGCTTTGCTACATTTCTTGCAGTATTACTTTAGTGCCTTGATGCAAACAGGATGCAAGTTTAGGAATATGTTTTTTCTTTCTGTACAGGGTTCCATCTTTTCACTCACAATTCAGTTAATATTACTGAATAACTACACTGTTGTTAATCCATCCTCCATTTTCTCCTATCACAGCCATTCAACTCTGTAGGAGTTTTAAAGTCACCACTGGCCTCATGGTGAAATCCCTGAGAGGTTTCTTTGTATCTTTGTAGTGACTGGGTGTATCGATACACTATCCAAAGTGCAATTAATAACTTCACAATGCTCATAGGGATGTTATCCTTTTTTTAATCCATCCTCCATTTTCTCCTATCACAGCCATTCAACTCTGTAGGAGTTTTAAAGTCACCACTGGCCTCATGGTGAAATCCCTGAGAGGTTTCTTTGTATCTTTGTAGTGACTGGGTGTATCGATACACTATCCAAAGTGCAATTAATAACTTCACAATGCTCATAGGGATGTTATCCTTTTTTTTAACCCATCTACCAAAGGGTGTCTTTCTTGGTACACCTCTGGTCTTTGTGGTTGAATCCGTGTTTGAAATTCCCTGCTCCACTGAGGGACCTTACAGATTATTGTATCGTTGGTTACAGAGATGAGGTAGTCATTCAAAAATCATGTTTCAACACTGCTATTGCACACAGAGTGATCCATGCATGTTATTAAATTACTTATTGGGGTGGCAGATAGCCTAGAGGTTATAGTGTTGGACTAGTAACCGAAAGGTTGCAAGATTGAATCCCCAAGCCGACAAGGTAAAACATCTGTCGTTCTGCCCCTGAACAAAGCACTGGGCTGTCATTGAAAATAAGAATTTGTTCTTAACTGACTTGCCTGTTTAAATAAAGGTTAATTAAATAATTAATCACACTTTTAGGCTTGCCATACATAACAAATGGGTTGAATATTGACTCAATACATTACTGCTTTTCATTATGTATTCATTTGTAAAAATTAAAATAAAAAAAATAAAAAAATTATTGTCTGTAGGCCAGTGACACAAAATCCCTATGTAATCCACTTTAAATTCAGGCTGTAACAAAATGTGAAAATATTCAAGGGGTGTGAATACTTTCTGAAGGCACTGTAAATACCAGAATATCCAAACATTTAGGGGCACAGAAAGAAAGGAAATGCACAATGTATGAACCTAATATTCCACAAAAAAAATTGTAATTCCAATGACAGGCATTCGTATTAAATTGTAGCTTTAAATAATCAAATATATTTACAGCGTTACATATTAGTTTCTAGAGCATAACATGTGCTTCAAAATTAGCTAGAATTCATGTAGCCCCGATATAGGCTGTATCGCAATCAATAAAATAAAAAAAAATCTTGTGCGCCTAAATTTCATGTGGTACTCCTAACATTTAAGTTGGGAGCACTGGTGCTACCAATTTGTTTTAAAAATAATTTAGAGCCCTGCATACAGTAAATAGTTAGTCAGAGTATAAGCTACGTAACCATGCTGGTAAATCATGCAGTGCTAGTTGTTTGGGGAACAATTTCTTTCACCTCGGAAGGTAAATTGACAATGTGTACTGATGTCTAACTTGTCTTTGAGGGAAACCTTGTGACAAAGAGAGTGAATTAGTCAGGGGAGGATAAAACAGATTCTCGTGACCAGTTCGGTATCAACTTTGTCAGCTGATGGCTATTAGGGAGCAGCGCAGCAGCGAGATGGGCCCTGTGAGAGAGACCCCGGGGCGGAGGGAAACAGCAGTGCTGTAGCGCTCGCTACCTCCCTCCCTTCCTGCCTCTGTCGTCACGCAACTCCACAACGCACATCTGAACATCACAACAGTGGCAGCCACGGCAGGGGGCTCTTCTCACATGGCAGCCAGGGACATTGTTGTCTGGGCATTTGAAAGATTATCAGAGAACAAAATTGCCTTCCAAAGGTTTCTGAAAATAGCTCACTCAATAGCATTCTATCCATTTAGGCTGGGTTTTCACTGTGAGATTTAATGCACTTTCAGATTGTCATTAGTCAACCTATTAGATTAGTTTGTTATGAAACAGGAAGGCAAATATAGCTGCGAGCAGCAATGAACGGGGTTCACAGGATGACAGAAAGCAAGCACTCTTTCATGTAGGACCTTTCTTCCTTTATGTACAATCAGTGAAAGCAAAACTAATAAAGCAGTTATTTTACTCAAAGAGCAGTGGCCAAGGTTTGTACGGCTCTACCCAAGTAGGGATTGTTCATTCAGCTCTTCCTCCCAAGCATGGGACGTTAGTCGATGGCTGGTCCAGTAGTTGATGGCTGGTTTCTCACTCTGTACTGGCCTGCTGGGTCGTAGTTTTGGGTGTAGCCTCTCGTAGTTAAGTTGGGCGTGTCCTCCTTGTCTGCAGTCATAGGGGACATCAAACATATGATTAGAGCATGTAATGGCAAACAATTGGAGCCACACTCACAAGTTCAAAACAAGCACTTTCCTTTGGTAGTGCTATTGAGAGCATTGTGATTTGTGTGTTTTCCGGAGAGGAAAAGAGGAGAGGAGCAGCGGTCGAGAAGCAGCAACTATATAGACTTCCGCTGGTCCAAATGGCGTGCTAAAGGTAAGTTCCAGTTACTTTTAACTCTAGTCCTGGGGTGTGTTTAGCAATTTGTTTGGGGAGGGAGGAAATGATAGGGTATTGGCAACAGATGTCTCTTAGTCAATGTAGTCCATTCCAATCTGGAGAATCACAGCACACCATGCAAGCAAGCAAATAGTTCATGCAATTCAATTTCACACAATGTCGGAGTTAAGTGAAGGCAATCTTTGTAAATACACACAGCTCACGTGATTACAAGGTACTTGTAAATAGGCATGATATCAAAAAAATATCACATGCCGATAATAAATACAAGGCAGATTGACAGTCTCTTGTTTAGTAAAGCTGTCCTATGCCACGATTTTGCCATCCCAGACAAAATTTCCAAGTCGCAAGCAAATTTGTGGGTCGTAAACAAATATCGGACGTCTTGGGTCGTTCAGTTTGACATGGTCTAGGTCTGCCGATTAAGCCTCCCACAATGTTCTGTCAGTGTCAGATTTTTTACCCCTTTATTATGTTATTATGTGGGGGGCTTGATGTTACGAGCCGATCCCAGTGACTGGCGAATAGTAACACGGCCGGTCCGCACTGAGTATGTACACAATAATATGACTATTGTGAATAGTTATATGAATATAATAGTTTGATTTTAACGTTTACATGCTGTGCAATATGAACAATTTCTCTAATAATCTTGTTTACATAACACATCTAAAATCAGGCTACTTGACGGGATTTTGAATCATGCACAAAATCGGCAATCAAAATAAGCGTTCTTCTCAGCGTTGATTCTGAGTTCGGACATATACAATTTGCAGGTGAAAAATATTTCTAAGATTCCTACTTTGAGTTTTTCCCGAAATCACTTCAATCACACATAAGCAGAGACATGCTTGCGCTGCTGGTACTGGCACATGTGCAGATCAAATGTATCCTTGCAGTCGATGTAGCCTACGTCGACTGACATAGCCTCTCAAGCCATTCACAGAATGTGACGACAGAACTGAAGCAAATAGTACAATCTGGCCAGGTTGAAATCAAGATTTTAATTTGGTAACGTCGCACTTTTAGTGGCCCCCCTCTTGATGGCAGAGAGAAACGTTTTTGAGTACATTTCCAGTAATTCTACACATTTTCCCATGACTTATGCTATGCTAATCTGATGTCAGGGTCAGTAATTTGACCATGATTACAGTTTAGATAGCTGACTAGACTCATTTACTAATGTCAAAAATGTTAGCTGACATGGCAGTGTTCATTTCGTCAACAATAACTATGATGAAAAAAACTCCTCAACCACCTATTAAAAATGACTGATAACAAGAGGAGATACCCTCGAAAAAACCCGCTAACTATTTCATAACACTTTTCATTTTAGTTGCCGAAAATTGGAGACAAGAATTCCACGTGAGACTAATTGACATTTCATTGAATCTGTTTTGTCCAATCCTAAGCATGCAAGCATGCAGAATATGTCATGCAATCCTCTCACTGGCAGAATTGACATCTTTCAGTTGCGGGATCTGATTGTGCAGATTTTCCCGACTCTCCCACACAGCTCCCAGGCGGTCGTTTCAGTCACAACCTTTTGAACTGATGCGAAGCCAGGACACTTGACTTGTAACTAACCTCAGCTAGAAACAACGTTTACTCTCTCTTACTGTAATGTAGGATATTTTTGCTTTCATCACATCAGAAGCTCTATTTTCCCATGTGCGCTGTTATTCATTCATCTGGAGGTCTGTAAATGTGAGTTGCGTTTGCTTTTTTTTGTTGCTATTTGTTGAATATTAGGGGTACAGCAATACTTCTGGGATTTTTGAATAGCTCAAATTCTCGACTCTTATTTACCCCCTTGGCGGTTATAGTGGGGAATAAAGCAGAGCTATAAATAGTTTAACCTGTAGCCAAGGCTTTGACAGCCTACATGGTTAATTATGGCTGGCGTTGGTTACAATCTACCATAATATCAATGTTGCCAGCTAAGGTATACGAGGGGATAGTAAGCATAATTGAACAAGGCAATCTGAATGTGCACATGATGGAAGTTAGAGGTAGCCTAAATATTAATTATTTCATAGACATAAATGCTCTGTTTATTATGTGACTAAAATGGCTCTGACTAAAACTAGACTTAGCATTTTTCAGAGTTTTAGTCCACTGATAGTAACTAAAACTAACGAAGGATGAAATGATTCAAATGTGACTAAGAGTAAAAGGTACTTTAAGACTAAAACTAAAATGAAATCTAAAATAGAACCAAAATGAACACTGTGACATGAGGCATTTGAGTGTGACTGTCAGTGACCAACATAAGAGAAAAACTGCTGATGCACAACCAAATTTAGAAATTGCAACTTTTATATTCTAACTAACTCTATTCTAACTCTCAACAGATGAGACCTCGACTGAGTTAAAAAATGTATGATAATAACAATAATTTTTTTAATTCGCGGGGGGCCTAGGAGCCACACGGCCCTAATCAGTTGCTTATCCCTGGAACTGGCCCTACATACAGTCTGCAAAGGGCTTTAGAGTCAGTGTCACTTGTGACATTCATATACCAATTCTGGGGTAAATTTGACTAATGGTTTATGTTAAGATTTGTGTAAATATTTTCAGTGTAAGTGTATTGGTATTGTAAGAGCCATTTTGCATTGGAAAGAAAATTATGTGTAGAAATATTGGAAACTATTATGCTCTTTATTTGTGTGGAATTCCACTTGAATTGCTATTGTGACACCTGGTTGCTACCTTTTGGGTTTAACTGCAGGGTAGCATATAAGGGGGTTGTGGGTAAAGATAGCAGAAGACCAAAAGGGCTCGATCTTTGGCAAAGGGAGTGGGATGCTAGTAGTAAGAGGCAATTGTATCGCTTGCACCAATCAGTTAAGGAAGAGGTGGGGAGTATGGGATGTCAGAGAAAGGATGTTGTGTGGAGGAGACTATGGTTTGGGCACACAGGTTTTAAATACCACATTGTGGATGATAGGCAGACATGAAACAGGTCTGTGTGACTTGTTTAGTGGAGGAAACAGTGAACTGCATAACGTAGGTAGGGAGAGATTGTGTGAAAGGGTTAGAGAGGCTGAACGGGGTTGGAGATTTGGTGGTGTAGTGGGGGGGAGGAAAGGGATGTATATGGCTCTATTTCAGGACTAATGAAGAGAATTTAATGTAGGTAGGCCGTGACTGGCCTCATACTCCAATACAGTGGGTGGCAAAAAAAGAAGATGAAGATGGCAGAAGACTGATTAGAACAGGTGTACAAGCCTGTTTAACAAGATTTTGTTTTCAACTGTTTGAAGCATTTCATTTACCATTCATCCTTTTATCTTTTTTGACTTCATTAATATCACTTGAATCGGTTCAGAACACACGGAATATTGCTTTGTTTCACGATACACCAACTGGAATCTGTGTGACAAATACAATTGAACTGCAACAATCTCTTCTCATCTATGGGGGAAACGCGTTGGAACCTACCCGTAAAGCAGCTAAAGAAGCGGCTTTTGAACTCGTTGAACCTAGCCCCTACAGGTAGATTGCGGTTACCTTTGAATTCGGAGACTTTAGTTTGTCAATTTGTTTAAATGATTTAAATCTCACAGTTGGTACACTCTACATTGGCATTCCAAAATGATTCAATACTTTCTCACAACTGTAATACGCCGACTGTGCAAGTGACAGGACGTGTCACTGTGTTCAGACCACATAGTAGGGCAACAATGTGTGATTATACAGATTTACACTGAACCAAAATATAAATCCCATGTTTCATGAGCTGAAATAAGAGCCCAGAAATGTTCCATATGCACAAAAATGTTGTGCACAAATTTGTTTACAACCCTGTTAGTGAGCATTTCTCCTTTGCCAAGATAATCCATCCTCCTGACAGGTGTGGCATATCAAGAAGCTGATTAAACAGCATGATCATTACACAGCCTCTGCTGGGGACAATAAAAGGCCACACTAAAATGTGCAGTTTTGTCACACAACGCCACAGATGTCTCAAGTTATGAGGGAGTGTGCAATTGACATGTTGACTGCAGGAATGTCCACCAGAGCTGTTGCCAGAGAATTGAATGTTCATTTCTCTACCATAAGCTGCCTCCGTCATTTTAGAGAATTTGGCAGTACGTCCAACCAGCCTCACAACCGCATTTCGTCAAGTGGGCGAGCGATTTACTGATGTCAATTATCAGGAATCAAGGTAAGACCCAAGTGCAGACTGTATGAAGTAACAATGTTTATAGTAACCACAGGAGCAGGCAAACGACAGGTCAAGGTTGCCAGGGGTCAATAATCCAGAGCAGGGGCCAAGGTACAGGACAGCAGGCAGGCTCAGGGTCAGGTCAAGCAGAGGTCGGTAACCCAAAGGTGGAGCAAAGGTACAGAACGGCGGGCAGACTTATGGTCAAGGACTGGCAGTGGTCAGGCACAGGGTTAGGACAGGCAAAGGACAAAAACCAGGAGGACGAGAAAAAGAAAGACTAGGGAAAACCAGGAGCTGAGACAAATTTGGTAGGCTTGAACAAAAAAGACAAACTGGCAACAGAAAGAAAAAACAGGTATAAATACACAGGGGATAATGGGGAAGATGGGCGACACCTGGAGGGGGTGGAGACAAGGACAGGTGAAACAGATCAGGGCGTGACAGTCAATGTTGTGAACAGAGTTCCCCATGGTGGTGTTGGGGTGATGGTGTGGGCAGGCATAAGCTACGGACAACGAACACAATTGCATTTTATCGATAGCAATTTGAATGCACAGAAATACCGCGATGAGATCGTGAGGACCATTTATTTTAAGGCTCTGTGACCAACAGACGCACATGTATTCCCAGTCAGGTAAAAACCATAGTTTAGGGTCTAATTTATTTATTTAAACTGCCTGTTTTTCCTCATATGAACTGTAACTCAGTCAAATCTTTGGTGCATTTGTATTTTTGTTCAGTATACTCATCACGATATTTCACATTGTTTGTCTCAATAGTTATTGCTCTAGTATCCTATGGTGCCAATTACATCTATAGTGCCACCAACTGGTCTGGTGCAGCCCATCTTAGGTTGCAGTGACTTTTTCACACAGCTTCTAAGGACTGTAACCTAAAGTTTACATACCACATTTCATGGCCTCATGTACGTTGGTTCAGTTCTTATAGCCCACTAGTGGTGTAGCGTGGCTAACTTTGAATGCAGCATCTAATCATTCTCAAATTCATTTCAGGCTAATTCATTGATACTAAATCTGTAATCAATTGAATTTATGGCTCATGAGAATTTTTTTGTTGTTGCATTAGCATATGACACAACAGTGGTAGGCTTGACTACCAATAACGACGAGACGGCCTACAGGGAGGAGGTGAGGGCCCTCGGAGTGTGGTGTCAGGAAAATAACCTCACACTCAACGTCAACAAAACTAAGGAGATGATTGTGGACTTCAGGAAACAGCAGAGGGAACACCCCCCTATCCACATCGATGGAACAGTAGTGGAGAGGGTAGCAAGTTTTAAGTTCCTCGGCATACACATCACAGACAAACTGAATTGGTCCACCCACACAGACAGCATCGTGAAGAAGGCGCAGCAGCGCCTCTTCAACCTCAGGAGGCTGAAGAAATTCGGCTTGTCACCAAAAGCACTCACAAACTTCTACAGATGCACAATTGAGAGCATCCTGTCGGGCTGTATCACCGCCTGGTATGGCAACTGCTCCGCCCACAACCGTAAGACTCTCCAGAGGAAAGTGAGGTCTGCACAACGCATCACCGGGGGCAAACTACCCTACTACACCACCCGATGTTACAGGAAGGCCATAAAGATCATCAAGGACAACAACCACCCGAGCCACTGCCTGTTCACCCCGCTATCATCCAGAAGGCGAGGTCAGTACAGGTGCATCAAAGCTGGGACCGAGAGACTGAAAAACAGCTTCTATCTCAAGGCCATCAGACTGTTAAACAGCCACCACTAACATTGAGTGGCTGCTGCCAACACACTAACTCAACTCCAGCCACTTTAATAATGGGAATTGATGGGAAATGATATAAAATATATCACTAGCCACTTTAAACAATGCTACCTAAGATAATGTTTACATACCCTACATTATTAATCTCATATGTATACGTATATACTGTACTCTATATCATCTACTGCATCTTTATGTAATACATGTATCACTAGCCACTTTAACTATGCCACTTTGTTTACATACTCATCTCATATGTATATACTGTACTCGATACCATCTACTGTATCTTGCCTATGCCGCTCTGTACCATCACTCATTCATATATCTTTATGTACATATTCTTTATCCCCTTACACTTGTGTGTATAAGGTAGTAGTTTCGGAATTGTTAGTTAGATTACTTGTTGGTTATTACTGCATTGTCGGAACTAGAAGCACAAGCATTTCGCTACACTCGCATTAACATCTGCTAACCATGTGTATGTGACAAATAAAATTTGATTTGATTTGTGCTATTGTGCATCTATAGATACAGTGTCCATATTTGAATGAGGCAACAATTTTCTCAAAACCATTAAAGACAAATCTGGAGTGAATCTGACATATGGTTCATCAGGAGAAGTTGATTACAGATGATTTTGAGAATTAGCGTAGCATATGGAAAGAATGCATTAATAGTTTCCTTGTTTTTTTTTTAGATATCAATGTCAAATTGAGTGTGGTTCATCTTAGGGACGTCCATGACAGCGATGACAAGTTTCTAGTTGATAAGCCACTGTGTAGCGAATTTACTGTGGTTTAAATGGAAGCATAAAATGTGATTTTTGATTTGTCCATAACTCTGCCATCTTTTGACCAATCCCTTAGCCTTTTCTATTTGCACATTTCCAAGTTTGTTTGCATTTGGTCCTATGGAAAATAATATTTTTGAACTATTTATGTTACATATTTTAGTATATTAGTGTATGTTCTAATGCATCTACTGGTATAGTGTGGCAATCTGTGAATGCATCAACGTTATTTTCTATTTAGGGACAATTGTGTGTCCAAAAACCACATTTGGATGTATCAATAACTCAGCCATAACTTAACCAATCACCTAGCTTTTCTCAAACCAAGGTAAGAGATGTACCATACAGTACCAGTCAAATGTTTGGACACACCTACTCATTCCAGGGTTTTTCTTTATTTTGACAATTTTCTACATTGTAGAATAGTGAAGACATCAAAACTATAAAATAACACATATGGAATCATGTACTAACCAAAAAAGTGTTCAAAAAATCTAATTTTATTTTTGATGACAGTTTTGCAGACTCTTGGCATTCTCTTATAACAGCACCCCCAAGAGACCAATCGGTGCCATTCATTTTGACCAAATTACTCATGGCCTCCAGTTTCTGTTTGCCAAATAAGAACAAAGTAAAACATCTATGCTTGAGGTAATTATCTGCCAATGATAATTTAGCTTGGTAAGACAAACCAAGGAAAAACACTTAAGTGAGTTGTCACTCAATATAAGATATTTAGGCTTGCTTAGATGTAACTTTCTTGCTGGCATTATCAGTGAGCTTCCTGTGTACAGCAACATGTTTTCTGCCTTCTGTTCCTTTCAGATGAGGGAGAGACCTTTTCAAACCTCCCAGCCACGAAACATCGGGCTTCCGTTTGGACAATGCGTAAGGTATTTTCAGCACATTTCATTTTAAAATGTTCCCCTTCCAGCAATTTTCTAAATGTCACCCATAATTGTGTGCTCACTCTTGCATCTAAAAACCCAAGAAAATCTCTGACATCACTCGGTATGTGCAATGGGCCAATCAGTGTCCAGCAGTAACCTGCCAGCAGACCTGCCTCATTTTATGAAATGCATTGTGCAACACCGATGGCTTGTCACAGTATGCTCAAAATCATCTGCAATCAACTTCTCCTCATGAACCACCTGTCAGATTCACTCCAGATGTTTGTATTTACAACCGTCTTGAATGGCTTTCAGGAGAACTAAATCTGCATTAATATATGGCCACACTGTTCCTATAGACAGTGTTGTGCTCGTGACCACTTAAAGTGAGACCGATTTCAAGACCAAGGCCGGAGTAAATCGAGTTCGAGTCAAGGACAAGTTCGGAGGAGTCAAGACCAAGACCAAGACCGGGAGGAGGCAAGGGTTCGAGACAAAGTCGAGACCAAGACCAGAAAAATGTGAGTCTAGTTCAAGACCATGGTTGGAATTGAGTCAAATCACCACCATAAGAAGAGTTAAAAATGTCCAGTATTTCTGTGTTCATGTTTCAGAACAACATATGGATTCTTTAGACATTCAGACTTGTGTAAAAATACATTCTGAGGGTAAAGAGACACTTTACAAATGATCACTAACCCAAATAGGTCTACAATAGATGAAAAGGACTATGTTACAACTTCCTCATGTCTCCCCTTACTAACAGTGAGTGCGCAACTTTTAAACAGTGTCCCCCACTCTTCCCTACCAGTGTATCAAGGACATTCTGATGAGCCGACAAAGTTTAAGGATATTTTTCAGCAAAAGTAAAGGACAGTGATGTTATGAGTAAAGTAGGACGCCCAGGTTTCAATGGGCGATAAGATAGTATTGTCTCATGAAAGGAGTGTGTATATTTCATCTGGTGAAGCGGTTTTATGGGCTGAATAAATGGGTGGTGATTCATGAGTTTTTCACTCCGCTCGTCCCAACATAGTTTGGGCAAGAAATGATGAGTCTTCATTGTCAGAGACAGTGTCAAGGCCGAGTAAAAATGTATCCGACGCCCAATATGTGGTCTTGAGACCGAATTAGAGACCGAGACCTGTCTTGAGTACTGCAACACTTGCCTATAAATGCACGTTAACCCATATGCTAATGCAAAAAATACTTTACAAATCTTCTCATGAACCAGAAATCATATTGACTCCAGACTTGGTATTAATACTCAATTAAATAGCCTCCAATGAATTTGAGAATAATTAGTTGTTGCATTCAAAGTTGGCCACGCTACCCCACTAGATGGCACCATATCACATTAGGGCAATAAGAACTGAACCGATGGACAACAGGCCATGAAATTTGATATGTAAGCCTTATGTACCGTTGAAGTCGGAAGTTTACATACACTTAGGTTGGAGTCATTAAAACTTGTTTTTAGCCACTCCACAAATTTCTTGTTAACAAACTATAGTTTTGGCAAGTTGGTTAGGACATCTACTTTGTGCATGACACAAGTAATTTCTCCAACAATTGTTTACAGACAGATTATTTCACTTATAATTCACTGTATCACAATTCCAGTGGGTCAGAAGTTTACATACACACAGCTTGGAAAATTCCAGAAAATGATGTCATGGCTTTAGAAGCTTCTGATAGGCTAATTGACATCATTTGAGTCAATTGGAGGTGTACCTGTGGATGTATTTCAAGGCCTATCTTCAAACTCAGTGCCTCTGCTTGACATCATGGGAAAATCAAAAGAAATCAGCCAAGACCTCAGAAAAAAAATTGTAGACCTCTACAAGTCTGGTTCATCCTTGGGAGCAATTTCCAAACGCCTGAAGGTACCACGTTCATCTGTACAAACAATAGTTTGCAAGTATAAACACCATGGGACCACGCAGCCGTCATACCGCTCAGGAATGAGATGCATTCTGTCTCCTAGATATGAATGTACTTTGGTGCAAAAAGTGCAAATCAATCCCAGAACAACAGCAAAGGTCCTTGTGAAGATGTTGGAGGAAACAGGTAGAAAAGTATCTATATCCACAGTAAAAACGAGTCCTATATCGTCATAACCTGAAAGGCCGCTCAGCAAGGAAGAAGCCACTGCTCAGAAACCGCTATAAAAAAGCCAGACTACGGTTTGAAACTGCACATGGGGACAAAGATCGTACATTTTGGGAGAAATGTCCTCTGGTCTGATGAAACAAAAAATATAACTTTTTTGCCACAATGACCGAAGAACACCATCCCAACCGTGAAGCACAGGGGTGGCAGCATCATGTTGTGGGGGTGCTTTGCTGCAGGAGTGACTAGTGCACTTCACAAAATAGATGGCATCATGAGGCAGAAAAATGATGTGGATATATTGAAGCAACATCTCAAGGCATCAGTCAGGAAGTTAAAGCTTGGTCGCAAATAGGTCTTCCAAATGGAGAATGACCCCAAGCACACTTCCAAAGTTGTGGCAAAATGGCTTAAGGACAACAAAGTCAAGGTATTGGAGTGTCCATCACAAAGCCCTGACCTCAATCCTATAGAAAATGTGTGGGCAGAACTGAAAAAGCGTGTGCGAGCAAGGAGGCCTACAAACCTGACTCAGTTGCACCAGCTCTGTCAGGAGGAATGGGCCAAAATTCACCCAACGTATTGTGCGAAGCTTGTGGAAGGCTACCTGAAATGTTTGACCCAAGTTAAACAATTTAAAGGCAATGCTACCAAATAGTAATTGAGTACTTCTGACCCACTGGGAATGTGATGAAAGAAAGAAAATAAATGATGAAAGAAAATCTCTCTACTATTATTCTGACATTTCACATTCTTAAAATAAAGTGGTGATCCTAACTGGCCTAAGACGGGGACTTTTTACTATAATTAAATGTCAGCAATTGTGGAAAAACTGAGTTTAAATGTTTTTGGCTAAGGTGTATGTAAACTTCCGACTTCAACTGTATGTCCTTAGAAGCTGTGTAACTATAAACTCACTGCAACCTTAGATGGCTGCACCAGACCAGTTGGTGGCACAATAGATGTCATTGGCACAAGTGGCACCATAGGAAACTAGAGCAATAACTATTGTTCAAGTGGACTGTCTCATACAGATTAATGTTAGATTTAAATTATGCAGACAAACCATGTGAAATATCGTGATTAGTATTGTCATTTATTGTTGACCTATTTTGTGGTCTGAACGTAGTGAAAAGTGGATATTTTATTTGGGGAAACAAGAAACCGGAAGTCCTCCCGTTTGTGCAGTCAGCGTATTACAGCTGTGAGAGGGGATTGAAGTATTTTGGAACTGAGATTTAAATTATTTGAATAAACATATTTTTACTAAATAAAGTCCCAGAATACAAAGATGATACCAATATACCAATACACTAACGCTGAAAATAATTCACTAATCATTAGTCACATTGACCACAGAATTGGTATATAAAGCCAATGCATTAAGTAATTATTTTAAAGACCCAGTGCAGTCAAAAATGTGATTTATACTGTGTTTTATATACAGTATATTTCCACGCTATGAGGCTGGAACAATACTATGACATTTTTTTATGTGTTATCCAACTGCTCATGTCCTTTCTGTCATCCTGTGAACCCCGTTCATTGCTGATATATAAGAGGTAAATATCTTTAAAAATATTATGAAATAAGATCAATTACTATTATTAAGGCTTTTTTAGGTTAAAATAACCCAAATGATCTGGCAATGGAGTTACATATAATATAGTGCCTTCAGAAAGTATTCACACCCCTTGACTTTTTCCACATTTTGTTATGTTACAGCCTGAATTTAAAATGGATTTAAATGGAGATATTTTTGTCACTTGACTACACTCGGTACCGCATAATATCGTAGTGGAATTATGTTTTTCTGAATTTTACAAATTAATAAAAAATTAAAAGCTAAAATGTCTTGAGTCAATAACTATTCTACCTCTTTGTTATGGCAACCCTAAATAAGTTCAGGAGTAGAAAATGCCTCATCTCTGTACCCCACACATACAATTAATATGTAAGGTCCCTCAGTCGAGCAGTGAATTTCAAACACCGATTCAACCATAAAGACCAGAGAGGTTTTCCAATTCCTCGCAAAGGGCACCTATTGGTAGATGGGTAAAAATATAAAAAGCAGACATTGAATATCCCTTTGAACATGGGGAAGTTATTTATTACACTTTGGATGGTGTTATGTTTTGGGCAAATCCAATACAACACATTACTGAGTATCACTCTCCATATTTCAAGCATAGTGGTGGCTGCATCGTGCTATGGGTATGTTAAGGACTGGAACGTTTTTCAGGATAAAAAAGAAACAGAATGGAGCCTAGCACAGGTAAAACCCTAGAGGAAAAGCTGGTTCAGTTTTCTTTCCAACAGACAAATTCACCTTTCAGCAGGACAATATCCTGAAGAACAAGGCCAAAACTATACTTGAGTTAATTACCAAGACAGCACTGAATGTTCCTGAGTGGCAGAGTTACAGTTTTGACTAAATGCTGCTTGAAAATCTATGGCAAGTACTGAAAATTGTTATCTAGCAATGAAATTGTTATCTTGCATAGGTTAGTCGAGGTAGCAAAGAGAACAGTCTATTACAAGGGTCGCTGGAGGCGTTGCCAATTTTTAGGGCCTTATTCTGACACCGCCTGGTATAGAGGTCCTGGATGGCAGGATGCTTGGCCCCAGTGATGTGCTGGGCCGTACGCACTACCCTCTGTAGTGCCTTGTGGTCGGAGGTCGAGCAGTTGCCATACCAGGCAGTGATGCAACCAGTCAGGATGCTCTCGATGGTGCAGCTGTAGAACTTTTTGAGGATCTGGGGACACATGCCAAATCTTTTCAGTCTCCTGAGGGTGAATAGTTTCAGGATGGTAAGACTTGTTGGCCTTGTCTCAAGATGGTAAGTTGGTGGTTTAAGATATCCCTCTAGTGGTGTGGGGGCTGTGCTTTGGCAAAGTGGTTGGGGTTATATCCTGTCATCTCCTTTGTCTTGATCACGTTGAGGGAGAAGTTGTTATCCTGGCACCACACGGCCAAGTCTCTGACCTCTTCCCTATAGGCTCTCTCATTGTTCTCTGTGATCAAGCCTACCACTGTTGTGTCGTCGGCAAACTTGATGGTGTTGGAGTCGTGCCTGGCCATGCAGTCATTGGTGAACAGGGAGTACAGGAGGGGACTGAGGGGCCCCAGTGTTTAGGATCAGTGTGGCAGAAGTGTTGTTACCTACAGTTGAGGTCGGAAGTTTACATGCACCGTAGCCAAATCCATTTAAACTCAGTTTTTTCAAAATCCCTGACATTTAATCCTAATACAAATCTCTGTCTTAGGTCAGTTAGGATCACCACTTTATTTTAAGAATGTGCAATGTCAGAATAATAGTAGAGAGAATTATTTATTTCAGCTTTTATTTCTTTCAGCTTGTATTTCTTTCATCACATTCCCAGTGGGTCAGAATTTTACATACACTCAATTAGTATTTGGTAGCATTGCCTTTAAATAGTTTAATTTGGGTCAAACGTTTCAGGTATCCTTCCACAAGCTTCCCACAATACGTTGGGTGAATTTTGGCCCATTCCTCCTGACAGAGCTGGTGCAACTGAGTCAGATTTGTAGGCCTCCTTGCTCGCACACCCTTTTTCAGTTCTGCCCACACATTTTCTATAAGATTGAGGTCAGGGCTTTGCGATGGACACTCCAATACCTTGACTTTGTTGTCCTTAAGCCATTTTGCCACAACTTTGGAAGTATGCTTGGGGTCATTGTCCATTTGGAAGACCCATTTGCGACCAAGCTTTAACTTCCTGACTGATGTCTTGAGATGTTGCTTCAACATATCCACATAATTTCTCTCCATCCTGAAGCTATCTATTTTGTGAACTGCACCAGTCCTTCCTGCAGCAAAGCACCCACACAACATGATGCTGCCACCCCCGTGCTTCAAGGTTGGGATGGTGTTCTTAGGCTTGCAAGCCTCCCCCTTTTTCCTCCAAACATAACGATGGTCATTATGGCCAAAGAGTTCTATATTTGTTTCATCAGACCAGAGGACATTTCTCCAAAAAAGTATGATCTTTGTCCCCATTTGTAGTTGCAGACCGTAACCTGGCTTTTTTAATGGCGATTTTGGAGCAGTGGCTTCTTCCTTGCTGAGCGGCCTTTCAAATTATGTAGATATAGGACTCGTTTTACTGTGGATATAGATACTTTTGTACCTGTTTCCTCTGGCATCTTGGCAAGGTCCTTTGCTGTTGTTCTGGGATTGATTTGCGCTTTTCGCACCAGAGTACATTCATATCTAGGAGACAGAACGCGTCTCCTTCCTGAGCGGTATGACGGCTGCGTTGTCCCATGGTGTTCATAATTGCGTACTATTGTTTGTACAGATGAACGTGGTACCTTCAGGCGTTTGTAAATTGCTATTTTATTGAGGTCTTGGATGATTTCTTTTGATTTTCCCATGATGTCAAGAAAAGAGGCACTGATTTTGAAGGTAAGCCTTGAAATACATCCACAGGTACACCTCCAATAGGCTAATTGACATAATTTGAGTCAATCAGAAGCTTCTAAAGCCATGACAGAATTTTCTGGAGTTTTCCAAGCTGTTTAAAGGCACAGTCAACTTTGTTTTCTGTAAACATCTGACCCACTGGAATTGTGATACAGTGAAATAATCTGTCTGTTAACAATGTTTGGAAAAATGACTTGTCATCCACAAAGTAGATGTCCTAACTGACTTGCCAAAACTATAGTTTGTTAACAAGACATTTGTGGAGTGGTTAAAAAATGAGTTTTAATGACTCTAACCTAAGTGTATGTATACTTCCGACTTGAACTGTACCCTTACCACCTGGGGGCGGCCCATCAGGAAGTCCAGGATCCAGTTGCAGAGGGAGATATTTAATCCCAGTGTCCTTCACTTAGTGATTAGCTTTGAGGGAACTATGGTGTTGAACACTGAGCTGTAGTCAAGGAATTGCATTCTCACATAGGTGTTTGTTTTGTCCGGGTGGGAAAGGGCAGTGTTGAGTGGAATAGAGATTGCATTATCTGTGCATCTGTTGGGGCGGTATGCAAATTGGAGTGGGTCTAGGGTTTCTGGGATAAGGGTGTTCATTTGAGCCATGACCAGTCTTTCAAAGCACTTCATGGCTACAGACATGAGTGCTACGGGTCAGTAGTTATTTAGGCAGGTTACCTTAGTGTTCTTGGGCACAGGGACTATGGAGGCCTGCTTGAAACATGTTGGTATTACAGACTCAGTCAGTGACAGGTTGAAAATGTTTCTGAAGATACTTGCCAGTTGGTCAGCGCATGCTCAGAGTACACGTCCTGGTAATCCGTCTGGCCCTGCGGCCTTGTGAATGTTGACCTGTTTAAAGGTTTTACTCACATCGGCTACAGAGAGCGTGATCACACAGTCGCCCGGGATAGCTTATGCTCTCATGCATGCTTCAGTGTTGATTGCCTCGAAGCGAGCATAGAAGTAATTTAACTCATCTCGGCATCTCTCTTTGTAGTCTGTAATCGTTTGCTTTCTTATAAGCGTCCGGGTTAGAGTGCCGCTCCTTGAAAGCGGCAGCTCTACAGTGCATCAGCAGGGTTCCTCTGCCCTCTTGGGGTCTTTAAATACAGATATCCAAGACCAGGGTCACAGTCATTAGCTATATATCAAATGGCACCCTATTCCCTATATAGTGCACTACTTTTGACTGTAGTGCACAAAATGTGGAATAGGGTGCCATTTGGGAAATCCTCACCCTATTACTAGACACCAGCAGCCAGATTCAGTTTCACTCACTGTTTTTACAAATGGCCTTACGCCTCCATCCTGATAGGAACATAAATTAAACTCTAATAATACCCATAAATGTGATAATGTGTTTACCCAAGAATGATAGGACTGGAGACATTCTGTATCCTCAACACAGTAAGACCATTCACGTCGCAAAGTACACAGCAACAAGACTTGCAAAACTGAACAGCAGAATGGGGTGTTTTTGTCTGATAATCATTGTAAAGCACATTCGCAAAAGTGATCATTTCTCTGGGTTGTCAGCATCTCCTTAAACGGTAGCGAAACAAATTATGCTTCCAGCCACGATGGTGTTCGGAATTCTCTGACCCTATTTTTTTAGCAAGACTTGGAAGTGTGTCTCCGTTAAGTTGATTAGCATTAACGCCAAACTCTTACACCTAGGGTGGAGTTGGGAAGTTAGTCAAGTCAGTTTCACAGCAGCTTGACATTTTACCACAGGCGTCGTCTATGGTCCTTCCAGAAGACCATCCCATAATGAGTCCTTGGTGGGGCCTGAGGTGCTGAGATGGGTCTGGTTGGGATTTGCAGAGGCGCCCGTCCTAATGAGGACACCACAACGTACACCTGTGTCACGATCGTCGTAAGGAGCGGACCAAAATGCAGCGTGGTATGTGTTCATGATGATTTTTTTTATTAAAGAAAGCACTGAATAAAACTATACAAAACAATAAATGAATAACGACCGTGAAGCTATAATGAGAACTGTGCTGACACAAGCAACTAACATAGACACACAACATAGAATGCCCACCCAGCTCACGTCCTGACCAACACTAAAACAAGGAAAACACAAAAGAACTTGGTCAGAACGTGACAACCTGAGAGAAACAGCCGAGGGTCATGTTGTGTCTGCAACTCCCACCTTCAAATATGTTAATGAGACCATCGGAGAGTAAAACCGTGAATAACGACTCTTTATAAAAAAGCATTGCGGGGTGACTGTAGGAAATGGGCATATGTTAGCTTCCCAATCTAAGATGGAGAGCAGCTGTGTTGTGGAAATGTAATGTGATTGAAACTAATGACTAAACCCACAGCAATATGCCATCCCCAGATTGTTTTAGCATGGAGTTAGGCGTCTATTAGAAACAATCCACAAAGTATGCCACATGGTCTTTTTTCATTTTTTTACAGAATGCTGGGAAAAGTTTTGACTAGGGCTGTATTTGGCAAGATGAATATGGACAGGACGAGCCACAGCATGGGTCAGAAGACTGTCACATGACGTCAGCCTCCCATAGCTGCTTCGGATTACTGGCAGGTTGGGTAGATATGACAGAAGGTGACTGACACTCCCTTTTCGGAGTAGGACACTGGAATGGAATCTGATGAAATATTAATTTGCCCTCAATCTCGTCTTGTTTGTGATGTGGTTTAACCACCGCATGCAGAGACAACAGATGTATTATTCATCCATTCAATTATAAAGAAAATCTTTGTTTTCAAACACAATTACTATTTTGTATATAATTTGTGTGTAGATTTAATCAGATAACAAGAGGTAGACCTGCCTCAATATCCAAGACACCTTAGCTTAAAATGTAATACTGCTCCACATGTCACGTGTTACCTTCTGTGGTGTTGAGTTTTCCGTTGACCATTTCTAGTGTTAATTCAAGAGTTAAATTAACTCTGTAAGAGTAAAATGTATTGAAAAAAATTGTGTAAAATAACCCAGTGTTGGTGTTAATAACCAGAGTTAAGTGTGAGTGTTATTGTCTCCGTTTTACTCTTTGGAGAGTAAATCATACCCATCAAAACCCCTCCCATCATTATCATATTTCCCAACATGCTCTAATGCAGGTAGATTTTTTCGTGATTAAGTACATTAATTGATTGATTCATATTATTTCACACAAAGATAAATAACATATATTTTTTCTAAACTAATTCAATCAATGAGTTAGATTTAATACACTCGTTACTGAAATGGTTCCAGTTTAAATGGTTTAGGTAGTCTCCTTTATCGATGTTCATAACTCTGATAGTCATTCTGAAAGGAGATTGAAAGGTGAATGAAAATTCCAATTGTTGGATATCCTTATTCTGGCTGTATTCCAATAGGAATTACACATCACTTTGCAAGGCAGCATAAAATGTGACTTGCAGGCCTGATTTGCCTAGGATCTCAGTTGAAGACCACAGGTTGGAAATTGAATCCAAATTTTTCCATCAGAGATGTTTCTATCAAATCGATGTAAATGATGACGTAATGCACATAAAAATAACATTTGCAGTGGAATTCCCATGTATTTAATAAAAAATACAAGTTATATGGGTTTCCATTGTATTTTCCACTCTACTGATGGTTTTGTCTCAGAAAATGTTGCTCTATATAGCAGATGTGCCCACTCTGGTATTGACACGTGTGCTTTAGCTAACAACTCGCAGACACAGTGCCGATATAGTCTACATAATGAGATTATTATGGACACAATAGCGAGATTATTTTAATTTCTCAAATTTGATCATCATGTCACAAAAGTAAGAGCCTCAATATTTATTAGATAGGAGCATCAAGCTCATCACCTTGCACTTTCACAACCCTGTGAAGTTCATTATAAACGTATTTAATCTGTAGCCTAATAAACTGCATGCATTCCCGAGTCGTAGCGGGAGGACCACACAACATGCCATAGCGTGATTCCAAGCTAACATACTGATATTTACGTTTACATTTTTAGTAATTTGATGGTTATTATATCAATATTTGCACATTAAAAAAGCACTTCCACCTCCATTTCTCGCATAATTAATTTTACAGACACAGAAAGATCCCACCTTGTCTAGCGTATTTTGTTTTAATCGACATTAGGAATCCTTACTGATAAATTTGCTCTTTCCATCAGACTTGTCATGATATTTTTGATCCAATACAGTTGCTTGCAAAAGTATTCACCCCCTTGGCATTTTTCCTATTTTGTTGCCTTACAACCTGGAATTAAAATAGATTTTGGGGGGATTTGTATCATTTGGTTTTCACAACCCCCCCCCCCCCAAGGTCAATACTTTGCAGAGCCACCTTTTGTAGCGATTACAGCTGCAAGTCTCTTGGGGTATGTCTCTATAAGCTTGGCACATCTAGTCACTGGGATTTTTGCCCATTTCTCAAGGCAAATCCGCTCCAGCTCCTTCAAGTTGGATGGGTTACGCAGGTGAGCAGCAATCTTTAAGTCATACCACAGATTCTCAATTGGATTTAGGTCTGGGCTTTGACGAGGACATTCCGAGACATTTAAATGTTTCCCCTTAAACCACTTTGTTGCTTTAGCAGTATGTTTAAGGTCATTGTACTGCTGGAAGGTGAACCCCCGTCCCAGTCTGAAATCTCTGGAAGACTGAAACAGGTTTCCCTCAAGAATTTCCATGTATTTAGCACCATCCATCATTCCTTCAATTCTGACCAGTTTCCCAGTCCCTGTCGATGAAAAACATACCCACAGCATGATGCTGCCACCACCATACTTCACTGTGGGGATGGCGTTCTCTGAGTGATAAGAGATGTTGGGTTTGCGCCAGACATAGTGTTTTCCTTGATGGCCAAAAAGCTCAATTTCAGTCTCATCTGACCAGAGTACCTTCTTCCATATGTTTGGGGAGTCTCCCACATGCCTTTTGGCGAACACCAAACGTGTTTGCTTATTTCTTTCTTTAAGCAATGGCTTTTGTCTAGCCACTCTTCCCTAAAGCCCAGCTCTGTGGAGTGTATGGCTTAAAGTGGTCCTATGGGCAGATACTCCAATCTCTGCTGTGGAGCTTTGCAGCTCCTTCAGGGTTATATTTGGTCTCTTTGTTGCCTGTCTGATTAATGCCCTCCTTGCCTGGTCTGTGAGTTTTTGTGGGCGGCCCTCTCTTGGCAGGTTTGTTGTGGTGCTATATTCTTTCCATTTTTTTAATAATGGATTTAATCGTTCTCCGTGGGATGTTCAAAGTTTCGGATATTATTATATAACCCAACCCTGATCTGTACTTCTCCACAACTTTGTCCCTGACCTGTTTGGAGAGCTCCTTGGTCTTCATGGTGCCACTTGCTTGGTGGTGCCCCTTGCTTAATGGTGTTGCAGACTCTGGGGCACTTGGTAGAGCATGGCACTGTCAATGCCAGGGTTGTGGGGTTGATTCCCACAGGGGAAAATGTATGAAAATGTATGCGCTCACTACTGTAAGTCACTAAGTGACTAAAATGTAAACGTAAACATAGAAATGCTACCAAAAATGTATTGACATTTGTTTCAAATGACGAAGTCACCCATGATAAAACTAACAATATTTTGAAAGAGGAAGCAAAGTACTCGAAGCACATGTTTTCATTTCAGTCTCCATCTCCACTAACCAAAGTTAATTGTAAGGAATGTTTTTTCTATAAATAATGTACAATTAACAGCTGTACAGAAAGACTCATGTGAAGGTCAAATTACAGAGGAGGAACCTCTTGATGCAATTAAGGCCTTTAAGTTCGAAAACTACAGAGGACCGTTATTCGCATGTTTTTAACCACTCCTATAAAAATGGTAGATTAGCAGATACTGAAACAGGACCCAAGTGGTAAATATAAAAATCCCTTTACACTTCAGTGTTGTGATGCAAAAATTCTAGCAAAATGGATAGCTTTGAATTTAAAAGGTATTGTCAGATATTATTCATCCTAATCAGAAAGGTTTTTTACATGGACGATACATTGTAGATAATAAGACAAGTTGTGAAAACACTTGAACACTAAGAAAAATCTGGGAAACCAGGCCTGGGATAGCAAAGTCATAGCTGACTTTGAAAAGGCTTTTGATGAAGTAATACTGGAGTTTATATATAAAAGCCTGGAACATTTACATTTTGTTATACAATTGGTTAAAGTTGATGATTCATGTTTTCTTTTAAATACATCATTTGGATCCCTCTACAGCCTCATAGAGGATCTAGATCATTTTTCTAACCTCTGGATTACAAACAAATTATTTTCTGTGTACTATATTACATATCGGATCACCCCCAAAAATATGTTTACATTACCATGTAGTTTACTAATAACATGGTCTGACGTTGAAGTGGACATATTCGGTGTTCACATACTAAAATAAAAAGATTATCTCATGACGATACATTTTTTATCGAAAGTTAGCAAAAATAGATAAGATCTTGCTACCATGAAAAGGAAAATACCTGTATATTTGTGAGTATAATGCTTGAAAAGTCCAATGACCTCAACAACAAAAAAGTTTTGCCTGCCAAATCAGTTCTGTTATACTCACAGACATTATTTTAACAGTTTTAGATAATATAGAGTATTTTCTATCCAATACTACCATGCATATGCATATCCTAGCTTCCGGGCCTGAGTAACAGGCAGTTTACTTTGGGCACCTCAGTCATGCAAACTTCTGAATACTGCCTCCTTGCCTTAAAAAGCTAAAGAAGGACAGTTTTATTGCTTCTATAATCAGAACAACAAGTTTTCAGCTGTGCTATGTCTACACTGTATTTCTGATCAATGTTATGTTATTTTAATGGACAAAAAAATAGCTTTTCTTTCAAAAACAAGGACATTTCTAAGTGACCCCAAACAATAGTGTATGTAAATCATTATTTGTGTATATTTACACACAAAAATATATTTGGGAAAAATAAAATGTCTGCTTTCCGCATCTACAGTGGAAGGTGGCCAAGCTACAGTGGGATGTCTCAAACTATGAGACGTCCCAAAAATCATTCTTCTCACCAAAACATCTGTAGCATCCAAACAATTTGGCCTACAAATTTGGCCTACAAACCATGATGGAAAGATAAGACTTTCACGAACACTATAGTGTTCTCCGTTTTGCTTTGCAACTCCCACTCGTCTGAAGTTGGTACTGCTGATGTGCCAACCTCTGTCTGTAGCTTCCGGTCCATTTGAGCTACAAACTAAAATGACCCCACTATGGAAATTGGAATTCCTCAAAAACACAATGGTGTTCTCCGTTTTGCCCTACAACCCCCACAAGTGTCACGAGACTTGTCTGAAGGTAAACAGTACCAGTTTACAAAAAAAATGTTGAAGTATGGAGGAAGTTTTGTATCAGAAAAAGGAGTTAAATTATTTGGCTGCCTGGACTATTTACATTGAACCCCTGTATTATTTATTTATCTCAATTGTTTTGCACTGACTCCCTTGCACTGTCTCTATGCACACTCACTAGACTCTATCCACACACTCAGACATGCTACACTGACACTCCAACACACACATGCACACACACGCACACAAACTACATACCGTCAAACACAACACGCACACACATGCATATTGACACCGCACACACTCACACATAAACACACTTTAACACTCTTTACATATGCTGCTGGTAATCTGTTTATTATATACTGAACAAAAATATAAACGCAACATGCAAAGTGTTGGTTTCATGAGCTGAAATAAAAGATTCTGAAATATGCATATATAATAATGCATAAAACCAAGCACACAGCCATGCGATCTCCATAGACAAACATTGGCAGTAGAATGGCCTTACTGAAGAGCTCAGTGACTTTCAACATGGCACCGTCATAGGATGTCACCTTTCCTACAAGTCAGTTGGAAACATTTCTGCCCTGCTAGAGCTGACCAGTTCAACTGTAAGTGCTGTTATTGTGAAGTAGAAATATCTAGGAGCAAGGCTCAGCCACAAAGTGTTAGGCCACACAAGCTCACAGAACAGGACAGCCAAGTGCTGAAGAGCGTATAAATTGTCTGTCCTCGGTTGCAACACTCACTACCGAGTTCCAAACTGCCTCTGGACGCAACGTCAGCACAATAACTGTTCGTCGGGAGGTTCAGGAAATGGGTTTCCATGGCCGAGCAGCTGCACACAAGCCTAAGATCACCATGCACAATGTTAAGTGTCAGCTAGAGTAGTGTAAAACTCGTCGCTATTGGACTGTGGAAATGCGTTATCTATAGTGATGAATCAGGCTTCACCATCTGGCCGTCCGATAGATGAATTTGGGTTTGGAGGATGCCAGGAGTATACAGAGCCTTGACCTCAACCTCATCAAACACCTTTGGGATGAATTGGAATGCCAACTGCGAGCCAGACAAACTTGATCTTATCAATAATTTAAATTCTGTCTTGACGTTGGAAAGAGTAATAGCTACCTGGTCTGAAAAGAGTGTTTGTTGAGAACACTCTAAAAAGGTTAACAACATTTCCAATTCTGAAATCTTCTTCATTGTGATTCATTCAACCCAAATGCGAATGTAGTTGCATTATTTTTGATAAAAACCTTTGGTGGCATAGAATCCGTGGGTCATCGACTGAAAATGTATTGATTATTAATTAATTTAGTATCACAAAATGTAGGATTTTATAATAATGAAACGTTGAAACACCATCTTGTGGCTCTTAGGAGATTCTGACATTTTAAGTTGGCAGTAGTACCATAAGCATAGTGGTCAGACAGGCTCATATGTCGAATTTATGTTTTCCTGTCAGGTGCGTGAATGAGGACCCAAAAGCGAATTAACAAACAGAGTTTCTTTAATGATGAACACACGTGGGCTCAGATGGACAGGTAGATTCCGACAGGACAGGACAAGGTTGCAGCAAACACGATGATAGTCTGGTTCAGGCATGAGACACACAAACAAGAATCCGACAAAGACAGGAGCAGCAACAGAGAGAGATATAGGGACCTAATCAGAGGGAAAAAGGGAACAGGTGGGAAAAGGGGTGAATGAGGTAGTCAGAGAAGACAAGGAACAGCTGGGGGAAAGAGGGACAGAAACGGTAACCTAGTACGACCAGCAGAGGGAGACAGGGTGAAAGGAAAGGACAGAAAGACACAACATGACAATACATGACAGTACCCCCCCACTCACCGAGCGCCTCCTGGCGCACTCGAGGAGGAAACCTGGCGGCAACGGAGGAAATCCTCGATCAGCGCACGGTCCAGCACGTCCCGAGAGGGAACCCAACTCCTCTCCTCAGGACCGTACCCCTCCCAATCTACGAGGTACTGGTGACCACGGCCCCGAGGACGCATGTCCAAAATCCTACGGACCCTGTAGATGGGTGCGCCCTCGACAAGGATGGGGGGGGGGGGGAAGACGAGCGGGGGCGCGAAGAACGGGCTTGATACAGGAGACATGGAAGACCGGGTGGACGCGACGAAGGTATCGCGGAAGAAGAAGTCGAACTGCGACAGGATTAATGACCCGAGAAATACGGAACGGACCAATGAACCGCGGGGTCAACTTGCGAGAAGCCGTCTTAAGGGGAAGGTTCTGAGTGGAGAGCCAAACTCTCTGACCGCGACAATATCTAGGACTCTTAGTTCTACGCTTATTAGCAGCCCTCACAGTCTGCGTCCTATAACGGCAAAGTGCAGACCTGACCCTCTTCCAGGTGCGCTCGCAACGTTGGACAAAAGCCTGAGCGGAGGGGACGCTGGACTCGGCGAACTGAGATGAGAACAGCGGAGGCTGGTACCCGAGGCTACTCTGAAAAGGAGATAGCCCGGTCGCAGACGAAGGAAGCGAGTTGTGGGCGTATTCTGTTCTGACCAAGACGCAGGGTTGCGAAAAGAAAGACTGCGTAAGATGCGACCAATAGTCTGATTGGCCCGTTCTGCTTGACCGTTAGACTGGGGGTGAAAGCCGGAAGAGAGACTGACGGAAGCCCCAATCAAACGGCAAAACTCCCTCCAAAATTGAGACGTGAATTGCGGACCTCTGTCCGAAACGACGTCTGACGGAAGGCCATGAATTCTGAAAACATTCTCGATGATGATTTGTGCCGTCTCTTTAGCAGAAGGAAGCTTAGCAAGGGGAATGAAATGAGCCGCCTTAGAGAACCTATCGACAACCGTAAGAATAACAGTCTTCCCCGCTGACGAAGGCAGTCCGGTGACAAAATCTAAGGCGATGTGAGACCACGGTCAAGAGGGAATGGGAAGCGGCCTGAGACGGCCGGCAGGAGGGGAGTTACCGGACTTAGTCTGCGCGCAGACCGAACAAGCAGCCACGAAACGACGCGTGTCATGCTCCCGGGTGGGCCACCAAAAACGCTGGCGAATGGAAGCAAGCGTACCCCGAACGCCAGGGTGGCCGGCTAACTTGGCAGAGTGAGCCCACTGAAGAACGGCCAGACGAGTAGGAACGGGAACGAAAAGAAGGTTCCTAGGACAAGCGCGCGGCGACGGAGTGTGAGTGAGCGCTTGCTTTACCTGCCTCTCAATTCCCCAGACAGTCAACCCGACAACACGCCCCTCAGGGAGAATCCCCTCGGGGTCAGTGGAGGCTACTGAAGAACTGAAGAGACGAGATAAAGCATCAGGCTTGGTGTTCTTAGAGCCCGGACGATAAGAAATCACGAACTCGAAACGAGCGAAAAACAGCGCCCAACGCGCCTGACGCGCATTAAGTCGTTTGGCAGAACGGATGTACTCAAGGTTCCTATGGTCAGTCCAAACGACAAAAGGAACGGTCGCCCCCTCCAACCACTGTCGCCATTCGCCTAGGGCTAACCGGATGGCGAGCAGTTCGCGGTTTCCCACATCATAGTTACGTTCCGACGGCGACAGGCGATGAGAAAAATACGCGCATGGGTGGACCTTGTCGTCAGAGAGGGAGCGCTGAGAAAGAATGGCTCCCACGCCCACCTCTGACGCGTCAACCTCGACAACGAACTGTCTAGAGACGTCAGGTGTAACAAGGATAGGAGCGGATGTAAAACGATTCTTGAGGAGATCAAAAGCTCCCTGGGCGGAAACGGACCACTTAAAGCACGTCTTGACAGAAGTAAGGGCTGTGAGAGGAGCTGCCACCTGACCGAAATTACGGATGAAACGACGATAGAAGTTCGCGAAGCCGAGAAAGCGCTGCAGCTCGACGCGTGACTTAGGGACGGGCCAATCAATGACAGCTTGGACCTTAGCGGGATCCATCTTAATGCCTTCAGCGGAAATAACAGAACCGAGAAATGTGACGGAGGAGGCATGAAAAGTGCACTTCTCAGCCTTCACAAAAAGACAATTCTCTAAAAGGCGCTGGAGGACACGTCGAACGTGCTGAACATGAATCTGGAGTGACGGTGAAAAAATCAGGATATCGTCAAGGTAAACGAAAACAAAGATGTTCAGCATGTCTCTCAGGACATCATTGACTAATGCCTGAAAGACAGCTGGAGCGTTAGCGAGGCCGAAAGGAAGAACCCGGTATTCAAAGTGCCCTAACGGAGTGTTAAACGCCGTCTTCCACTCGTCCCCCTCCCTGATGCGCACGAGATGGTAAGCGTTACGAAGGTCCAACTTAGTGAAAAACCTGGCTCCCTGCAGGATCTCGAAGGCTGAAGACATAAGAGGAAGCGGATAACGATTCTTCACTGTTATGTCATTCAGCCCTCGATAATCTATGCAGGGGCGCAGAGACCCGTCCTTCTTCTTGACAAAAAAACCCCCCGCTCCGGCGGGAGAGGAGGAGGGGACTATGGTACCGGCGTCAAGAGCTACAGACAAATAATCCTCGAGAGCCTTACGTTCGGGAGCCGACAGAGAGTATAGTCTACCCCGGGGGGGAGTGGTTCCCGGAAGGAGATCAATACTACAATCATACGACCGGTGTGGAGGAAGAGAGGTGGCCCTGGACCGACTGAACACCGTGCGCAGATCGTGATATTCCTCCGGCACCCCTGTCAAATCACCAGGCTCCTCCTGTGAAGAAGAGACAGAGGAAACAGGAGGGATAGCAGACATTAAACATTTCACATGACAAGAGACGTTCCAGGAGAGGATAGAATTACTAGACCAATTAATGGAAGGATTATGACAAACTAGCCAGGGATGGCCCAAAACAACAGGTGTAAAAGGTGAACGAAAAATTAAAAAAGAAATGGTTTCGCTATGATTACCAGAAACAGTGAGGGTTAAATGTAGCGTCTCACGCTGAATCCTGGGGAGAGGACTACCATCCAGGGCGAACAAGGCCGTGGACTCCCTTAACTGTCTGAGAGGAATGTCATGTTCCCGAGCCCAGGTCTCGTCCATAAAACGGCCCTCCGCCCCAGAGTCTATTAAGGCACTGCAGGAAGCTGACGAACCGGTCCAGCGTAGATGGACCGACAAGGTAGTGCAGGATCTTGAAGGAGAGACAGGAGTAGTAGCGCTCACCAGTAGCCCTCCGCTTACTGATGAGCTCTGGCTTTTACTGGACATGAAGTGACAAAATGACCAGCAGAACCGCAATAGAGACAGAGGCGGTTGGTGATTCTCCGTTCCCTCTCCTTAGTCGAGATGCGGATACCTCCCAGCTGCATAGGCTCAGCTCCCGAGCCGGCAGAGGAAGATGGTAGTGATGCGGAGAGGGGGGCAACGGAGAACGCGAGCTCCTTTCCACGAGCTCGGTGGCGAAGATCAACCCGTCGCTCAATGCGAATAGCGAGTTCAATCAAGGAATCCACGCTGGAAGGAACCTCCCGGGAGAGAATCTCATCCTTTACCTCTGCGCGGAGACCCTCCAGAAGACGAGCGAGCAAAGCCGGCTCGTTCCAGCCACTGGAGGCAGCAAGAGTGCGAAACTCAATAGAGTAGTCTGTTATGGATCGATTGCCTTGACATAGGGAAGACAGGGCCCTGGAAGCCTCCTCCCCAAAAACAGATCGATCAAAAACCCGTATCATCTCCTCCTTAAAGTCCTGATACTGGTTAGTACACTCAGCCCTTGCCTCCCAGATTGCCGTGCCCCACTCACGAGCCCGTCCAGTAAGGAGAGATATGACGTAGGCGACACGAGCAGTGCTCCTGGCGTAAGTGTTGGGCTGGAGAGAAAACACAATATCACACTGGGTGAGGAACGAGCGGCATTCAGTGGGCTCCCCAGAGTAACACGGCGGGTTATTGATTCTGGGCTCCGGAGATTCGAAAGCCCTGGAAGTGGCCGGTGGATCGAGGCGGAGATGGTGAACCTGTTCTGTGAGGTTGGAGACTTGGGTGGCCAGGGTCTCAACGGCATGTCGAGCAGCAGACAATTCCTGCTCGTGTCTGCCTAGCATCGCTCCCTGGATCTCGACGGCTGAGTGGAGAGGATCCGAAGTCGCTGGGTCCATTCTTGGTCGGATTCTTCTGTCAGGTGCGTGAATGAGGACCCAAAAGCGAATTAACAAACAGAGTTTCTTTAATGATGAACACACGTGGGCTCAGATGGACAGGTAGATTCCGACAGGACAGGACAAGGTTGCAGCAAACACGATGATAGTCTGGTTCAGGCATGAGACACACAAACAAGAATCCGACAAAGACAGGAGCAGCAACAGAGAGAGATATAGGGACCTAATCAGAGGGAAAAAGGGAACAGGTGGGAAAAGGGGTGAATGAGGTAGTCAGAGAAGACAAGGAACAGCTGGGGGAAAGAGGGACAGAAACGGTAACCTAGTACGACCAGCAGAGGGAGACAGGGTGAAAGGAAAGGACAGAAAGACACAACATGACAATACATGACATTTCGTGCTAAAAAAAATGGAGGTGTAGACAATAGTATGTCATTGAGAATGATTTCTGAATTTTTTAGTAAAATAAAAAGACACAAGGACAACACTGGGGGAACACTGCAATTGTATTATAGATATGATACATCATATATGGAGAAACTGAAAAATCTATCTTGCGTTGCAAACAAGAGTTGCTACATCATACTGTATCAAGATAGACATTTTGATGGCTGTTCATTGTAAATTGTAAATTTGCTGAAGTGAGAAGAATTTATGCAAACTTAATCTACACCCCAAGTGGCACCCTATTCCCTATGTGTCAAGTTCTGACCTTTTATTTCCTTTGTTTTGTATTTATTTAGTATGGTCAGGGCGTGAGTTGGGTGGGCAGTCTATGTTTGTTTTTCTATGTTTTGGGGTATTTCTATGTTTCGGCCTAGTATGGTTCTCAATCAGAGGCAGGTGTCATTAGTTGTCTCTAATTGAGAATCATACTTAGGTAGCTTGGGTTTCACTGTGTGTTTGTGGGTGATTTTTCCTGTCTTTGTGTTTGTTGTCACCAGATAGGCTGTTTAGGTTTTCGCACGTTTATTGTTTTGTTAGTTTATTCATGTATAGTTTTCTTCATTAAAAAGAACATGAATAACCACCACGCTGCATTTTGGTCCGCCTCTCCTTCACCTAAGGAAAACCGTTACAGAATCACCCACCACAACAGGACCAAGCGGCGTGGTAACGGGCAGCAGCAGGAGCAGCGTAAGGACTTCTGGACTTGGCAAGAAATCCTCGACGGGAGAGGACCCTGGGCAAAGCCAGGGGAGTGTCGCCGCCCCAAGGTGCAGCAGGAGAAACGGAAGCAGGAGCAGCGAGAGGAATGGACATGGGAGGACGAATTGGACGGAGAAGGACCCTGGGCTCAGCCTGGAGAATATCGCCGCCCCAAAGAAGAACTGGAGGCGGCGAAAGCGGAGAGGCGCTGGTATGAGGAGGCAGCACGGCGACGCGGATGGAAGCCCGAGAGTCAGCCCCAAAAATGTCTTGGGGGGGCTCACAGGGAGTATGGCGAGGCCAGGTAGGAGACCTACGCCAACTTCCTGTGCTTACCGGGGGGCTAGAGAGACCGGGCAGGCACCGTGCTATGCTGTGGAGCGCACGGTGTCCCCAGTGCGAGTGCGTAGCCCGGTGCGGTACATTCCTGCTCCGCGTATCGGCCGGGCTAGAGTGAGCATTGAGCCAAGTGCCATGAAGCCGGCTCTACGCAGCTGGTCTCCAGTGCGTCTCCTTGGGCCGGCTTACATGGCACCAGCCTTGCGCATGGTGTCCCCGGTTCGCCTGCATAGCCCAGTGCGGGCTATTCCACCTCGTCGCCAGGGCGACCGGGAGCATTCAACCAGGTAAGGTTGGGCAGGCTCGGTGCTCAAGAGCTCCAGTGCGCCTGCACGGTCCGGTCTACCCAGTACCACCTCCACGCACCAGCCCCAGCTCCCCACACCAGGCTTCCTGTGCGTGTTCTCGGCCCAGTACCACCAGTGCCAGCACCACGCATCAGGCCTACAGTGCGCCTCGCCTGTCCAGCGCTGCCAGAGCCTTCCTCCTCTCAAGCGCTGCCGGAGTCTCCCGCCTATCTAGCGCTGCCAGAGCCTTCCTCCTCTACAGCGCTGCCGGAGTCTCCCGCTTGTTCAGCGCAGTCAGAGCCTTCCTCCTCTACAGCGCTGTCGGAGTCTCCCGCCTGTTCAGTGCAGTCAGAGCCTTCCTCCTCTACAGCGCTGCCGGAGTCTCCCGCCTGTTTAGCGCTGCCAGAGCCTTCCGCCTCTACAGCGCTGCCGGAGTCTCCCGCCTGTTCAGAGCTGCCAGTCTGCAAGGAGCTGCCAGTCTGCAAGGAGCCGCCAGTCTGCATGGAGCAGCCAGAGCCGCCAGTCTGCATGGAGCAGCCAGAGCCGCCAGTCTGCATGGAGCAGCCAGAGCCGCCAGTCTGCATGGAGCAGCCAGAGCCGCCAGTCTGCATGGAGCAGCCAGAGCCGCCAGTCTGCATGGAGCAGCCAGAGCCGCCAGTCTGCATGGAGCAGCCAGAGCCGCCAGTCTGCATGGAGCAGCCAGAGCCGCCAGTCTGCATGGAGCAGCCAGAGCCGCCAGTCAGCCAGGATCCGCTATTCAGCCAGGATCCGCCGTTCAGCCAGGATCCGCCAGTCAGCCAGGATCTTCCAGATCCGCCAGTCAGCCAGGATCCGCTATTCAGCCAGGATCCGCCGTTCAGCCAGGATCCGCCAGTCAGCCAGGATCTGCCAGAACTGCCAGCCAGCCAGGATCTGCCAGAGCCCCTCAGCCCAGAGGCGCCGGAGCCCCTCAGCCCAGCGGCGCCAGAGCCCCTCTGTCCCGAGCAGCTGCCCCTCTGTCCCGAGCAGCTGCCCCTCTGTCCCGAGCAGCTGCCCCTCTGTCCCGAGCAGCTGCCCCTCTGTCCCGAGCAGCTGCCCCTCTGTCCCGAGCAGCTGCCCCTCTGTCCCGAGCAGCTCCTCTGTCCCGAGCTGCCCCCCTGTCCCGAGCAGCTGCCCCTCTGTCCCGAGCAGCTGCCCCTCTGTCCCGAGCAGCTGCCCCTCTGTCCCGAGCAGCTGCCCCTCTGTCCCGAGCAGCTGCCCCTCTGTCCCGAGCAGCTGCCCCTCTGTCCCGAGCAGCTCCTCTGTCCCGAGCTGCCCCTCTGTCCCGAGCTGCCCCTCTGTCCCGAGCTGCCCCTCTGTCCCGAGCTGCCCCTCTGTCCCGAGCTGCCCCTCAGTCCAGTGGGGTCATTAAGTAGGGTCGCCGTGGTTAGGAGACCACGGAAGCGGACAAGGTGGGGGACTAAGACAATGGTGAGGTGGGGTCCGCGTCCCGCGCCAGAGCCGCCACCGCGGACAGACGCCCACCCAGACCCTCCCCTATAGGTCAAGGTTTTGCGGCCGGAGTCTGCACCTTTGGGGTGGGGGTACTGTCACGTTCTGACCTTTATTTCCTTTGTTTTGTATTTATTTAGTATGGTCAGGGCGTGAGTTGGGTGGGCAGTCTATGTTTGTTTTTCTATGTTTTGGGGTATTTCTATGTTTCGGCCTAGTATGGTTCTCAATCAGAGGCAGGTGTCATTAGTTGTCTCTAATTGAGAATCATACTTAGGTAGCTTGGGTTTCACTGTGTGTTTGTGGGTGATTTTTCCTGTCTTTGTGTTTGTTGTCACCAGATAGGCTGTTTAGGTTTTCGCACGTTTATTGTTTTGTTAGTTTATTCATGTATAGTTTTCTTCATTAAAAAGAACATGAATAACCACCACGCTGCATTTTGGTCCGCCTCTCCTTCACCTAAGGAAAACCGTTACAGAATCACCCACCACAACAGGACCAAGCGGCGTGGTAACGGGCAGCAGCAGGAGCAGCGTAAGGACTTCTGGACTTGGCAAGAAATCCTCGACGGGAGAGGACCCTGGGCAAAGCCAGGGGAGTGTCGCCGCCCCAAGGTGCAGCAGGAGAAACGGAAGCAGGAGCAGCGAGAGGAATGGACATGGGAGGACGAATTGGACGGAGAAGGACCCTGGGCTCAGCCTGGAGAATATCGCCGCCCCAAAGAAGAACTGGAGGCGGCGAAAGCGGAGAGGCGCTGGTATGAGGAGGCAGCACGGCGACGCGGATGGAAGCCCGAGAGTCAGCCCCAAAAATGTCTTGGGGGGGCTCACAGGGAGTATGGCGAGGCCAGGTAGGAGACCTACGCCAACTTCCTGTGCTTACCGGGGGGCTAGAGAGACCGGGCAGGCACCGTGCTATGCTGTGGAGCGCACGGTGTCCCCAGTGCGAGTGCGTAGCCCGGTGCGGTACATTCCTGCTCCGCGTATCGGCCGGGCTAGAGTGAGCATTGAGCCAAGTGCCATGAAGCCGGCTCTACGCAGCTGGTCTCCAGTGCGTCTCCTTGGGCCGGCTTACATGGCACCAGCCTTGCGCATGGTGTCCCCGGTTCGCCTGCATAGCCCAGTGCGGGCTATTCCACCTCGTCGCCAGGGCGACCGGGAGCATTCAACCAGGTAAGGTTGGGCAGGCTCGGTGCTCAAGAGCTCCAGTGCGCCTGCACGGTCCGGTATACTCAGTACCACCTCCACGCACCAGCCCCAGCTCCCCACACCAGGCTTCCTGTGCGTGTTCTCGGCCCAGTACCACCAGTGCCAGCACCACGCATCAGGCCTACAGTGCGCCTCGCCTGTCCAGCGCTGCCAGAGCCTTCCTCCTCTCAAGCGCTGCCGGAGTCTCCCGCCTATCTAGCGCTGCCAGAGCCTTCCTCCTCTACAGCGCTGCCGGAGTCTCCCGCTTGTTCAGCGCAGTCAGAGCCTTCCTCCTCTACAGCGCTGTCGGAGTCTCCCGCCTGTTCAGTGCAGTCAGAGCCTTCCTCCTCTACAGCGCTGCCGGAGTCTCCCGCCTGTTTAGCGCTGCCAGAGCCTTCCGCCTCTACAGCGCTGCCGGAGTCTCCCGCCTGTTCAGAGCTGCCAGTCTGCAAGGAGCTGCCAGTCTGCAAGGAGCCGCCAGTCTGCATGGAGCAGCCAGAGCCGCCAGTCTGCATGGAGCAGCCAGAGCCGCCAGTCTGCATGGAGCAGCCAGAGCCGCCAGTCTGCATGGAGCAGCCAGAGCCGCCAGTCTGCATGGAGCAGCCAGAGCCGCCAGTCTGCATGGAGCAGCCAGAGCCGCCAGTCTGCATGGAGCAGCCAGAGCCGCCAGTCTGCATGGAGCAGCCAGAGCCGCCAGTCTGCATGGAGCAGCCAGAGCCGCCAGTCAGCCAGGATCCGCTATTCAGCCAGGATCCGCCGTTCAGCCAGGATCCGCCAGTCAGCCAGGATCTTCCAGATCCGCCAGTCAGCCAGGATCCGCTATTCAGCCAGGATCCGCCGTTCAGCCAGGATCCGCCAGTCAGCCAGGATCTGCCAGAACTGCCAGCCAGCCAGGATCTGCCAGAGCCCCTCAGCCCAGAGGCGCCGGAGCCCCTCAGCCCAGCGGCGCCAGAGCCCCTCTGTCCCGAGCAGCTGCCCCTCTGTCCCGAGCAGCTCCTCTGTCCCGAGCTGCCCCCCTGTCCCGAGCAGCTGCCCCTCTGTCCCGAGCAGCTGCCCCTCTGTCCCGAGCAGCTGCCCCTCTGTCCCGAGCAGCTGCCCCTCTGTCCCGAGCAGCTGCCCCTCTGTCCCGAGCAGCTCCTCTGTCCCGAGCTGCCCCTCTGTCCCGAGCTGCCCCTCAGTCCAGTGGGGTCATTAAGTAGGGTCGCCGTGGTTAGGAGACCACGGAAGCGGACAAGGTGGGGGACTAAGACAATGGTGAGGTGGGGTCCGCGTCCCGCGCCAGAGCCGCCACCGCGGACAGACGCCCACCCAGACCCTCCCCTATAGGTCAAGGTTTTGCGGCCGGAGTCTGCACCTTTGGGGTGGGGGTACTGTCACGTTCTGACCTTTATTTCCTTTGTTTTGTATTTATTTAGTATGGTCAGGGCGTGAGTTGGGTGGGCAGTCTATGTTTGTTTTTCTATGTTTTGGGGTATTTCTATATTTCGGCCTAGTATGGTTCTCAATCAGAGGCAGGTGTCATTAGTTGTCTCTGATTGAGAATCATACTTAGGTAGCCTGGGTTTCACTGTGTGTTTGTGGGTGATTTTTCCTGTCTTTGTGTTTGTTGTCACCAGATAGGCTGTTTAGGTTTTCACACGTTTATTGTTTTGTTAGTTTATTCATGTATAGTTTTCTTCATTAAAAAGAACATGAATAACCACCACGCTGCATTTTGGTCTGCCTCTCCTTCACCTAAGGAAAACCGTTACACTATGGGCCCTGGTCAAAAAGAATACACCATATAGGGAATAGTAGTTTAAATTTAGCACAGTGTTCCATTCTCCGTGATCCAGAGGCCAAAGCATTGAATGGCACATGAATAGAAATGGTATTGTCTGTCGACTAAACATTTGCAATTGGGTTTATATGTTGCTCTCATTTTAACGCAAATAAACACAGACAGACAGTCACAAGCAATTAAACCACATGTCTTATAGAAACTGCAGGAGGGCCACATGCCACAAGAATAAAACAGTGAGATCTCAAAGCAGTGATAAATCACTGTTGACAAGAAGAAAATTGTCCCTATATATTTATTGATAGATCTTAAAATTTGATACTGACTTCTGAGGTTTGTGTTTGTTTTTTTGTTTTTGTTTGCTCACTACACACATGTATTATTGGCAAAGAGATTGTGCATCACCTGTTGAGTGAGTTCTTTTATCTAAATGGGATTTTAGCGAAGCAGAGACATAATCGTTTTATTACTAACCGCCTTTCAAGATAAGACGCATATTTTTCTTGTGTTGTGTGGGAAATAATGAATGTCAGGCTGGTTTGACGTAGGCTGCAAATAATACATGTGATCTCCCGCTATTGAATTGCATCACTGTCTGTCTGCCTCCCAGCCACTGCAGAACTTTTCCTTTGACTTGTCACACAAGAAAGCTATAGGCCTACATCAATCCTCCAAATTAGGAAAGTACAGTGCCTTCAGAAAGTATTCAATTGCACTTGACTTATTCCACATTTTGTTGTGCTTGCATCCAATTCAAAATGGATAGCTCATAATGACAAAGTGAAAACATGTTTGTGGAAATTGTTTAAAATGTGTTGAAAATTAAATACAGAAATGTGTCATTTACATAAGTATTTACACCCCTGAGTCAAATCCAATCAAATGGCTAACCGGACTATTTGCATTGTGTCCCGGACTATTTGCATTGTGTCCCGGACTATTTGCATTGTGTCCCAAACTATTTGCATTGTAGTTTTGCCATGTGTTTTTGGTTATTGTCCTGCTAAAAGATGAATTTGTCTCCCAGTGTCTGTTGGAAAGCAGACTGAATCTGGTTTTCCTCTAGGATTTTGCCTGTGCTTAGCTTTATACCATTTCTTATTATCCTACAAAACTCCCTAGTCCTTGCCTATGACAAGCATACCATAAGAGGATGCAGCCACTACCATGTTTGAAAATATGAAGAGTGGTGCTCAGTGATGTGTACTGTAGTGTTGGATTTGCCCCAAACATAATGTATTCAGGACATAAAGTTCCTTTCTTTGCCACATTTTACTTTAGCACCATATTGCAAAAAGGATGCATGTTTTCGAATATTGTTATTCTGTACAAGCTTCCTTCTTTTTACTCTGTCATTTAGGTTAGTATGAGGAAGTAACTACAATGTTGTTGATCCATCCTCAGTTTTCTCCTTTCACAGACATTATTCAACTCTGTAACTGTTTAAAGTCACTGTTGGCCTCATGGTGAAATCCCAGAGCGGTTTCCTTCCTCTCCAGCAACTTAGTTAGGAAGGACGCCTGTATCTTTGTTTTGACTAGGTATATTGACACACCATCCACAGTGTAATTAATAACTTCACAATGCTCAAAGGGTTATTCATTATCTGTTTTTTTTTCCCAAATCCATTTACCAATAGGTGCCCTTTGTGAGGCATTGGAAAACCTCCCTGGTCTTTGTGGTTGAATCTGTGTTTGAAATGCATTGCTCTAATGAAGGACCTTACAGATAATTGTATGTGTGGGGTACAGAGACAAGGTAGTCATGTTAAACACTTATTGCACACAGAGTGAGTCCATGCAACTTATTATGTGACATGTTAAGCACTGTTTTACTCCTGAACATATTTTGAATTGCCATGACAAAGGGGTTGAATACTTATTAACTCAAGGAAGTCTCAGCTTTTCATGTTATACTGATTTGTAAAAATGTCTAAAAACACAGTGTAAGACGAGACCCAAATGCAGATACAGGAGGCAGATGGTAGAACTCCGATATTTATTAAAACAAAGGGAGTAGACAAAGGCAGGTCGAGGACAGGTGAGATTTCATAAACCAGGTCAGAGTCCAAACAGTACCAGGCGATAGGCAGTCTCGAGGTCAGGCCAGACAGGGGTCAGAAACCAGATCCAAGTCCAAAAAGAGGGCAAGGGGATAGGCAGGCTGGTAGTCAGAACAGGCAGAGTGGTCAGGCAGGCGAGTTTGGAGTCAGGACAGACAAAATGTGGAAAAAGTCAAAGGGTGTGAATACTTTCTGAAGGCACTGTGTAACAAATCCATGTGCAAGACAATTACTGTCAACATGTAGCATAATATGAAATAGGAGATACAAATGCATTTCTGACAAATCTGTTAATGTGCATAAATGACCACCATATTTGACCTCCAATGACGTTGTTTATCTGTATTCATGTTTACATGACGTGTCTGACAAAACCTTTGATCGCAACAACAAAAAAAGGATGTTGCCTCAAATACCCTTATATCCAATCAAAGGGGTCAGGCAGTTTAAAACCCAGACAGTGGGAAAGAACTCTGCGACAGCCTGTTAATTAAAGTCTGTTTCAAGTCTGATTGGGCAGACATGCAGTATTGGAGCTTTGGAGAAATAGCAGAAAAGGATGCCTCGTATGTGAAGTAGGTGCCTAAATGACATCCTGGACACCGACCAACTGTTTCCTGGAGATAAGAGAGAACGGGGGGGGGGGGGGGGGGGCAGTTGAGCTGGGACTAATTTAATAAGTCCAGGAGATACCATATTAATCTGTCACTATCTAATTACCAATCGGGGATCACAAGACTCTGGTATTTTCAAAAGTTTACGAATAGATGAAAGAGTGCATTTAGAAATCCCACATCGCCAATAGTCATTTTCGCAGGCATACAAAGATTTCCCATTATTCTTTAAGTTGAAGCTTTTCTAAGGAAGCTAGAATTTGTTGTACAAACAAAGTCATTTTTTTTGCTGCATACTGTATATCCCTCTACTGTGTATGTAAGAAAGTAATTACTGTATCGCTTACTCTATGCATTGTGATCGCCTACAGTACATCAATGGCTATATATAATTTAAAAGTCCTAAAATGGATGTACCAATCCCAGACTGCCAATTTAACCTCAGGGAAAGTAACGGATAACTGTACCTTATTACAATAAATACCAAACAGTCTACACAGTACTGTAGATATGGTCTCTATCATGAGCCGTCAATCCCTGCTGTCACTCACAGCAAGCCTTTTTAATACATCTTCAATATAACAATAATGCCCTGAGCAATTTCTTTGTGGTACTTCATTCGGGTATTGAAGCCTGCACAATCAGATTTCTAACGATGAAAAATACCTCTTTACTTGAGTGTCATCCAGTGACGTGGTGTTACCACCACAACAACAACACAACTTTTTATTTCATCTTGAGGAATTACCTGACAGGTTAGGAATAATTATAAAAAGGAGCCTAACAGAGTCTCCTCAGTACCTTTTGGGAGATGGATTCATCATAGATTAAATGATTCTGCAGACGGGCAGCTGAAGCTGGGCTTTAATGAATTATCAAAGGCGTATGCTTGTTAAATGCCCAGTGCAGTCAAAAACGTGATTTTTCCTGTGTTTTATATATATTTCCACAGTATGAGGTTAGAATAATACTGTGAAATTGTGAAAATTACGATAATGTCCTTTTGGTGTAAGAACTGTTTTAAATGATCACTTGCAATTTCAGCCTGTTTTGGTAGGACAGAGTTTTGGACTGCCTGGTGATATCACCAGACAATAAATTAGTTAATAAACCAACAAGAAAGAGGTTTCCAAACCTCTGCAAATTTTCCCCTCCCCACTCAGACCACTCCCAGACAGTCGGAGCAAAATTCTTGCTTGAGAAATTGCTTTTTGCTGAGAAGCTATTTTTGTTTATTTAGGACCTTTTTAATTGAAAGCAATCACAGTAAGGTACTTACTTGTTACCAAGAAATGATTTGATATTGAGATAAAAAGGTTGCAATGGACCTTTAAAGTGGATGGGGAATATAAATGGAGGCTTCCCACCTGGGCTTCACCGAGAGGTTATTATGTTTTACTTGGAGAGGAAGAGATCCCATCAGGTTTTCATCGTTTTAGGCCATGAGAGGCGAACTCCACATGCTCATTCAAGTTTGGGAGCAGGTGCTTTCAATATGAGTGAATATCGTAATGCAATGTTAGTCAGCCATCTAAGCTGCCTAGCCTGAACCACAACAGGTCTACTTTAGAATATTGGGCTCTCGTGAGGATAGAAATCAGAGGATACATTCCCCTCAAATAACCTCTAAGTTTAGGGTAAAAATATAAGAACAAAAAACACAAGATTAACTTCCTGATCCTATTCCCAAATCAACCAAATCCAATATAAATCAAATTTTATTGGTCACATACACATGATTAGCGAAATGCTTGTGCTTCTAGTTCCGACCATGGAGTAATATCTAAGCAATCTAACAATTTCACAACAACTACCTTATACACACAAGTGTAAAGGAATGAATAAGAATATGTACATATAAATATATGGATGAGCGATGGCCGAACGGCATAGGCGAGATGCAGTAGATGGTTTAGGGTACAGTATATACTGTACATATGAGATGAGTAATGTAGGGTATGTATGTAAACATTATATAAAGTGGCATTAAAGTGACTAGTGTTGCATTTATTACATCCAATTTTGAATTATTAAAGTGTCTAGAGATTTGAGGCAGTATGTTGGCAGCAGCCACTCAATGTTAGTGATGGCTGTTTAACAGTCTGATGGCCTTGATAGAAGCTGTTTTTCAGTCTCTCGGTCCCAGCTTTGATGCCCCTGTACTGACCTCGCCTTCTGGATGATAGTGGGGTGAACAGGCAGTGGCTCGGGTGGTTGTTGTCCTTGATGATCTTTTTGGCTTTCCTGTGACATGTAGGTGTAGGTGTCTTGGAGGGCAGGTAGTTTGCTCCCGGTGATGCGTTGTGCAGACCTCACTACCCTCTGGAGAGCCTTGCGGTTGAGGGCGGAGCAGTTGCCGTACCAGGAGGTGATACAGCCCGACAGGATGCTCTTGATTATGCATCTCTAAAGGTTTGTGAGTGTTTTTGGTAACAAGCCAAATTTATTCAGCCTCCTGAGGTTGAAGAGCTGCTTTTGCGCCTTCTTCACCACGCTGTCTGTGTGGGTGGACCATTTCAGTTTGTCCGTGATGTGTACGCCGAGGAACTTAAAACTTTCCACTTTCTCCACTACTGGTGGGGGGGTGCTCCCTCTGCAGTTTCCTGAAGTCCACGATCATCTCCTTTGTTTTGTTGACATTGAGTGTGAGGTTGTTTTCCTGACACCACACTCCGAGGGCCCTCACCTCCTCCCTGTAAGCTGTCTCGTCGTTGTTGGTAATCAAGCCTACCACTGTAGTGTCATCTGCAAACTTGATAATTGAGTTGGAGGTGTGGATGGCCACGCAGTCATGGGTGAACAGAGAGTACAGGAGAGGGCTGAGAATGCACCCTTGTGGGGCCCCAGTGTTGAGGATCAGCAGGGGGAGATGTTGTTTCCTACCCTCACCACATGGGGGTGGCCTGTCAGGAAGTCCAGGATCTAGTTGCACAGGGCGGGGTCAAGACCCAGGGTCTCGAGATTAATGACGAGTTGGAGGGTACTATGGTGTTAAATGCTGAGCTGTAGTCGATGAACAGCATTCTTACATAGGTATTCCTCTTGTCCAGATGGGTTAGGGCAGTGTGATCGCGATTGCGTCGTCTGTGGGCCTATTGGGGCAGTAAGCAAATTGGAGTGGGTCTAGGGTGTCAGGTGGGGTGGAGGTGATATGATCCTTGAGTATTCTCTCAAAGCACTTCATGATGACGGAAGTGAGTGCTATGGGGCGATAGTCGTTTAGCTCAGTTACCTTAGCTTTCTTGGGAACAGGAACAATGGTGGCCCTCTTGAAGCATGTGGGAACAGCAGACTGGGATATGGATTGATTGAATATGTCTGTAAACACACCAGCCAGCTGGTCTGTGCATGCTCTGAGGACGCGGCTAGGGATGCCGTCTGGGCCGGCAGCCCTGTGAGGGTTAACACGTTTAAATGTTTTACTCACGTTGGCTGCGGTGAAGGAGAATCCACAGGTTTTGGTAGCAGGCCGTGTCGGTGGCACTGTATTGTCCCCAAAGCGAGCAAAGAAGTTGTTTAGTTTCTCTGGGAGCAAGACATCGGGGTCCGCGACGGGGCTGGTTTTCTTTTTGTAGTCCGTGATTGACTGTAGACCCTGCCAAATTCCTCTCATGTCTGAGCCGTTGAATTGCAACTCTACTTTGTCTCAATACTGACGATTAGCTTGTTTGATTGCCATGCGGAGGGAATAGCTACACTGTTTGCATTCAGGCATGTTTCCGGTCACCTTGCCCTTATTAAAAGCAGTGGTTCCCGCTTTCGGTTTTGCGTGAATGCTGCCATCAATCCACGGTTTCTGGTTGGGGAAGGTTTTAATAGTTGCTGTTGGTACAACATCACTGATGCACTTGCTAATAAACTCGCTCACCGAATCAGCGTATACATCAATGTTGTCTTTCGACGAATTCCGGAACATATCCCAGTCCACGTGATCGAAGAAATCTTGAAGCGTGGAATCAGATTGGTCGGACCAGCGTTGAACAGACCTGAGCACAGGCGTTTCCTCTTTTAGTTTCTGTCTATAGGCTGGGAGCAACAAAATGGCGTTGTGGTCAGATTTGGAGGGCGAAGGATGGCTTTGTATGCATCGCGGAAGTTAGAGTAACAATGATCCAGAATTTTCCCAGGCTGGGTCGCGCATTCGATATGCTGATAAAATTTAGGGAGCCTTGTTTTCAGATTAGCCTTGTTAAAATCCCCAGCTACAATAAATGCAGCCTCAGGATATGTGGTTTCCAGTTTGCATAGAGTCCAATGAAGTTCTTTCAGGGCCGCCAAGGTGTCTGCTTGTTGGGGATGTACACGACTGTGATTATAATCGAAGAGAATTCTCTTGGTAGATAATGCGGTTGGTAACCCTTCCAAACACTGTGCATCTGTACAGTAGGACAAATGTAAATAATTGTCAATCTTGATTCATAATTGCAATTTCATGGTGCAAATCACTCATGAGCACTTCACTTTTGAACCGAGCAAAAAATATTGTTTTCTGTTTTGAAAGCTGTGGTTATGGCTCCGAGCCTGTGAGATGGATATTTTCATATTTATATATGACAAATTTAGCTAATGGTTTTGCTTATGTAGCAGATGATCAAAGGCCATGGTCATTGTGCACTGTGGTGAGTGTTTTCTCTTCGCTGCATTTGGGACTCAACCTGCTGATCCAGCCCCATTTTACAGTGGGACTGTGTTCCAAATGGCACCATATGCACTTTGTAGTGCACTACCTTTGATGACAGCCCTATTGGCCCCGATCAAAATTAGTGCACTATAAACAAGAAAAGGGTGCCATTCGGGTTGCATCCTGGGTTTCTTCCAAGCACACTCACTCTGGGAGAAGGGTCCCATTCAACACCTGATCTCAACCTCTCCCAAAATAAGGCTATTTTCCAATTTGGTCTGTTTGGGCTTTGAAGAAGAGACAATTTGTTATTTTGGCTGTCCCTAGATGAGAATTATATATGACCAGATGCAGTATACAGTACTTTGTGTTTAAAATGTACAACCGTATTGTGTTTCCATTGGCCCAGTGAAGGTGAAGGTGGTGGTGGCAAGATCATGATTGTGGTATTTTCACATGGACCATATATGTCATACCCTGATCTGCTTCACCTGTCTTGTGCTTGTCTCCAGGTGTCGCCCATCTTCCCCATTATCCCTAGTGTATGTATATCTGCGTTCTCTGTTTGTCTGTTGCCAGTTCGTTTTCCCCTTGCTCCTGTCTTTTTCTAGTTCCTGTTTTCTAGTTTTCCCAGTTTTGACCATTCTGCCTGCCCTGAGCCTACCTTTCTGTACTTTGTCACACCACCCTGGATAATTGACCTCTGCCTGCCCAGACCATGAGACTGCCTGCCGTTCTGTGCCTAAAGGACTCTGATCTGCCTGCCATTGACCTGTTGTTTTGCCTGCCCCCTGTTCTAGTAATAAGCTTTTGTTACTTCGACACTGTCTGCATCTGGGTCTTCTCCTGAAATGTGATAATATATGAATAAAAGTGTCTGCTAACTGACCACATTTTCTTATAAAAAGTTAGTGCCGACTGTTTCATCAAAGCAGTTCATATTTCTAAACGACATACAACACTTTGTGAATTGACAACAGACACGTTTTAATCCAAAACGGATGAGTAGGTATCACAAATAATCCATTCCCTCAACATTCTGTAAAGATGCACTGATTATACCCAGTGACGCACTGCAGAGAAATAGCCCACTTACTGCATATTTATATTGGTAGACAAACGTGTGCAGTAATGGTGCACTCTATCCTGGTAGACCATCATAATGTGAGCTAAATGTATGAAGTTCATAAGGTCGTAGACTAACGTGGTTGTGCCGACAGCATGACTGAGAGCAAGGCACATCGCTTCCCCAGAGGACATTATGAAGAGACTGAATTCATTTTGAGATGTGGCAGGATTTAAATGATCTAGGGTAAACATTATCATGGCATTTTTTTAATAACACAAGGGAGCAAGACAGATTTACCCCATTATAACCCATTATGGTGGAATCCATAATGAGACTTTAAATGGTCTGGGTTTGCTAAATCAAAACATTGGCATCAGCATGTGAAATGTTTTGATTGCCCAAAAGCTATTACGAATGTTGATTAAGGCCAAAAAGGTGACAATCAATTCCTCAAAGTCATTTGTCTCAGCCATAGCTGAAACATACCCATATTTTTGTTTAGCAAAGCTATTTCATATATTGTGACTGTGATCTGAAAATTGACAAACGTTTTTGGGGAGGTTCAAGTACTCTGTGCACAGGGGATTCTATGGAGATTGTGCTCGCTTATCTGAAACAGCCCAGGCACATGACACGCAAGACTATTTTAGAACTAGAATTATGGTCATAACTTCAGAAACCCCTTCTGAACAGTCTACAGGAAGACGGCTGTCACAATAGAACAAAAAAGTTCTTGAACAAGCTCCAGCCCAGCTCCAAAAAAATAAGAAAAAAATATCAGAACATTATTTCAATCATTTGAAATGAAAGAAACAAAGCATAATGGGACAGTTAAAAGCATATACAAATCTCAAGGTTACTTGAGGATTCGATTCAGGCGGATCACTATGACAAAGACACCAATCAAATAACATCTGTCAGAGACAGACAGGTCGAGTGGCAAATGAGGTGAGCCCTTCCTCGTTATAAGGCGCTGTTTGCCCGTCCTCTGGTCATTCTCGAGCGCGACTCTATTCCGTACACTCTTGCGAGCAGGGAAATGTGGTTCTACATCTAACTCATATTATCAGAGAACTGGGGTTACGCAATGCATTCTGTTTAAAATACTCGTTTTGATGTATTACTATGGGATATGGCCAACTACCGTATCGCTGACATGCTCTCCAAAGCCAGGGTAGTCCCAACAGGGGCTCCGACTCTGAGGACAGTATGCGCCAACGAAGGTGCGGTGACATTTAGTCTGTAAAAAAAACTCAGAAATGCATGATGGGTGGTCACGTGCCACATTGAAAATCTATTCTAAAGAGATACCTTAGAGCAGTGCCCAAGACATAGTCGAAAATCTGGTGGAATGAGTCCTCAAGCCCTCTGGGGGGCTGTAAAACCTTTGCTATTATAAGCCAATATAATAGCTTCCACTATCCAATGGGATAGCTGTTGACGAGAAAAAAGGCCTCCCCATGCAGAGAGGTGCCCAAGAAACGAAGAGCTGGTCTCTCTTGCGTAAAGCTCTCGTTTCATCCAAGTAAATGCACAAAGTGCGTAATGGACATGGACGGCGGAGAAGCTCTTCTTCTGAATCGGTGAAGAGCAGCTGGTAGAAGCCACAAGCTCTAAGGTGAGACAACCAACAATTGTTGACCGTAGGCAAATGGTGTGGTCAGGTAACAAGGTACCTAGGATAAACCTGGTGTAACAGTAGGCACAAATAATGGTGGACTTACACTGCATGCAGCTCACTCACTTGCTTTGCTGCATCGGGCAATAGTAAAGCAATATTAAGGAGAAATATTGCATCTCCACACTTTCCAGCTGCAAAAAAAACAAACAGCTGCTGCGAAATAGCCTCAAGCACAATAGACAGGTCCGAGGAATGTATTCAACTGAAATGTGTCTTCCGCATTTATCCCAACCCCTCTGAATCAGAGAGGTGCGGGGGGCTGCCTTAATTGACATCCACGACTTTGGCACCCGGGGAACAGTGGGTTAACTGCCTTGCTCAGGGGCAGAAAGACAGATTTTTACCTTGTCAGCTCGGGGGATTCAATCCCCGAGCTGACAACCACTAGTCTACCTGCAGCCCCCCACTAGACTACCTGCCGCCACCCCGGGCATATGCAACGTGCCCCCCTTCACAAAACAACATAACAGAGGAAGTCCCTACTGTGTTAATGTCAAAGCCTCTATGACAGGTGGATACAAACCTTCATCTTCTCAAAAGGTTCTGCAAGAGCATGAAACCTTAGACACAGAGCAGAGGTAAGGAGGGTCTGTGTTCGGTCACACCACTTCTCTAAAATGCACCACCTGTTTCCAAACCCTTTGTTTAATGGAGGAGAAGCAACCTTCCCTCTATTCAAAAAGGTCCTGCAACAAGCATAAACCTTAGATACAGAGCACAGTCAAAGTATATTGGTAACACCACTTCTCAAAATGCCTCACTTGTAATAATACAGTGAGTGTGTAGAGGGGATGAAGGCAAGCCTGCACCATTCAGAGCCATTCTCTCTTAGGCCATGGGGGAGTGATCCCTGCCAACCAGAATTTTCCCTTGCTCCCGTATTTTCGCTCGCTCCCGTATAGTGGAGTAGAAAACAGAACGAACGAGAGATGACTAAGCGTTGTGAACTTGGGAGTACCAGATAGCTGTCTGGGCTCTGGTGCCTGAAAAGGGCACGGTTCCCCCAATTTTCTTGAACCAGAAAATAAGAGTAATCTGATACTTTACTGACTGTTCCTTAGCTCAATAAAGAGGGTTCTCCATCAATAAACTGAGTTGCCGTAGGCTCCCCGAAGATGCTAAGGGAGTCTCATAGTGAGGTAGAAGAAACCTGCTCCCAGGATTAATTCCAAGCCTCGTTCACCTAGGGCAGGGCAAAGGTCGGATGCGGAACCTGATTCATTAAGGCCCGAGGAATCATGCTCAGATCACATAAAGAATTTGCGATAGTAAAATTTTTTAAAACGTATTTGTTATTCAAATTAAAAGCCCAATGAATACTCGACTTTGTGTAATGATTTAACTCCCACCGCTTGTGGAACATTTATTTTGAAGGCACCTATAAATAACAACTGCACGAGGACAGACAGTGACTGACAGGCTGACACACGTCACAGTTACTAATAGTAGCTAGCTAGAAATTGCGCAAAAATGTGTTTTTCAAAGATTTCAAAGAAAAGGAAAGTGGACAATGAATGTAGGGTGTTCCAGCAAGGGTGGACATCGAAATATTTATTTATTGAGGTATCAGGGAAAGCTGTGTACCTAGTGTGCAAAGAGAGCATTGTTGTCTTGAAAGACTACAACTTGTCCCGACACCTCCAGACGAAGCATGCATCGAAAGAGTTGCTTTCTCAGTTGCAAAAGCAGCAAGGACTTTTCACCAAACTGCATTCAGCAAATGACGCTAGCTGTGTACTGTCCCACAAAATTGCTAAACTGAGGGCAAATTAATTGAAGAATGTTTAAACGACTCTGCAGCAATACTTTGCCCCAACAAGGAAGAGCTGTTTGAAAATGTTTCCCTGTCAAGACAAACAGTGACACGGCGTGTTGAGGACATCGCAGAGAATATGGAACAACAGTTGAAAGACAAGGTAAAGGATTCCACCTATTTCTCCTTGGCCCTGGATGAGAGCAGTGATGCACTTGACACGGTGCAGTTGTTGATATTCTTACGAGGCATAACCCCAGACTTTGAAACTACAGAGGAGCTTTCTTCAGTGCAGTCAATGAGGAGCACAACAACTTAGCACAAACATTTATTGGACGAGGTAAATAAGTGCGACAAAGCTGTGAGTTTTGAAAAGTTATTCAGTGTGACCACTGATGGTGCCCAAACTTGACAGGAAAAAACGTTGGCCTTTTGAAAATGATACAAGATCAAGCAACTGAGCTGAACCCAGATCAGAATGCTTATTTCATTATTCATCAGGAGGTGTTCTGAAAATGAGCCATGTTGTGGATACAGTCACTAAAGTGGTAAACTTCATAAGAGCCAAATCTTTAAACCACAGGCAGTTTGTCTCACTGTTGGAAGAGACAGAGTCGGGTCATGCAGATCTCCACTACCACACGAACGCCAACAATCTCACCCACCTTCCGACAATACTAGTCTGTTACCTATCAGATGACCAGCGGGAGAAGTATACATCGCTGCTGCGTGATTTGAACGGTGAGTTTTGAGGATTTCAAAGTGTTGGAAAATGACATGCTGTTGGTTTCCTCTCCTTTCACCCACTGACCTACAACTTGAGCTTATCGATCTTCAGTCTGATGCAGTGATTGTTTTGAATAGTTCTCCAATGTCACTGACGAGGTTCTATGCATCCCCCGATGAACAAAACATTCCAAAGATTAGGAGTCATGCTCAGAAGATGTTTGTACTGTTTGGGTCAACCTATGTATGTGAACAGACATTTTCAGTGATGAAATATAAGTCAAGGCACAGATCATCTCTTACTGACTCTCACCTCTCAGCAATCCTGGCATTGCGATGTCAGAAACTATACCTGACTTTACTGCTCTAGTAATGCGGAAGACACATTTCAGTTGAAGGCATTCAGTTGTAGACTTTCCCTTTCCCTAGTCAATTCGCATCAGACTTCACTCTTCACACTGATTGAGTAGTTTAAATGTAATGTTGAGCTCTCTCTCCCTTTCTTGTGTTTTTGTGCATACCAGTTAACAAGAGTTCTGTCCGTGGTGCTGAATACACAGTGTTCTTTTCCCTCCATGTAGTTCATGTTTAATAATGAAAATACCTACCAAAAGGAGAACATGGATGTGGTAAAAAAGTTAAAGAAGTAGCATGTCTGGACGTGATTTACAGTAGATATATCTGTCAACACGGTCAAACACATGATGTATAATCCTGTAATACGATTCTGGCCCGCGATGGCAAAAATATAGTCTAATGTGGCCCCCCATGGAAAATAATTGCCCAGGCCTGACCTAGGGTGATGACACACCCTGGTGGTAGAACCTGGGGGGTGCACCCATGAGTCTGTTCTATTACGTTTGCTTGCACGCAACAGAACATTTTAAGGAAGAGCCATGATAGATGGCAAATAGAAATCTGTAATAATTCTCTATTTGTCAAAAATACCGGAGGGAGTGTGGACATGTTGACTTCTACCTCTAGCTAGAACCTGACAAGGTGCTGAGGGTAGAGCCTATGGGAGTATAGCACTTGGGGGTAAAGTGCATCTCCTCCATTTTTTCCCATGTGAGCAAGATCATGAAAATGAGCTAGGTTTAGGTTTATTTTTCAAGAACGCAGACATGCCTCCCCACAGCCGTTTGAGACGGGGTGGGGGAGAGATGGCTAAAATCAAAATGAAATGTTATTGGTCGAGTAAACATTATGGTGGGTGTAGTGTTATCAGACGTTATCGTGGGCGTAGCGTTATCGTGGGTGTAGCGTTATCATACGTTATCGTGGGCGTAGCGTTATCAGACGTCATCGTGGGCGTAGCGTTATCAGACGTCATCGTGGGCGTAGCGTTATCAGACGTCATCGTGGGCGTAGCGTTATCATGGGCGTAGCATTATCAGACATTATCGTGGGTGTAACAAAATGCTTTTCTGCCTAGCTCCAACCATGCAGTAATAGCTAACAAAACAATACATGAGTCCAGAATATACATGTAAATATGTATATGATTGGATGTATAGACATAATGGACAGTATATGAATCGAAAAGGTGTGTACAAGCAGTAGTTAAATAGGATAGGCCTCGACTAGAATACAGTATACATACTACATACATACATACATACATACATAGAGTGGGGCAAAAAAGTATTTAGTTAGCCACCAATTGTGCAAGTTCTCCTACTTAAAAAGATGAGAGAGGCCTATAATTTTCATCATAGGTACACTTCAACTATGACAGACAAAATGAGAAGAAAAAAAATCCAGAAAATCACATTGTAGGATCTTGAATAAATGTATTTGCAAATGATGGTGGAAAATAAGTATTTGGTCAATAACAAAAGTTTCTCAATACTTTGTTATATACCCTTTGTTGCCAATGACAGAGGTCAAACGTTTTCTGTAAGTCTTCACAAGGTATTCACACACTGTTGCTGGTATTTTGGCCCATTCCTCCATGCAGATCTCCTCTAGAGCAGTGATGTTTTGGGGCTGTTGCTGGGCAACATGGACTTTCAACTCCCTCCAAAGATGTTCTATGGGGTTGAGAGTTGTTTAGTAGGGACTGTACGGGAAGGGAGTCTCCCTACAGGATCTTGGGCCCCCAAGGGAGCCGACACTTGATGTCGAGTCTGGCCGCGGCTTGCTTTGCAAATGTCTAAAAACCCAAATTCCAAGGGGGAGAGGGTATCACTTGTCCCGGAGGCAAGGAGACATAAGGACTTAAGAGGGTGGGAGAGCAGGGTTTCCACCCTCAATTTCAGTCGTGAGTTGACGGAGAGCCGCAAGATTAATTCCATCGTCTTCCTCGTCATCCCCTAGCTCGCCATCCCCTGACACAAAGTTGTCAGACAGTGAGGGGAGAGAATCAAGGCTGTCCATAACCTTGTCCCAGCTGGGCTCGGTTGTGGGGGGCTGAATCTCAGCCTCGGCCGGTTGCCTAGAAGTGAGCAGAGGGGCCTAGACGGAGGTGCATTTGAACCTCCTCCTCAGACCTGCCCTAATCTGCACCTTACAGTGCTGACAGGACTCTGGGTCTTTGAGTGCTCCTCGAGCATGTTCCTTTCCAAAGCAGTTGATGTATAGAAGGTGTAAATTCTTCCCACCAATCATGGAGTGACAGGAGCAAGAACGTGGGGGTTTGAGTGCCGGTCATGGCTCGCAGGTTCAACTTTGGGTTGGTAAATTCCCTCGAATGAGAAGCCTTGAGGCTGAAACCCGTTCGGTCTAGCTAACCCAATGAATGAATGTAGGTTAACTAAGCGAGGAAAAGAGCTAGTGTGTGTAGATAGCCAGCCAGCCCTTGCTTGCTCCCCTAACAGCTACCTTATGGCTAAGGTATGATGTAGCTAGGACAGTGCTAACTGAATGGAACCGCGTTGAGGCTGAGTTCTATTTCGGATAGGCGTTCTTCATTTGCCTTAAGCAAATACAGTCCTTTTCCTGGCTAGTGCTACCAGCTGGACGTTTTCATTTTCAAAAGCAAAACAGCCCATTCTCATTTCCTCTTTAAATCAATGAGATGTGATAATAATCCAACCTTTATTTTTTATTTAACTAGGCAAGTCAGTTAAGAACAAATTCTTATTTACAATGACAGCCTACACCAGCCGAACACTTTCTTACCAACCGTGTCAAAGAAGATTTGTTTAATTTTCTCATGTTTTAGCTAAAGGCTGGTTTACAGTCCATCTATCAACATGTCTATAGACAATTGTCGTAGCGACATAGTGAACATTATATTGTCATCCAACAATTTTCTAAACGATGTTTTGGTTCGTTGCTAGGTAGATAGCTAGCCAGTTCAAATAATGACCAAAATATAGCTGACAACGTCTTTACTTTTTGCTAATTTTTATTCATTATTATTCCAGAAAAATAAACCACAACATAATTATTTACAAGGTAATGTTAACTGCCACAGTGTGTCAATATCCCTTGCTAAACAACTTTAATAAGCAAGCCTTCCTTCTGTAAAATGATATAGAATCAGCTTGATCCCCTCTGTCGAAGACGCGTGGACCGTCTTTTTTTATATATTTTCAGTGGTATTGATAACAAACAAGCCCCCATAAGAAAATGAGAATTAAAAACAGGTTCAGCCCCTGGTTCAACCGTCATCTTGCAGAGTTACTCCACCTCAAGAATTACATTTGGCAAAAGGCACCGCCCACCCATACTCAGGCTGATTGGCTATCGTTCAGGCAAATAAGAAATAAGTACACTCAGGCTATCCGGAAGGCCAAAGTTTACTTTAAGGAGCAGTTCTCTCTTTGTGGGTCTAACCCCAAGAAGTTCTGGGAAACAGTTACAGACCTGTAGAATAAACCCTCTTCCTCACAGCTGCCCATGTCCCTTAATGTTGGTGATGTGGTTGTTACTGACAAGAAGCACATTGCTGAGCTCTTTAATCACCACTTCATTAAGTCAGGATTCCTATTTGACTCAGCCATGCCTCCTTGCCCGTCCAACATTTCCTCATCTCCCACCCCTTCTAATGTGATGCTTCTCCCTCTTTTTCTCCTGCCCTGCTACAAAGTTTCTCCCTGCAGGCGGTCACTGAGTCCGAGGTGCTAAAGGAGCTCTTTAAACTTGACCCCCAAAAAACATCTGGGTCAGAGGGTTTAGACCCTTTCTTCCTTAAGGTTGCTGCCCATATCATCGCCAAGCCTATCTCCAAACTTTTTAACCTGTCCCTCCTTTCTGGGGAGGTTCCCATTGCTTGGAAGGCAGCCACGGTTTGTCCTTTATTTAAAGGGGGAGATCAAGCTGATCCTAACTGTTTTTGGCCTATTTATATTTTGCACTGTTTATCACAATTCTCTCTGGTATGCAATCCGGTTTCCGCTCAGGTTATGGATGTGTTACTGCAACCTTGAGTATTAGCAATATTGTGCTGCTATTTTAAATTTACTTGGCCAAAGCTTTTGATACGGTAGACCATTCCATTCTTGTGGGCCGGCAAAGGAGTGTTGGTGTCTCTGAGGGGTCTTTGGCCTGGTTTGCTAACTACCTCTCTCAAAGAGTACAGTGCATAAAGTCAGAAAATTTGCTGTCTCAGCCACTGCCTGTCACCAAGGGAGTACCCCAAGGCTCAATCCTAGGCCACACGCTCTTCCCAATTTATATCAACAACATAGCTCAGGCAGCAGGAAGCTCTCATTTATATGCAGATGATACAGTCTTATACTCAGCTGGCCCCCCTGGGATTTTGTATTAAATGCTTTCCAACAAAGCTTTCTTAGTGTCCAACAAGTGTCCAATAAGCTTTCTCTACCCTTAACATTGTTCTGAACACATCCAAAACAAAGGTCATGTGGTTTGGTAAGAAGAATGCCCCTCTCCCCACAAGTGTTATTACTACTTCTGAGGGTTTTGAGCTTGAGGTAGTCACCTCATACAAGTACTTGGGAGTTCTCTCAGCACATATCAAAGCTGCAGGCTAAAGTTAAATCTAGACTTAAATCAAGGTTTCCTCTATCGTAATCACTCCTCTTTCACCCCAGCTGCCAAACTAACCCTGATTTAAATGACCATCCTACCCATGCTAGATTACAGAGACGTCATTTATAGATCGGCAGGTAAGGGTGCTCTCGAGCGGCTAGATGTTCTTTACCATTCGGCCTTCAGATTTGCCTCCAATGCTCCTTATAGGACATATCATTGCACTCTATACTCCTCTGGAAAGTGGTCATCTCTGTATACCCGTCACAAGACCCACTGGTTGATGCTTATTTATAAAACACTCTTAGGCCTCACTCACCTTTATCTGAGATATATGCACTTTGTAGTGCACCCTTTTCACCCCCATATGCACTTTGTAGTGCACTACCTTTGATGAGAGCCCTATTGGCCCTGATCAAAATTAGTGCACTATAAACAAGAAAAGGGTGCCATTCGGGTTGCATCCTGGGTTTCTTCCAAGCACACTCACTCTGGGAGAAGGGTCCCATTCAACACCTGATCTCAACCTCTCCCAAAATAAGGCTATTTTCCAATTTGGTCTGTTTGGGCTTTGAAGAAGAGACGATTTGTTATTTTGGCTGTCCCTAGAGGAGAATTAAATATGACCAGATGCAGTATACAGTACTTTGTGTTTAAAATGTACAACCGTATTGTGTTTCCATTGGCCCAGTGAAGGTGAAGGTGAAGGTGGTGGTGGCAAGATCATGATTGTGGTATTTTCACATGGACCATATATGTCATACCCTGATCTGCTTCACCTGTCTTGTGCTTGTCTCCAGGTGTCGCCCATCTTCCCCATTATCCCTAGTGTATGTATATCTGCGTTCTCTGTTTGTCTGTTGCCAGTTCGTTTTCCCCTTGCTCCTGTCTTTTTCTAGTTCCTGTTTTCTAGTTTTCCCAGTTTTGACCATTCTGCCTGCCCTGAGCCTGCCTTTCTGTACTTTGTCACACCACCCTGGATAATTGACCTCTGCCTGCCCAGACCATGAGACTGCCTGCCGTTCTGTGCCTAAAGGACTCTGATCTGCCTGCCATTGACCTGTTGTTTTGCCTGCCCCCTGTTCTAGTAATAAGCTTTTGTTACTTCGACACTGTCTACATCTGGGTCTTCTCCTGAAATGTGATAATATATGAATAAAAGTGTCTGCTAACTGACCACATTTTCTTATAAAAAGTTAGTGCCGACTGTTTCATCAAAGCAGTTCATATTTCTAAACGACATACAACACTTTGTGAATTGACAACAGACACGTTTTAATCCAAAACGGATGAGTAGGTATCACAAATAATCCATTCCCTCAACATTCTGTAAAGATGCACTGATTATACCCAGTGACGCACTGCAGAGAAATAGCCCACTTACTGCATATTTATATTGGTAGACAAACGTGTGCAGTAATGGTGCACTCTATCCTGGTAGACCATCATAATGTGAGCTAAATGTATAAAGTTCATAAGGTCGTAGACTAACGTGGTTGTGCTGACAGCATGACTGAGAGCAAGGCACATCGCTTCCCCAGAGGACATTATGAAGAGACTGAATTCATTTTGAGATGTGGCAGGATTTAAATGATCTAGGGTAAACATTATCATGGCATTTTTTTAATAACACAAGGGAGCAAGACAGATTTACCCCATTATAACCCATTATGGTGGAATCCATAATGAGACTTTAAATGGTCTGGGTTTGCTAAATCAAAACATTGGCATCAGCATGTGAAATGTTTTGATTGCCCAAAAGCTATTACGAATGTTGATTAAGGCCAAAAAGGTGAAAATCAATTCCTCAAAGTCATTCGTCTCAGCCATAGCTGAAACATACCCATATTTTTGTTTAGCAAAGCTATTTCATGTATTGTGACTGTGATCTGAAAATTGACAAACGTTTTTGGGGAGGTTCAAGTACTCTGTGCACAGGGGATTCTATGGAGATTGTGCTCGCTTATCTGAAACAGCCCAGGCACATGACACGCAAGACTATTTTAGAACTAGAATTATGGTCATAACTTCAGAAACCCCTTCTGAACAGTCTACAGGAAGACGGCTGTCACAATAGAACAAAAAAGTACTTGAACAAGCTCCAGCCCAGCTCCAAAAAAATGAGAAAAAAAATATCAGAACATTATTTCAATCATTTGAAATGAAAGAAACAAAGCATAATGGGACAGTTAAAAGCATATACAAATCTCAAGGTTACTTGAGGATTCGATTCAGGCGGATCACTATGACAAAGACACCAATCAAATAACATCTGTCAGAGACAGACAGGTCGAGTGGCAAATGAGGTGAGCCCTTCCTCGTTATAAGGCGCTGTTTGCCCGTCCTCTGGTCATTCTCGAGCGCGACTCTATTCCGTACACTCTTGCGAGCAGGGAAATGTGGTTCTACATCTAACTCATAATATCAGAGAACTGGGGTTACGCAATGCATTCTGTTTAAAATACTCGTTTTGATGTATTACTATGGGATATGGCCAACTACCGTATCGCTGACATGCTCTCCAAAGCCAGGGTAGTCCCAACAGGGGCTCCGACTCTGAGGACAGTATGCGCCAACGAAGGTGCGGTGACATTTAGTCTGTAAAAAAAACTCAGAAATGTATGATGGGTGGTCACGTGCCACATTGAAAATCTATTCTAAAGAGATACCTTAGAGCAGTGCCCAAGACATAGTCGAAAATCTGGTGGAATGAGTCCTCAAGCCCTCTGGGGGGCTGTAAAACCTTTGCTATTATAAGCCAATATAATAGCTTCCACTATCCAATGGGATAGCTGTTGACGAGAAAAAAGGCCTCCCCATGCAGAGAGGTGCCCAAGAAACGAAGAGCTGGTCTCTCTTGCGTAAAGCTCTCGTTTCATCCAAGTAAATGCACAAAGTGCGTAATGGACATGGACGGCGGAGAAGCTCTTCTTCTGAATCGGTGAAGAGCAGCTGGTAGAAGCCACAAGCTCTAAGGTGAGACAACCAACAATTGTTGACCGTAGGCAAATGGTGTGGTCAGGTAACAAGGTACCTAGGATAAACCTGGTGTAACAGTAGGCACAAATAATGGTGGACTTACACTGCATGCAGCTCACTCACTTGCTTTGCTGCATCGGGCAATAGTAAAGCAATATTAAGGAGAAATATTGCATCTCCACACTTTCCAGCTGCAAAAAAAAACAAACAGCTGCTGCGAAATAGCCTCAAGCACAATAGACAGGTCCGAGGAATGTATTCAACTGAAATGTGTCTTCCGCATTTATCCCAACCCCTCTGAATCAGAGAGGTGCGGGGGGCTGCCTTAATTGACATCCACGACTTTGGCACCCGGGGAACAGTGGGTTAACTGCCTTGCTCAGGGGCAGAAAGACAGATTTTTACCTTGTCAGCTCGGGGGATTCAATCCCCGAGCTGACAACCACTAGTCTACCTGCAGCCCCCCACTAGACTACCTGCCGCCACCCCGGGCATATGCAACGTGCCCCCCTTCACAAAACGACATAACAGAGGAAGTCCCTACTGTGTTAATGTCAAAGCCTCTATGACAGGTGGATACAAACCTTCATCTTCTTAAAAGGTTCTGCAAGAGCATGAAACCTTAGACACAGAGCAGAGGTAAGGAGGGTCTGTGTTCGGTCACACCACTTCTCTAAAATGCACCACCTGTTTCCAAACACTTTGTTTAATGGAGGAGAAGCAACCTTCCCTCTATTCAAAAAGGTCCTGCAACAAGCATAAACCTTAGATACAGAGCACAGTCAAAGTATATTGGTAACACCACTTCTCAAAATGCCTCACTTGTAATAATACAGTGAGTGTGTAGAGGGGATGAAGGCAAGCCTGCACCATTCAGAGCCATTCTCTCTTAGGCCATGGGGGAGTGATCCCTGCCAACCAGAATTTTCCCTTGCTCCCGTATTTTCGCTCGCTCCCGTATAGTGGAGTAGAAAACAGAACGAACGATGACTAAGCGTTGTGAACTTGGGAGTACCAGATAGCTGTCTGGGCTCTGGTGCCTGAAAAGGGCACGGTTCCCCCAATTTTCTTGAACCAGAAAATAAGAGTAATCTGATACTTTACTGACTGTTCCTTAGCTCAATAAAGAGGGTTCTCCATCAATAAACTGAGTTGCCGTAGGCTCCCCGAAGATGCTAAGGGAGTCTCATAGTGAGGTAGAAGAAACCTGCTCCCAGGATTAATTCCAAGCCTCGTTCACCTAGGGCAGGGCAAAGGTCGGATGCGGAACCTGATTCAATAAGGCCCGAGGAATCATGCTCAGATCACATAAAGAATTTGCGATAGTAAAATTTTTAAAAACGTATTTGTTATTCAAATTAAAAGCCCAATGAATACTCGACTTTGTGTAATGATTTAACTCCCACCGCTTGTGGGACATTTATTTTAAAGGCACCTATAAATAACAACTGCACGAGGACAGACAGTGACTGACAGGCTGACACACGTCACAGTTACTAATAGTAGCTAGCTAGAAATTGCGCAGAAATTTGTTTTTCAAAGATTTCAAAGAAAAGGAAAGTGGACAATGAATGTAGGGTGTTCCAGCAAGGGTGGACATCGAAATATTTATTTATTGAGGTATCATGGAAAGCTGTGTACTTAGTGTGCAAAGAGAGCATTGTTATCTTGAAAGACTACAACTTGTCCCGACACCTCCAGACGAAGCATGCAGAGAAATATATTAATGTCTTCTGAGCAGAGGGCAAGTGCATCGAAAGAGTTGCTTTCTCAGTTGCAAAAGCAGCAAGGACTTTTCACCAAACTGCATTCAGCAAATGACGCTAGCTGTGTACTGTCCCACAAAATTGCTAAACTGAGGGCAAATTAATTGAAGAATGTTTAAACGACTCTGCAGCAATACTTTGCCCCAACAAGGAAGAGCTGTTTGAAAATGTTTCCCTGTCAAGACAAACAGTGACACGGCGTGTTGAGGACATCGCAGAGAATATGGAACAACAGTTGAAAGACAAGGTAAAGGATTCCACCTATTTCTCCTTGGCCCTGGATGAGAGCAGTGATGCACTTGACACGGTGCAGTTGTTGATATTCTTACGAGGCATAACCCCAGACTTTGAAACTACAGAGGAGCTTTCTTCAGTGCAGTCAATGAGGAGCACAACAACTTAGCACAAACATTTATTGGACGAGGTAAATAAGTGCGACAAAGCTGTGAGTTTTGAAAAGTTATTCAGTGTGACCACTGATGGTGCCCAAACTTGACAGGAAAAAACGTTGGCCTTTTGAAAAGGATACAAGATCAAGCAACTGAGCTGAACCCAGATCAGAATGCTTATTTCATTATTCATCAGGAGGTGTTCTGAAAATGAGCCATGTTGTGGATACAGTCACTAAAGTGGTAAACTTCATAAGAGCCAAATCTTTAAACCACAGGCAGTTTGTCTCACTGTTGGAAGAGACAGAGTCGGGTCATGCAGATCTCCACTACCACACGAACGCCAACAATCTCACCCACCTTCCGACAATACTAGTCTGTTACCTATCAGATGACCAGCGGGAGAAGTATACATCGCTGCTGCGTGATTTGAACGGTGAGTTTTGAGGATTTCAAAGTGTTGGAAAATGACATGCTGTTGGTTTCCTCTCCTTTCACCCACTGACCTACAACTTGAGCTTATCGATCTTCAGTCTGATGCAGTGATTGTTTTGAATAGTTCTCCAATGTCACTGACGAGGTTCTATGCATCCCCCGATGAACAAAACATTCCAAAGATTAGGAGTCATGCTCAGAAGATGTTTGTACTGTTTGGGTCAACCTATGTATGTGAACAGACATTTTCAGTGATGAAATATAAGTCAAGGCACAGATCATCTCTTACTGACTCTCACCTCTCAGCAATCCTGGCATTGCGATGTCAGAAACTATACCTGACTTTACTGCTCTAGTAATGCGGAAGACACATTTCAGTTGAAGGCATTCAGTTGTAGACTTTCCCTTTCCCTAGTCAATTCGCATCAGACTTCACTCTTCACACTGATTGAGTAGTTTAAATGTAATGTTGAGCTCTCTCTCCCTTTCTTGTGTTTTTGTGCATACCAGTTAACAAGAGTTCTGTCCGTGGTGCTGAATACACAGTGTTCTTTTCCCTCCATGTAGTTCATGTTTAATAATGAAAATACCTACCAAAAGGAGAACATGGATGTGGTAAAAAAGTTAAAGAAGTAGCATGTCTGGACGTGATTTACAGTAGATATATCTGTCAACACGGTCAAACACATGATGTATAATCCTGTAATACGATTCTGGCCCGCGATGGCAAAAATATAGTCTAATGTGGCCCCCCATGGAAAATAATTGCCCAGGCCTGACCTAGGGTGATGACACACCCTGGTGGTAGAACCTGGGGGGTGCACCCATGAGTCTGTTCTATTACGTTTGCTTGCACGCAACAGAACATTTTAAGGAAGAGCCATGATAGATGGCAAATAGAAATCTGTAATAATTCTCTATTTGTCAAAAATACCGGAGGGAGTGTGGACATGTTGACTTCTACCTCTAGCTAGAACCTGACAAGGTGCTGAGGGTAGAGCCTATGGGAGTATAGCACTTGGGGGTAAAGTGCATCTCCTCCATTTTTTCCCATGTGAGCAAGATCATGAAAATGAGCTAGGTTTAGGTTTATTTTTCAAGAACGCAGACATGCCTCCCCACAGCCGTTTGAGACGGGGTGGGGGAGAGATGGCTAAAATCAAAATGAAATGTTATTGGTCGAGTAAACATATTATGGTGGGTGTAGTGTTATCAGACGTTATCGTGGGCGTAGCGTTATCGTGGGTGTAGCGTTATCATACGTTATCGTGGGCGTAGCGTTATCAGACGTCATCGTGGGCGTAGCGTTATCAGACGTCATCGTGGGCGTAGCGTTATCAGACGTCATCGTGGGCGTAGCGTTATCATGGGCGTAGCATTATCAGACATTATCGTGGGTGTAACAAAATGCTTTTCTGCCTAGCTCCAACCATGCAGTAATAGCTAACAAAACAATACATGAGTCCAGAATATACATGTAAATATGTATATGATTGGATGTATAGACATAATGGACAGTATATGAATCGAAAAGGTGTGTACAAGCAGTAGTTAAATAGGATAGGCCTCGACTAGAATACAGTATACATACTACATACATACATACATACATACATAGAGTGGGGCAAAAAAGTATTTAGTTAGCCACCAATTGTGCAAGTTCTCCTACTTAAAAAGATGAGAGAGGCCTATAATTTTCATCATAGGTACACTTCAACTATGACAGACAAAATGAGAAGAAAAAAAATCCAGAAAATCACATTGTAGGATCTTGAATAAATGTATTTGCAAATGATGGTGGAAAATAAGTATTTGGTCAATAACAAAAGTTTCTCAATACTTTGTTATATACCCTTTGTTGCCAATGACAGAGGTCAAACGTTTTCTGTAAGTCTTCACAAGGTATTCACACACTGTTGCTGGTATTTTGGCCCATTCCTCCATGCAGATCTCCTCTAGAGCAGTGATGTTTTGGGGCTGTTGCTGGGCAACATGGACTTTCAACTCCCTCCAAAGATGTTCTATGGGGTTGAGAGTTGTTTAGTAGGGACTGTACGGGAAGGGAGTCTCCCTACAGGATCTTGGGCCCCCAAGGGAGCCGACACTTGATGTCGAGTCTGGCCGCGGCTTGCTTTGCAAATGTCTAAAAACCCAAATTCCAAGGGGGAGAGGGTATCACTTGTCCCGGAGGCAAGGAGACATAAGGACTTAAGAGGGTGGGAGAGCAGGGTTTCCACCCTCAATTTCAGTCGTGAGTTGACGGAGAGCCGCAAGATTAATTCCATCGTCTTCCTCGTCATCCCCTAGCTCGCCATCCCCTGACACAAAGTTGTCAGACAGTGAGGGGAGAGAATCAAGGCTGTCCATAACCTTGTCCCAGCTGGGCTCGGTTGTGGGGGGCTGAATCTCAGCCTCGGCCGGTTGCCTAGAAGTGAGCAGAGGGGCCTAGACGGAGGTGCATTTGAACCTCCTCCTCAGACCTGCCCTAATCTGCACCTTACAGTGCTGACAGGACTCTGGGTCTTTGAGTGCTCCTCGAGCATGTTCCTTTCCAAAGCAGTTGATGTATAGAAGGTGTAAATTCTTCCCACCAATCATGGAGTGACAGGAGCAAGAACGTGGGGGTTTGAGTGCCGGTCATGGCTCGCAGGTTCAACTTTGGGTTGGTAAATTCCCTCGAATGAGAAGCCTTGAGGCTGAAACCCGTTCGGTCTAGCTAACCCAATGAATGAATGTAGGTTAACTAAGCGAGGAAAAGAGCTAGTGTGTGTAGATAGCCAGCCAGCCCTTGCTTGCTCCCCTAACAGCTACCTTATGGCTAAGGTATGATGTAGCTAGGACAGTGCTAACTGAATGGAACCGCGTTGAGGCTGAGTTCTATTTCGGATAGGCGTTCTTCATTTGCCTTAAGCAAATACAGTCCTTTTCCTGGCTAGTGCTACCAGCTGGACGTTTTCATTTTCAAAAGCAAAACAGCCCATTCTCATTTCCTCTTTAAATCAATGAGATGTGATAATAATCCAACCTTTATTTTTTATTTAACTAGGCAAGTCAGTTAAGAACAAATTCTTATTTACAATGACAGCCTACACCAGCCGAACACTTTCTTACCAACCGTGTCAAAGAAGATTTGTTTAATTTTCTCATGTTTTAGCTAAAGGCTGGTTTACAGTCCATCTATCAACATGTCTATAGACAATTGTCGTAGCGACATAGTGAACATTATATTGTCATCCAACAATTTTCTAAACGATGTTTTGGTTCGTTGCTAGGTAGATAGCTAGCCAGTTCAAATAATGACCAAAATATAGCTGACAACGTCTTTACTTTTTGCTAATTTTTATTCATTATTATTCCAGAAAAATAAACCACAACATAATTATTTACAAGGTAATGTTAACTGCCACAGTGTGTCAATATCCCTTGCTAAACAACTTTAATAAGCAAGCCTTCCTTCTGTAAAATGATATAGAATCAGCTTGATCCCCTCTGTCGAAGACGCGTGGACCGTCTTTTTTTATATATTTTCAGTGGTATTGATAACAAACAAGCCCCCATAAGAAAATGAGAATTAAAAACAGGTTCAGCCCCTGGTTCAACCGTCATCTTGCAGAGTTACTCCACCTCAAGAATTACATTTGGCAAAAGGCACCGCCCACCCATACTCAGGCTGATTGGCTATCGTTCAGGCAAATAAGAAATAAGTACACTCAGGCTATCCGGAAGGCCAAAGTTTACTTTAAGGAGCAGTTCTCTCTTTGTGGGTCTAACCCCAAGAAGTTCTGGGAAACAGTTACAGACCTGTAGAATAAACCCTCTTCCTCACAGCTGCCCATGTCCCTTAATGTTGGTGATGTGGTTGTTACTGACAAGAAGCACATTGCTGAGCTCTTTAATCACCACTTCATTAAGTCAGGATTCCTATTTGACTCAGCCATGCCTCCTTGCCCGTCCAACATTTCCTCATCTCCCACCCCTTCTAATGTGATGCTTCTCCCTCTTTTTCTCCTGCCCTGCTACAAAGTTTCTCCCTGCAGGCGGTCACTGAGTCCGAGGTGCTAAAGGAGCTCTTTAAACTTGACCCCCAAAAAACATCTGGGTCAGAGGGTTTAGACCCTTTCTTCCTTAAGGTTGCTGCCCATATCATCGCCAAGCCTATCTCCAAACTTTTTAACCTGTCCCTCCTTTCTGGGGAGGTTCCCATTGCTTGGAAGGCAGCCACGGTTTGTCCTTTATTTAAAGGGGGAGATCAAGCTGATCCTAACTGTTTTTGGCCTATTTATATTTTGCACTGTTTATCACAATTCTCTCTGGTATGCAATCCGGTTTCCGCTCAGGTTATGGATGTGTTACTGCAACCTTGAGTATTAGCAATATTGTGCTGCTATTTTAAATTTACTTGGCCAAAGCTTTTGATACGGTAGACCATTCCATTCTTGTGGGCCGGCAAAGGAGTGTTGGTGTCTCTGAGGGGTCTTTGGCCTGGTTTGCTAACTACCTCTCTCAAAGAGTACAGTGCATAAAGTCAGAAAATTTGCTGTCTCAGCCACTGCCTGTCACCAAGGGAGTACCCCAAGGCTCAATCCTAGGCCACACGCTCTTCCCAATTTATATCAACAACATAGCTCAGGCAGCAGGAAGCTCTCATTTATATGCAGATGATACAGTCTTATACTCAGCTGGCCCCCCTGGGATTTTGTATTAAATGCTTTCCAACAAAGCTTTCTTAGTGTCCAACAAGTGTCCAATAAGCTTTCTCTACCCTTAACATTGTTCTGAACACATCCAAAACAAAGGTCATGTGGTTTGGTAAGAAGAATGCCCCTCTCCCCACAAGTGTTATTACTACTTCTGAGGGTTTTGAGCTTGAGGTAGTCACCTCATACAAGTACTTGGGAGTTCTCTCAGCACATATCAAAGCTGCAGGCTAAAGTTAAATCTAGACTTAAATCAAGGTTTCCTCTATCGTAATCACTCCTCTTTCACCCCAGCTGCCAAACTAACCCTGATTTAAATGACCATCCTACCCATGCTAGATTACAGAGACGTCATTTATAGATCGGCAGGTAAGGGTGCTCTCGAGCGGCTAGATGTTCTTTACCATTCGGCCTTCAGATTTGCCTCCAATGCTCCTTATAGGACATATCATTGCACTCTATACTCCTCTGGAAAGTGGTCATCTCTGTATACCCGTCACAAGACCCACTGGTTGATGCTTATTTATAAAACACTCTTAGGCCTCACTCACCTTTATCTGAGATATATGCACTTTGTAGTGCACCCTTTTCACCCCCATATGCACTTTGTAGTGCACTACCTTTGATGAGAGCCCTATTGGCCCTGATCAAAATTAGTGCACTATAAACAAGAAAAGGGTGCCATTCGGGTTGCATCCTGGGTTTCTTCCAAGCACACTCACTCTGGGAGAAGGGTCCCATTCAACACCTGATCTCAACCTCTCCCAAAATAAGGCTATTTTCCAATTTGGTCTGTTTGGGCTTTGAAGAAGAGACGATTTGTTATTTTGGCTGTCCCTAGAGGAGAATTAAATATGACCAGATGCAGTATACAGTACTTTGTGTTTAAAATGTACAACCGTATTGTGTTTCCATTGGCCCAGTGAAGGTGAAGGTGAAGGTGGTGGTGGCAAGATCATGATTGTGGTATTTTCACATGGACCATATATGTCATACCCTGATCTGCTTCACCTGTCTTGTGCTTGTCTCCAGGTGTCGCCCATCTTCCCCATTATCCCTAGTGTATGTATATCTGCGTTCTCTGTTTGTCTGTTGCCAGTTCGTTTTCCCCTTGCTCCTGTCTTTTTCTAGTTCCTGTTTTCTAGTTTTCCCAGTTTTGACCATTCTGCCTGCCCTGAGCCTGCCTTTCTGTACTTTGTCACACCACCCTGGATAATTGACCTCTGCCTGCCCAGACCATGAGACTGCCTGCCGTTCTGTGCCTAAAGGACTCTGATCTGCCTGCCATTGACCTGTTGTTTTGCCTGCCCCCTGTTCTAGTAATAAGCTTTTGTTACTTCGACACTGTCTACATCTGGGTCTTCTCCTGAAATGTGATAATATATGAATAAAAGTGTCTGCTAACTGACCACATTTTCTTATAAAAAGTTAGTGCCGACTGTTTCATCAAAGCAGTTCATATTTCTAAACGACATACAACACTTTGTGAATTGACAACAGACACGTTTTAATCCAAAACGGATGAGTAGGTATCACAAATAATCCATTCCCTCAACATTCTGTAAAGATGCACTGATTATACCCAGTGACGCACTGCAGAGAAATAGCCCACTTACTGCATATTTATATTGGTAGACAAACGTGTGCAGTAATGGTGCACTCTATCCTGGTAGACCATCATAATGTGAGCTAAATGTATAAAGTTCATAAGGTCGTAGACTAACGTGGTTGTGCTGACAGCATGACTGAGAGCAAGGCACATCGCTTCCCCAGAGGACATTATGAAGAGACTGAATTCATTTTGAGATGTGGCAGGATTTAAATGATCTAGGGTAAACATTATCATGGCATTTTTTTAATAACACAAGGGAGCAAGACAGATTTACCCCATTATAACCCATTATGGTGGAATCCATAATGAGACTTTAAATGGTCTGGGTTTGCTAAATCAAAACATTGGCATCAGCATGTGAAATGTTTTGATTGCCCAAAAGCTATTACGAATGTTGATTAAGGCCAAAAAGGTGAAAATCAATTCCTCAAAGTCATTCGTCTCAGCCATAGCTGAAACATACCCATATTTTTGTTTAGCAAAGCTATTTCATGTATTGTGACTGTGATCTGAAAATTGACAAACGTTTTTGGGGAGGTTCAAGTACTCTGTGCACAGGGGATTCTATGGAGATTGTGCTCGCTTATCTGAAACAGCCCAGGCACATGACACGCAAGACTATTTTAGAACTAGAATTATGGTCATAACTTCAGAAACCCCTTCTGAACAGTCTACAGGAAGACGGCTGTCACAATAGAACAAAAAAGTACTTGAACAAGCTCCAGCCCAGCTCCAAAAAAATGAGAAAAAAAATATCAGAACATTATTTCAATCATTTGAAATGAAAGAAACAAAGCATAATGGGACAGTTAAAAGCATATACAAATCTCAAGGTTACTTGAGGATTCGATTCAGGCGGATCACTATGACAAAGACACCAATCAAATAACATCTGTCAGAGACAGACAGGTCGAGTGGCAAATGAGGTGAGCCCTTCCTCGTTATAAGGCGCTGTTTGCCCGTCCTCTGGTCATTCTCGAGCGCGACTCTATTCCGTACACTCTTGCGAGCAGGGAAATGTGGTTCTACATCTAACTCATAATATCAGAGAACTGGGGTTACGCAATGCATTCTGTTTAAAATACTCGTTTTGATGTATTACTATGGGATATGGCCAACTACCGTATCGCTGACATGCTCTCCAAAGCCAGGGTAGTCCCAACAGGGGCTCCGACTCTGAGGACAGTATGCGCCAACGAAGGTGCGGTGACATTTAGTCTGTAAAAAAAACTCAGAAATGTATGATGGGTGGTCACGTGCCACATTGAAAATCTATTCTAAAGAGATACCTTAGAGCAGTGCCCAAGACATAGTCGAAAATCTGGTGGAATGAGTCCTCAAGCCCTCTGGGGGGCTGTAAAACCTTTGCTATTATAAGCCAATATAATAGCTTCCACTATCCAATGGGATAGCTGTTGACGAGAAAAAAGGCCTCCCCATGCAGAGAGGTGCCCAAGAAACGAAGAGCTGGTCTCTCTTGCGTAAAGCTCTCGTTTCATCCAAGTAAATGCACAAAGTGCGTAATGGACATGGACGGCGGAGAAGCTCTTCTTCTGAATCGGTGAAGAGCAGCTGGTAGAAGCCACAAGCTCTAAGGTGAGACAACCAACAATTGTTGACCGTAGGCAAATGGTGTGGTCAGGTAACAAGGTACCTAGGATAAACCTGGTGTAACAGTAGGCACAAATAATGGTGGACTTACACTGCATGCAGCTCACTCACTTGCTTTGCTGCATCGGGCAATAGTAAAGCAATATTAAGGAGAAATATTGCATCTCCACACTTTCCAGCTGCAAAAAAAAACAAACAGCTGCTGCGAAATAGCCTCAAGCACAATAGACAGGTCCGAGGAATGTATTCAACTGAAATGTGTCTTCCGCATTTATCCCAACCCCTCTGAATCAGAGAGGTGCGGGGGGCTGCCTTAATTGACATCCACGACTTTGGCACCCGGGGAACAGTGGGTTAACTGCCTTGCTCAGGGGCAGAAAGACAGATTTTTACCTTGTCAGCTCGGGGGATTCAATCCCCGAGCTGACAACCACTAGTCTACCTGCAGCCCCCCACTAGACTACCTGCCGCCACCCCGGGCATATGCAACGTGCCCCCCTTCACAAAACGACATAACAGAGGAAGTCCCTACTGTGTTAATGTCAAAGCCTCTATGACAGGTGGATACAAACCTTCATCTTCTTAAAAGGTTCTGCAAGAGCATGAAACCTTAGACACAGAGCAGAGGTAAGGAGGGTCTGTGTTCGGTCACACCACTTCTCTAAAATGCACCACCTGTTTCCAAACACTTTGTTTAATGGAGGAGAAGCAACCTTCCCTCTATTCAAAAAGGTCCTGCAACAAGCATAAACCTTAGATACAGAGCACAGTCAAAGTATATTGGTAACACCACTTCTCAAAATGCCTCACTTGTAATAATACAGTGAGTGTGTAGAGGGGATGAAGGCAAGCCTGCACCATTCAGAGCCATTCTCTCTTAGGCCATGGGGGAGTGATCCCTGCCAACCAGAATTTTCCCTTGCTCCCGTATTTTCGCTCGCTCCCGTATAGTGAAGTAGAAAACAGAACGAACGATGACTAAGCGTTGTGAACTTGGGAGTACCAGATAGCTGTCTGGGCTCTGGTGCCTGAAAAGGGCACGGTTCCCCCAATTTTCTTGAACCAGAAAATAAGAGTAATCTGATACTTTACTGACTGTTCCTTAGCTCAATAAAGAGGGTTCTCCATCAATAAACTGAGTTGCCGTAGGCTCCCCGAAGATGCTAAGGGAGTCTCATAGTGAGGTAGAAGAAACCTGCTCCCAGGATTAATTCCAAGCCTCGTTCACCTAGGGCAGGGCAAAGGTCGGATGCGGAACCTGATTCAATAAGGCCCGAGGAATCATGCTCAGATCACATAAAGAATTTGCGATAGTAAAATTTTTAAAAACGTATTTGTTATTCAAATTAAAAGCCCAATGAATACTCGACTTTGTGTAATGATTTAACTCCCACCGCTTGTGGGACATTTATTTTAAAGGCACCTATAAATAACAACTGCACGAGGACAGACAGTGACTGACAGGCTGACACACGTCGCAGTTACTAATAGTAGCTAGCTAGAAATTGCGCAGAAATTTGTTTTTCAAAGATTTCAAAGAAAAGGAAAGTGGACAATGAATGTAGGGTGTTCCAGCAAGGGTGGACATCGAAATATTTATTTATTGAGGTATCATGGAAAGCTGTGTACTTAGTGTGCAAAGAGAGCATTGTTGTCTTGAAAGACTACAACTTGTCCCGACACCTCCAGACGAAGCATGCAGAGAAATATATTAATGTCTTCTGAGCAGAGGGCAAGTGCATCGAAAGAGTTGCTTTCTCAGTTGCAAAAGCAGCAAGGACTTTTCACCAAACTGCATTCAGCAAATGACGCTAGCTGTGTACTGTCCCACAAAATTGCTAAACTGAGGGCAAATTAATTGAAGAATGTTTAAACGACTCTGCAGCAATACTTTGCCCCAACAAGGAAGAGCTGTTTGAAAATGTTTCCCTGTCAAGACAAACAGTGACACGGCGTGTTGAGGACATCGCAGAGAATATGGAACAACAGTTGAAAGACAAGGTAAAGGATTCCACCTATTTCTCCTTGGCCCTGGATGAGAGCAGTGATGCACTTGACACGGTGCAGTTGTTGATATTCTTACGAGGCATAACCCCAGACTTTGAAACTACAGAGGAGCTTTCTTCAGTGCAGTCAATGAGGAGCACAACAACTTAGCACAAACATTTATTGGACGAGGTAAATAAGTGCGACAAAGCTGTGAGTTTTGAAAAGTTATTCAGTGTGACCACTGATGGTGCCCAAACTTGACAGGAAAAAACGTTGGCCTTTTGAAAAGGATACAAGATCAAGCAACTGAGCTGAACCCAGATCAGAATGCTTATTTCATTATTCATCAGGAGGTGTTCTGAAAATGAGCCATGTTGTGGATACAGTCACTAAAGTGGTAAACTTCATAAGAGCCAAATCTTTAAACCACAGGCAGTTTGTCTCACTGTTGGAAGAGACAGAGTCGGGTCATGCAGATCTCCACTACCACACGAACGCCAACAATCTCACCCACCTTCCGACAATACTAGTCTGTTACCTATCAGATGACCAGCGGGAGAAGTATACATCGCTGCTGCGTGATTTGAACGGTGAGTTTTGAGGATTTCAAAGTGTTGGAAAATGACATGCTGTTGGTTTCCTCTCCTTTCACCCACTGACCTACAACTTGAGCTTATCGATCTTCAGTCTGATGCAGTGATTGTTTTGAATAGTTCTCCAATGTCACTGACGAGGTTCTATGCATCCCCCGATGAACAAAACATTCCAAAGATTAGGAGTCATGCTCAGAAGATGTTTGTACTGTTTGGGTCAACCTATGTATGTGAACAGACATTTTCAGTGATGAAATATAAGTCAAGGCACAGATCATCTCTTACTGACTCTCACCTCTCAGCAATCCTGGCATTGCGATGTCAGAAACTATACCTGACTTTACTGCTCTAGTAATGCGGAAGACACATTTCAGTTGAAGGCATTCAGTTGTAGACTTTCCCTTTCCCTAGTCAATTCGCATCAGACTTCACTCTTCACACTGATTGAGTAGTTTAAATGTAATGTTGAGCTCTCTCTCCCTTTCTTGTGTTTTTGTGCATACCAGTTAACAAGAGTTCTGTCCGTGGTGCTGAATACACAGTGTTCTTTTCCCTCCATGTAGTTCATGTTTAATAATGAAAATACCTACCAAAAGGAGAACATGGATGTGGTAAAAAAGTTAAAGAAGTAGCATGTCTGGACGTGATTTACAGTAGATATATCTGTCAACACGGTCAAACACATGATGTATAATCCTGTAATACGATTCTGGCCCGCGATGGCAAAAATATAGTCTAATGTGGCCCCCCATGGAAAATAATTGCCCAGGCCTGACCTAGGGTGATGACACACCCTGGTGGTAGAACCTGGGGGGTGCACCCATGAGTCTGTTCTATTACGTTTGCTTGCACGCAACAGAACATTTTAAGGAAGAGCCATGATAGATGGCAAATAGAAATCTGTAATAATTCTCTATTTGTCAAAAATACCGGAGGGAGTGTGGACATGTTGACTTCTACCTCTAGCTAGAACCTGACAAGGTGCTGAGGGTAGAGCCTATGGGAGTATAGCACTTGGGGGTAAAGTGCATCTCCTCCATTTTTTCCCATGTGAGCAAGATCATGAAAATGAGCTAGGTTTAGGTTTATTTTTCAAGAACGCAGACATGCCTCCCCACAGCCGTTTGAGACGGGGTGGGGGAGAGATGGCTAAAATCAAAATGAAATGTTATTGGTCGAGTAAACATATTATGGTGGGTGTAGTGTTATCAGACGTTATCGTGGGCGTAGCGTTATCGTGGGTGTAGCGTTATCATACGTTATCGTGGGCGTAGCGTTATCAGACGTCATCGTGGGCGTAGCGTTATCAGACGTCATCGTGGGCGTAGCGTTATCAGACGTCATCGTGGGCGTAGCGTTATCATGGGCGTAGCATTATCAGACATTATCGTGGGTGTAACAAAATGCTTTTCTGCCTAGCTCCAACCATGCAGTAATAGCTAACAAAACAATACATGAGTCCAGAATATACATGTAAATATGTATATGATTGGATGTATAGACATAATGGACAGTATATGAATCGAAAAGGTGTGTACAAGCAGTAGTTAAATAGGATAGGCCTCGACTAGAATACAGTATACATACTACATACATACATACATACATACATAGAGTGGGGCAAAAAAGTATTTAGTTAGCCACCAATTGTGCAAGTTCTCCTACTTAAAAAGATGAGAGAGGCCTATAATTTTCATCATAGGTACACTTCAACTATGACAGACAAAATGAGAAGAAAAAAAATCCAGAAAATCACATTGTAGGATCTTGAATAAATGTATTTGCAAATGATGGTGGAAAATAAGTATTTGGTCAATAACAAAAGTTTCTCAATACTTTGTTATATACCCTTTGTTGCCAATGACAGAGGTCAAACGTTTTCTGTAAGTCTTCACAAGGTATTCACACACTGTTGCTGGTATTTTGGCCCATTCCTCCATGCAGATCTCCTCTAGAGCAGTGATGTTTTGGGGCTGTTGCTGGGCAACATGGACTTTCAACTCCCTCCAAAGATGTTCTATGGGGTTGAGAGTTGTTTAGTAGGGACTGTACGGGAAGGGAGTCTCCCTACAGGATCTTGGGCCCCCAAGGGAGCCGACACTTGATGTCGAGTCTGGCCGCGGCTTGCTTTGCAAATGTCTAAAAACCCAAATTCCAAGGGGGAGAGGGTATCACTTGTCCCGGAGGCAAGGAGACATAAGGACTTAAGAGGGTGGGAGAGCAGGGTTTCCACCCTCAATTTCAGTCGTGAGTTGACGGAGAGCCGCAAGATTAATTCCATCGTCTTCCTCGTCATCCCCTAGCTCGCCATCCCCTGACACAAAGTTGTCAGACAGTGAGGGGAGAGAATCAAGGCTGTCCATAACCTTGTCCCAGCTGGGCTCGGTTGTGGGGGGCTGAATCTCAGCCTCGGCCGGTTGCCTAGAAGTGAGCAGAGGGGCCTAGACGGAGGTGCATTTGAACCTCCTCCTCAGACCTGCCCTAATCTGCACCTTACAGTGCTGACAGGACTCTGGGTCTTTGAGTGCTCCTCGAGCATGTTCCTTTCCAAAGCAGTTGATGTATAGAAGGTGTAAATTCTTCCCACCAATCATGGAGTGACAGGAGCAAGAACGTGGGGGTTTGAGTGCCGGTCATGGCTCGCAGGTTCAACTTTGGGTTGGTAAATTCCCTCGAATGAGAAGCCTTGAGGCTGAAACCCGTTCGGTCTAGCTAACCCAATGAATGAATGTAGGTTAACTAAGCGAGGAAAAGAGCTAGTGTGTGTAGATAGCCAGCCAGCCCTTGCTTGCTCCCCTAACAGCTACCTTATGGCTAAGGTATGATGTAGCTAGGACAGTGCTAACTGAATGGAACCGCGTTGAGGCTGAGTTCTATTTCGGATAGGCGTTCTTCATTTGCCTTAAGCAAATACAGTCCTTTTCCTGGCTAGTGCTACCAGCTGGACGTTTTCATTTTCAAAAGCAAAACAGCCCATTCTCATTTCCTCTTTAAATCAATGAGATGTGATAATAATCCAACCTTTATTTTTTATTTAACTAGGCAAGTCAGTTAAGAACAAATTCTTATTTACAATGACAGCCTACACCAGCCGAACACTTTCTTACCAACCGTGTCAAAGAAGATTTGTTTAATTTTCTCATGTTTTAGCTAAAGGCTGGTTTACAGTCCATCTATCAACATGTCTATAGACAATTGTCGTAGCGACATAGTGAACATTATATTGTCATCCAACAATTTTCTAAACGATGTTTTGGTTCGTTGCTAGGTAGATAGCTAGCCAGTTCAAATAATGACCAAAATATAGCTGACAACGTCTTTACTTTTTGCTAATTTTTATTCATTATTATTCCAGAAAAATAAACCACAACATAATTATTTACAAGGTAATGTTAACTGCCACAGTGTGTCAATATCCCTTGCTAAACAACTTTAATAAGCAAGCCTTCCTTCTGTAAAATGATATAGAATCAGCTTGATCCCCTCTGTCGAAGACGCGTGGACCGTCTTTTTTTATATATTTTCAGTGGTATTGATAACAAACAAGCCCCCATAAGAAAATGAGAATTAAAAACAGGTTCAGCCCCTGGTTCAACCGTCATCTTGCAGAGTTACTCCACCTCAAGAATTACATTTGGCAAAAGGCACCGCCCACCCATACTCAGGCTGATTGGCTATCGTTCAGGCAAATAAGAAATAAGTACACTCAGGCTATCCGGAAGGCCAAAGTTTACTTTAAGGAGCAGTTCTCTCTTTGTGGGTCTAACCCCAAGAAGTTCTGGGAAACAGTTACAGACCTGTAGAATAAACCCTCTTCCTCACAGCTGCCCATGTCCCTTAATGTTGGTGATGTGGTTGTTACTGACAAGAAGCACATTGCTGAGCTCTTTAATCACCACTTCATTAAGTCAGGATTCCTATTTGACTCAGCCATGCCTCCTTGCCCGTCCAACATTTCCTCATCTCCCACCCCTTCTAATGTGATGCTTCTCCCTCTTTTTCTCCTGCCCTGCTACAAAGTTTCTCCCTGCAGGCGGTCACTGAGTCCGAGGTGCTAAAGGAGCTCTTTAAACTTGACCCCCAAAAAACATCTGGGTCAGAGGGTTTAGACCCTTTCTTCCTTAAGGTTGCTGCCCATATCATCGCCAAGCCTATCTCCAAACTTTTTAACCTGTCCCTCCTTTCTGGGGAGGTTCCCATTGCTTGGAAGGCAGCCACGGTTTGTCCTTTATTTAAAGGGGGAGATCAAGCTGATCCTAACTGTTTTTGGCCTATTTATATTTTGCACTGTTTATCACAATTCTCTCTGGTATGCAATCCGGTTTCCGCTCAGGTTATGGATGTGTTACTGCAACCTTGAGTATTAGCAATATTGTGCTGCTATTTTAAATTTACTTGGCCAAAGCTTTTGATACGGTAGACCATTCCATTCTTGTGGGCCGGCAAAGGAGTGTTGGTGTCTCTGAGGGGTCTTTGGCCTGGTTTGCTAACTACCTCTCTCAAAGAGTACAGTGCATAAAGTCAGAAAATTTGCTGTCTCAGCCACTGCCTGTCACCAAGGGAGTACCCCAAGGCTCAATCCTAGGCCACACGCTCTTCCCAATTTATATCAACAACATAGCTCAGGCAGCAGGAAGCTCTCATTTATATGCAGATGATACAGTCTTATACTCAGCTGGCCCCCCTGGGATTTTGTATTAAATGCTTTCCAACAAAGCTTTCTTAGTGTCCAACAAGTGTCCAATAAGCTTTCTCTACCCTTAACATTGTTCTGAACACATCCAAAACAAAGGTCATGTGGTTTGGTAAGAAGAATGCCCCTCTCCCCACAAGTGTTATTACTACTTCTGAGGGTTTTGAGCTTGAGGTAGTCACCTCATACAAGTACTTGGGAGTTCTCTCAGCACATATCAAAGCTGCAGGCTAAAGTTAAATCTAGACTTAAATCAAGGTTTCCTCTATCGTAATCACTCCTCTTTCACCCCAGCTGCCAAACTAACCCTGATTTAAATGACCATCCTACCCATGCTAGATTACAGAGACGTCATTTATAGATCGGCAGGTAAGGGTGCTCTCGAGCGGCTAGATGTTCTTTACCATTCGGCCTTCAGATTTGCCTCCAATGCTCCTTATAGGACATATCATTGCACTCTATACTCCTCTGGAAAGTGGTCATCTCTGTATACCCGTCACAAGACCCACTGGTTGATGCTTATTTATAAAACACTCTTAGGCCTCACTCACCTTTATCTGAGATATATGCACTTTGTAGTGCACCCTTTTCACCCCCATATGCACTTTGTAGTGCACTACCTTTGATGAGAGCCCTATTGGCCCTGATCAAAATTAGTGCACTATAAACAAGAAAAGGGTGCCATTCGGGTTGCATCCTGGGTTTCTTCCAAGCACACTCACTCTGGGAGAAGGGTCCCATTCAACACCTGATCTCAACCTCTCCCAAAATAAGGCTATTTTCCAATTTGGTCTGTTTGGGCTTTGAAGAAGAGACGATTTGTTATTTTGGCTGTCCCTAGAGGAGAATTAAATATGACCAGATGCAGTATACAGTACTTTGTGTTTAAAATGTACAACCGTATTGTGTTTCCATTGGCCCAGTGAAGGTGAAGGTGAAGGTGGTGGTGGCAAGATCATGATTGTGGTATTTTCACATGGACCATATATGTCATACCCTGATCTGCTTCACCTGTCTTGTGCTTGTCTCCAGGTGTCGCCCATCTTCCCCATTATCCCTAGTGTATGTATATCTGCGTTCTCTGTTTGTCTGTTGCCAGTTCGTTTTCCCCTTGCTCCTGTCTTTTTCTAGTTCCTGTTTTCTAGTTTTCCCAGTTTTGACCATTCTGCCTGCCCTGAGCCTGCCTTTCTGTACTTTGTCACACCACCCTGGATAATTGACCTCTGCCTGCCCAGACCATGAGACTGCCTGCCGTTCTGTGCCTAAAGGACTCTGATCTGCCTGCCATTGACCTGTTGTTTTGCCTGCCCCCTGTTCTAGTAATAAGCTTTTGTTACTTCGACACTGTCTACATCTGGGTCTTCTCCTGAAATGTGATAATATATGAATAAAAGTGTCTGCTAACTGACCACATTTTCTTATAAAAAGTTAGTGCCGACTGTTTCATCAAAGCAGTTCATATTTCTAAACGACATACAACACTTTGTGAATTGACAACAGACACGTTTTAATCCAAAACGGATGAGTAGGTATCACAAATAATCCATTCCCTCAACATTCTGTAAAGATGCACTGATTATACCCAGTGACGCACTGCAGAGAAATAGCCCACTTACTGCATATTTATATTGGTAGACAAACGTGTGCAGTAATGGTGCACTCTATCCTGGTAGACCATCATAATGTGAGCTAAATGTATAAAGTTCATAAGGTCGTAGACTAACGTGGTTGTGCTGACAGCATGACTGAGAGCAAGGCACATCGCTTCCCCAGAGGACATTATGAAGAGACTGAATTCATTTTGAGATGTGGCAGGATTTAAATGATCTAGGGTAAACATTATCATGGCATTTTTTTAATAACACAAGGGAGCAAGACAGATTTACCCCATTATAACCCATTATGGTGGAATCCATAATGAGACTTTAAATGGTCTGGGTTTGCTAAATCAAAACATTGGCATCAGCATGTGAAATGTTTTGATTGCCCAAAAGCTATTACGAATGTTGATTAAGGCCAAAAAGGTGAAAATCAATTCCTCAAAGTCATTCGTCTCAGCCATAGCTGAAACATACCCATATTTTTGTTTAGCAAAGCTATTTCATGTATTGTGACTGTGATCTGAAAATTGACAAACGTTTTTGGGGAGGTTCAAGTACTCTGTGCACAGGGGATTCTATGGAGATTGTGCTCGCTTATCTGAAACAGCCCAGGCACATGACACGCAAGACTATTTTAGAACTAGAATTATGGTCATAACTTCAGAAACCCCTTCTGAACAGTCTACAGGAAGACGGCTGTCACAATAGAACAAAAAAGTACTTGAACAAGCTCCAGCCCAGCTCCAAAAAAATGAGAAAAAAAATATCAGAACATTATTTCAATCATTTGAAATGAAAGAAACAAAGCATAATGGGACAGTTAAAAGCATATACAAATCTCAAGGTTACTTGAGGATTCGATTCAGGCGGATCACTATGACAAAGACACCAATCAAATAACATCTGTCAGAGACAGACAGGTCGAGTGGCAAATGAGGTGAGCCCTTCCTCGTTATAAGGCGCTGTTTGCCCGTCCTCTGGTCATTCTCGAGCGCGACTCTATTCCGTACACTCTTGCGAGCAGGGAAATGTGGTTCTACATCTAACTCATAATATCAGAGAACTGGGGTTACGCAATGCATTCTGTTTAAAATACTCGTTTTGATGTATTACTATGGGATATGGCCAACTACCGTATCGCTGACATGCTCTCCAAAGCCAGGGTAGTCCCAACAGGGGCTCCGACTCTGAGGACAGTATGCGCCAACGAAGGTGCGGTGACATTTAGTCTGTAAAAAAAACTCAGAAATGTATGATGGGTGGTCACGTGCCACATTGAAAATCTATTCTAAAGAGATACCTTAGAGCAGTGCCCAAGACATAGTCGAAAATCTGGTGGAATGAGTCCTCAAGCCCTCTGGGGGGCTGTAAAACCTTTGCTATTATAAGCCAATATAATAGCTTCCACTATCCAATGGGATAGCTGTTGACGAGAAAAAAGGCCTCCCCATGCAGAGAGGTGCCCAAGAAACGAAGAGCTGGTCTCTCTTGCGTAAAGCTCTCGTTTCATCCAAGTAAATGCACAAAGTGCGTAATGGACATGGACGGCGGAGAAGCTCTTCTTCTGAATCGGTGAAGAGCAGCTGGTAGAAGCCACAAGCTCTAAGGTGAGACAACCAACAATTGTTGACCGTAGGCAAATGGTGTGGTCAGGTAACAAGGTACCTAGGATAAACCTGGTGTAACAGTAGGCACAAATAATGGTGGACTTACACTGCATGCAGCTCACTCACTTGCTTTGCTGCATCGGGCAATAGTAAAGCAATATTAAGGAGAAATATTGCATCTCCACACTTTCCAGCTGCAAAAAAAAACAAACAGCTGCTGCGAAATAGCCTCAAGCACAATAGACAGGTCCGAGGAATGTATTCAACTGAAATGTGTCTTCCGCATTTATCCCAACCCCTCTGAATCAGAGAGGTGCGGGGGGCTGCCTTAATTGACATCCACGACTTTGGCACCCGGGGAACAGTGGGTTAACTGCCTTGCTCAGGGGCAGAAAGACAGATTTTTACCTTGTCAGCTCGGGGGATTCAATCCCCGAGCTGACAACCACTAGTCTACCTGCAGCCCCCCACTAGACTACCTGCCGCCACCCCGGGCATATGCAACGTGCCCCCCTTCACAAAACGACATAACAGAGGAAGTCCCTACTGTGTTAATGTCAAAGCCTCTATGACAGGTGGATACAAACCTTCATCTTCTTAAAAGGTTCTGCAAGAGCATGAAACCTTAGACACAGAGCAGAGGTAAGGAGGGTCTGTGTTCGGTCACACCACTTCTCTAAAATGCACCACCTGTTTCCAAACACTTTGTTTAATGGAGGAGAAGCAACCTTCCCTCTATTCAAAAAGGTCCTGCAACAAGCATAAACCTTAGATACAGAGCACAGTCAAAGTATATTGGTAACACCACTTCTCAAAATGCCTCACTTGTAATAATACAGTGAGTGTGTAGAGGGGATGAAGGCAAGCCTGCACCATTCAGAGCCATTCTCTCTTAGGCCATGGGGGAGTGATCCCTGCCAACCAGAATTTTCCCTTGCTCCCGTATTTTCGCTCGCTCCCGTATAGTGAAGTAGAAAACAGAACGAACGATGACTAAGCGTTGTGAACTTGGGAGTACCAGATAGCTGTCTGGGCTCTGGTGCCTGAAAAGGGCACGGTTCCCCCAATTTTCTTGAACCAGAAAATAAGAGTAATCTGATACTTTACTGACTGTTCCTTAGCTCAATAAAGAGGGTTCTCCATCAATAAACTGAGTTGCCGTAGGCTCCCCGAAGATGCTAAGGGAGTCTCATAGTGAGGTAGAAGAAACCTGCTCCCAGGATTAATTCCAAGCCTCGTTCACCTAGGGCAGGGCAAAGGTCGGATGCGGAACCTGATTCAATAAGGCCCGAGGAATCATGCTCAGATCACATAAAGAATTTGCGATAGTAAAATTTTTAAAAACGTATTTGTTATTCAAATTAAAAGCCCAATGAATACTCGACTTTGTGTAATGATTTAACTCCCACCGCTTGTGGGACATTTATTTTAAAGGCACCTATAAATAACAACTGCACGAGGACAGACAGTGACTGACAGGCTGACACACGTCGCAGTTACTAATAGTAGCTAGCTAGAAATTGCGCAGAAATTTGTTTTTCAAAGATTTCAAAGAAAAGGAAAGTGGACAATGAATGTAGGGTGTTCCAGCAAGGGTGGACATCGAAATATTTATTTATTGAGGTATCATGGAAAGCTGTGTACTTAGTGTGCAAAGAGAGCATTGTTGTCTTGAAAGACTACAACTTGTCCCGACACCTCCAGACGAAGCATGCAGAGAAATATATTAATGTCTTCTGAGCAGAGGGCAAGTGCATCGAAAGAGTTGCTTTCTCAGTTGCAAAAGCAGCAAGGACTTTTCACCAAACTGCATTCAGCAAATGACGCTAGCTGTGTACTGTCCCACAAAATTGCTAAACTGAGGGCAAATTAATTGAAGAATGTTTAAACGACTCTGCAGCAATACTTTGCCCCAACAAGGAAGAGCTGTTTGAAAATGTTTCCCTGTCAAGACAAACAGTGACACGGCGTGTTGAGGACATCGCAGAGAATATGGAACAACAGTTGAAAGACAAGGTAAAGGATTCCACCTATTTCTCCTTGGCCCTGGATGAGAGCAGTGATGCACTTGACACGGTGCAGTTGTTGATATTCTTACGAGGCATAACCCCAGACTTTGAAACTACAGAGGAGCTTTCTTCAGTGCAGTCAATGAGGAGCACAACAACTTAGCACAAACATTTATTGGACGAGGTAAATAAGTGCGACAAAGCTGTGAGTTTTGAAAAGTTATTCAGTGTGACCACTGATGGTGCCCAAACTTGACAGGAAAAAACGTTGGCCTTTTGAAAAGGATACAAGATCAAGCAACTGAGCTGAACCCAGATCAGAATGCTTATTTCATTATTCATCAGGAGGTGTTCTGAAAATGAGCCATGTTGTGGATACAGTCACTAAAGTGGTAAACTTCATAAGAGCCAAATCTTTAAACCACAGGCAGTTTGTCTCACTGTTGGAAGAGACAGAGTCGGGTCATGCAGATCTCCACTACCACACGAACGCCAACAATCTCACCCACCTTCCGACAATACTAGTCTGTTACCTATCAGATGACCAGCAGGAGAAGTATACATCGCTGCTGCGTGATTTGAACGGTGAGTTTTGAGGATTTCAAAGTGTTGGAAAATGACATGCTGTTGGTTTCCTCTCCTTTCACCCACTGACCTACAACTTGAGCTTATCGATCTTCAGTCTGATGCAGTGATTGTTTTGAATAGTTCTCCAATGTCACTGACGAGGTTCTATGCATCCCCCGATGAACAAAACATTCCAAAGATTAGGAGTCATGCTCAGAAGATGTTTGTACTGTTTGGGTCAACCTATGTATGTGAACAGACATTTTCAGTGATGAAATATAAGTCAAGGCACAGATCATCTCTTACTGACTCTCACCTCTCAGCAATCCTGGCATTGCGATGTCAGAAACTATACCTGACTTTACTGCTCTAGTAATGCGGAAGACACATTTCAGTTGAAGGCATTCAGTTGTAGACTTTCCCTTTCCCTAGTCAATTCGCATCAGACTTCACTCTTCACACTGATTGAGTAGTTTAAATGTAATGTTGAGCTCTCTCTCCCTTTCTTGTGTTTTTGTGCATACCAGTTAACAAGAGTTCTGTCCGTGGTGCTGAATACACAGTGTTCTTTTCCCTCCATGTAGTTCATGTTTAATAATGAAAATACCTACCAAAAGGAGAACATGGATGTGGTAAAAAAGTTAGAAGTAGCATGTCTGGATGTGATTTACAGTAGATATATCTGTCAACACCGTCAAACACATGATGTATAATCCTGTAATACGATTCTGGCCCGCGATGGCAAAAATATAGTCTAATGTGGCCCCCCATGGAAAATAATTGCCCAGGCCTGACCTAGGGTGATGACACACCCTGGTGGTAGAACATGGGGGGTGCACCCATGAGTCTGTTCTATTACGTTTGCTTGCACGCAACAGAACATTTTAAGGAAGGGCCATGATAGATGGCAAATAGAAATCTGTAATAATTCTCTATTTGTCAAAAATACCGGAGGGAGTGTGGACATGTTGACTTCTACCTCTAGCTAGAACCTGACAAGGTGCTGAGGGTAGAGCCTATGGGAGTATAGCACTTGGGGGTAAAGTGCATCTCCTCCATTTTTTCCCATGTGAGCAAGATCATGAAAATGAGCTAGGTTTAGGTTTATTTTTCAAGAACGCAGACATGCCTCCCCACAGCCGTTTGAGACGAGGTGGGGGAGAGATGGCTAAAATCAAAATGAAATGTTATTGGTCGAGTAAACATATTATGGTGGGTGTAGTGTTATCAGACGTTATCGTGGGCGTAGCGTTATTGTGGGTGTAGCGTTATCATACGTTATCGTGGGCGTAGCGTTAGACGTTATCGTGGGCGTAGCGTTATCAGACGTCATCGTGGGCGTAGCGTTATCATGGGCGTAGCATTATCAGACATTATCGTGGGTGTAACAAAATGCTTTTCTGCCTAGCTCCAACCATGCAGTAATAGCTAACAAAACAATACACGAGTCCAGAATATACATGTAAATATGTATATGATTGGATGTATAGACATAATGGACAGTATATGAATCGAAAAGGTGTGTACAAGCAGTAGTTAAATAGGATAGGCCTCGACTAGAATACAGTATACATACATACATACATAGAGTGGGGCAAAAAAGTATTTAGTTAGCCACCAATTGTGCAAGTTCTCCTACTTAAAAAGATGAGAGGCCTATAATTTTCATCATAGGTACACTTCAACTATGACAGACAAAATGAGGAAAAAAATCCAGAAAATCACATTGTAGGATTTTTAATGAATTTATTTGCAAAGTATGGTGGAAAATAAGTATTTGGTCACCTACAAACAAGCAAGATTTCTGGCTCTCACAGACCTGTAACTTCTTCTTTAAGAGGCTCCTCTGTCCTCCACTCGTTACCTGTATTAATGGCACCTGTTCGAACTTGTTATCAGTATAAAAGACACCTGTCCACAACCTCAAACAGTCACACTCCAAACTCCACTATGGCCAAGACCAAAGAGCTGTCAAAGGACACCAGAAACAAAATTGTAGACCTGCACCAGGCTGGGAAGACTGAATCTGCAATAGGTAAGCAGCTGAGTGGCATCCAAAGAACACCATACCTACTGTGAAGCATGGGGGTGGAAACATCATGTTTTGGGGCTGTTTTTCTGCAAAGGGACCAGGACGACTGATCCGTGTAAAGGAAAGAATGAATGGGGCCATGTATCGTGAGATTTTGAGTGAAAACCTCCTTCCTTCAGCAAGGGCATGAAGATGAAACGTGGCTGGGTCTTTCAGTATGACAATGATCCCAAACACACCACCCGGGCAACGAAGGAGTGGCTTCGTAAGAAGCATTTCAAGGTCCTGGAGTGGCCTAGCCAGTCTCCAGATCTCAACCCCATAGAAAATCTTTGGAGGGAGTTGAAAGTCCGTGTTGCCCAGCAACAGCCCCAAAACATCACTGCTCTAGAGGAGATCTGCATGGAGGAATGGGCCAAAATACCAGCAACAGTGTGTGAATACCTTGTGAAGACTTACAGAAAACATTTGACCTCTGTCATTGGCAACAAAGGGTATATAACAAAGTATTGAGAAACTTTTGTTATTGACCAAATACTTATTTTCCACCATCATTTGCAAATACATTTATTCAAGATCCTACAATGTGATTTTCTGGATTTTTTTTCTTCTCATTTTGTCTGTCATAGTTGAAGTGTACCTATGATGAAAATTACAGGCCTCTCTCATCTTTTTAAGTGGGAGAACTTGCACAATTGGTGGCTGACTAAATACTTTTTTGCCCCACTGTATATGGGGTGGGTAAAAAAAATATGTAAAATTTAATGTGACCAGTGTTCAATGACTATGTACATATGGCAGTCTCTAAGGTGCAGGGTTAAGTACCGGGTGGTAGCCAGCTATTAACAATGACTAAAGTTCAGAACAAGATACTAGGCAGAGGCCAGCTAGTGGTGACTATGTAACAGTCTGATGGCCTGGAGATAGAAGCTGTTTTTCGTCTCTAGGTTCCAGCTTTGATGCACCTGTACTGTGCCTCTTCAGAACATTGGGCTGATCCCACCACCCTCTGGAGAGCCCTGCGATTGCGGAGAGTGAAGTTGCCGTAGCAGGCAGTGATACAGCCCGACAGGATGCTCTCAATGGTGCATCTGTAGGAATTTGTGAGGGTCTTGGAGGCAAAGCCAAATTTCTTCAGCCTCCTGAGGTTGAAGAGGCACTGTTGCGCCTTCTACACTACACTGTCTGTGTTAATGGACCATTTCAGGTTGTCAGTGATGTGCACGCCGAGGAACTTGAAGCTTTTCACCCTCGTCTGCAAACTTGATGATTGAGTTGGAGACGTGCCTGACCACTCAGTCATGGGTGAACAGAGAGTACAGGAGGGGCCTGAGCATGCACCCTGTGTTGAGGATAAGCGTGGTGGAGGTATGTTTAACCCGAAAGAGAGAGGGTGGAGCAGGGAGCCTTCGGCTTTGCATCCTCCTCAGCTGCAAGGGCTGTGACCTAGGTTGGCCGGCTCCTCTTGCTCCCCTTAGCGGGTTTAAGAGGGTGGAACCTTGCTGTAGCAGCAGCAAATTACTGTTTACCTGCAGGTGTGCTCTGGTTCAGGGGCTTTACCAGGGTATTGGCAGTCTGCTGTGTCGCCGGGGGTTTTGGACCCCCAAAGACAGCTTGTTGCCTTTTTCCAGTCATACGGCTGGGGTGGGTTGCTGGAGCCAATGGGCTGCCACAGGGCCTGGGTCACACTTCTGCCACATGGCGGAGACAGTGGGCCCAAACAGTGGAGTGGTACCATGGGAAGCAGTTGTTTAGTAGGGACTGTACGGGAAGGGAGTCTCCCTACAGGATCTTGGGCCCCCAAGGGAGCCGACACTTGATGTCGAGTCTGGCCGCGGCTTGCTTTGCAAATGTCTAAAAACCCAAATTCCAAGGGGGAGAGGGTATCACTTGTCCCGGAGGCAAGGAGACATAAGGACTTAAGAGGGTGGGAGAGCAGGGTTTCCACCCTCAATTTCAGTCGTGAGTTGACGGAGAGCCGCAAGATTAATTCCATCGTCTTCCTCGTCATCCCCTAGCTCGCCATCCCCTGACACAAAGTTGTCAGACAGTGAGGGGAGAGAATCAAGGCTGTCCATAACCTTGTCCCAGCTGGGCTCGGTTGTGGGGGGCTGAATCTCAGCCTCGGCCGGTTGCCTAGAAGTGAGCAGAGGGGCCTAGACGGAGGTGCATTTGAACCTCCTCCTCAGACCTGCCCTAATCTGCACCTTACAGTGCTGACAGGACTCTGGGTCTTTGAGTGCTCCTCGAGCATGTTCCTTTCCAAAGCAGTTGATGTATAGAAGGTGTAAATTCTTCCCACCAATCATGGAGTGACTGGAGCAAGAACGTGGGGGTTTGAGTGCCGGTCATGGCTCGCAGGTTCAACTTTGGGTTGGTAAATTCCCTCGAATGAGAAGCCTTGAGGCTGAAACCCGTTCGGTCTAGCTAACCCAATGAATGAATGTAGGTTAACTAAGCGAGGAAAAGAGCTAGTGTGTGTAGATAGCCAGCCAGCCCTTGCTTGCTCCCCTAACAGCTACCTTATGGCTAAGGTATGATGTAGCTAGGACAGTGCTAACTGAATGGAACCGCGTTGAGGCTGAGTTCTATTTCGGATAGGTGTTCTTCATTTGCCTTATGCAAATACAGTCCTTTTCCTGGCTAGTGCTACCAGCTGGACGTTTTCATTTTCAAAAGCAAAACAGCCCATTCTCATTTCCTCTTTAAATCAATGAGATGTGATAATAATCCAACCTTTTATTTTTTATTTAACTAGGCAAGTCAGTTAAGAACAAATTCTTATTTACAATGACAGCCTACACCAGCCGAACACTTTCTTACCAACCGTGTCAAAAAATATTTATTTAATTTTCTCATGTTTTAGCTAAAGGCTGGTTTACAGTCCATCTATCAACATGTCTATAGACAATTGTCGTAGCGACATAATGAACATTATATTGTCATCCAACAATTTTCTAAACAATGTTTTGGTTCGTTGCTAGGTAGATAGCTAGCCAGTTCAAATAATGACCAAAATATAGCTGACAACGTCTTTACTTTTTGCTAATTTTTATTCATTATTATTCCAGAAAAATAAACCACAACATAATTATTTACAAGGTAATGTTAACTGCCACAGTGTGTCAATATCCCTTGCTAAAAAACTTTAATAAGCAAGCCTTCCTTCTGTAAAATGATATAGAATCAGCTTGATCCCCTCTGTCGAAGACGCGTGGACCGTCTTTTTTATATATTTTCAGTGGTATTGATAACAAACAAGCCCCCATAAGAAAATGAGAATTAAAAACAGGTTCAGCCCCTGGTTCAACCGTCATCTTGCAGAGTTACTCCACCTCAAGAATTACATTTGGCAAAAGGCACCGCCCACCCATACTCAGGCTGATTGGCTATCGTTCAGGCAAATAAGAAATAAGTACACTCAGGCTATCCGGAAGGCCAAAGTTTACTTTAAGGAGCAGTTCTCACTTTGTGGGTCTAACCCCAAGAAGTTCTGGGAAACAGTTACAGACCTGTAGAATAAACCCCCCCTCCTCACAGCTGCCCATGTCCCTTAATGTTGGTGATGTGGTTGTTACTGACAAGAAGCACATTGCTGAGCTCTTTAATCACCACTTCAGTAAGTCAGGATTCCTATTTGACTCAGCCATGCCTCCTTGCCCGTCCAACATTTCCTCATCTCCCAGCCCTTCTAATGTGACTATCCCCGATGCTTCTCCCTCTTTTTCTCCTGCCCTGCTACAAAGTTTCTCCCTGCAGGCGGTCACTGAGTCCGAGGTGCTAAAGGAGCTCTTTAAACTTGACCCCCAAAAAACATCTGGGTCAGAGGGTTTAGACCCTTTCTTCCTTAAGGTTGCTGCCCATATCATCGCCAAGCCTATCTCCAAACTTTTTAACCTGTCCTTCCTTTCTGGGGAGATTCCCATTGCTTGGAAGGCAGCCACGGTTTGTCCTTTATTTAAAGGGGGAGATCAAGCTGATCCTAACTGTTTTTGGCCTATTTATATTTTGCACTGTTTATCACAATTCTCTCTGGTATGCAATCCGGTTTCCGCTCAGGTTATGGATGTGTTACTGCAACCTTGAGTATTAGCGATATTGTGCTGCTATTTTAAATTTACTTGGCCAAAGCTTTTGATACGGTAGACCATTCCATTCTTGTGGGCCGGCAAAGGAGTGTTGGTGTCTCTGAGGGGTCTTTGGCCTGGTTTGCTAACTACCTCTCTCAAAGAGTACAGTGCATAAAGTCAGAAAATGTGCTGTCTCAGCCACTGCCTGTCACCAAGGGAGTACCCCAAGGCTCAATCCTAGGCCACACGCTCTTCCCAATTTATATCAACAACATAGCTCAGGCAGCAGGAAGCTCATTTATATGCAGATGATAGTCTTATACTCAGCTGGCCCCTCCTGGGATTTTGTATTAAATGCTTTCCAACAAAGCTTTCTTAGTGTCCAACAAGTGTCCAATAAGCTTTCTCTACCCTTAACCTTGTTCTGAACACATCCAAAACAAAGGTCATGTGGTTTGGTAAGAAGAATGCCCCTCTCCCCACAGGTGTTATTACTACCTCTGAGGGTTTTGAGCTTGAGGTAGTCACCTCATACAAGTACTTGGGAGTTCTCAGCACATATCAAAGCTGCAGGCTAAAGTTAAATCGAGACTTAAATCAAGGTCTCCTCTATCGTAATCGCTCCTCTTTCACCCCAGCTGCCAAACTAACCCTGATTTAAATGACCATCCTACCCATGCTAGATTACAGAGACGTCATTTATAGATCGGCAGGTAAGGGTGCTCTCGAGCGGCTAGATGTTCTTTACCATTCGGCCTTCAGATTTGCCTCCAATGCTCCTTATAGGACATATCATTGCACTCTATACTCCTCTGGAAAGTGGTCATCTCTGTATACCCGTCACAAGACCCACTGCTTGATGCTTATTTATAAAACACTCTTAGGCCTCACTCACCTTTATCTGAGATATCTACTGCAGCCCTCATCCTCCACACACAACACCCGTTCTGCCAGTCACATTCTGTTAAAGGTCCCCAAAGCACACACATCCCTGGGTCGGTCCTCTTTTCACTTCGCAGCAGCTAGAGACTGGAACGAGCTGCAACAAACACTCAAACTGGACAGTTTTATCTCAATCTCTTCATTCAAAGACTCAATCATGGACACTCTTACTGACAGTTGTAGGTGCTTTGTGTGATGTATTGTCTCTACCTTCTTGCCCTTTGTACTGTTGTCTGTGCCCAATAATGTTTGTACCATGTTTTATGCTGCTATCATGTTGTATTTCTACAATGTTGTTGTTATGTTGTGTTGCTACCATGCTGTGCTGTCATGTGTTCTTGCCTTGCTCTGTTGTTGTCTTAGGTCTCTTTTTATGTTGTGTTGTCTCTATTGTTGTGATGTGTGTTTTGTCCTATATTTGTATTGTGTTTGTTTTACATTTTTAATCCCAGGCCCCCGTCCTCGCAGTTGGCCTTTTGCCTTTTGGTCGGCCGTCATTATAAATAAGAATTTGTTCTTCACTGACTTGCCTAGTTAAATAAAGGTTAAATAAAAATATAAAGGTAGGTCGTTCCATCAGATTTTTTAAAACTCCTGCGTCATCTTGTCACAGGAAGATTTGGCCTTGTTGCTGAGGCAGTCCGGTAACCATGACAACAGACATTGCGACTGTCACGGATCCCTTCGGAACTTTCGTCACACACACACACACCTGTCCCCTATTCCCACTATTTAGTATTTGTATATATGTGCCATTTGGTTTCCTTTGGGCTGTCGTTTATTGTTTCAATGTCCGTTGGTGCGTGTGAGTACCTTTGCTGTGTGTTTTGGGCTTTCGTGCCCTTGGGATCGCGCAAATGATTACAGGTCTCATCCGGTGTGATATTCATTGTGCGCATGTGTTATTTGTTTGAGGTACTCCTCGCTCTTTTGTTTGGGTTTCAATCCTGTGTTTTTGTTACGTGTTTGTTTGGTCTTCATCCCCGTGCCCCTACACGACACTCTGTAATTTGGCCTTAATATTAATTTTAAAAATGATTACGCATTCCTGTGTCTGTCTCCCGATCCTTCATGCCAACATGACAGTCAGAGATTTAAACCTTTTTCATGTCGGTGCATCAAGGAAACTGACAGTTGCAGCAACGGTCTATAGACATTACTCTGGAATTGACCAGCAAAATGTTGCATTCTAATTGCCTACAGAGATGTCATTATACATAGTATCAACTGGTCTTTAGTCTCTAATTTACATCTTAGGTGTTTGTTGTGCCTGCCATCAGTTGGGACATAGCATACTCTTGAATACAGGGTGTGTCATTTCAATCATACAGTATAAATATCATTCATAGAATGGACCTATCCCTTCAGACCATTGTACTTTAGCTGGTACACCATTTACATTTAATTGACATTTTAACTTCTATTTACTACCACAAAGATTCACCCAAATTACAACACAAAAAACATTGGTTCCTTAACCTGTATGCAGTTGATGTAGGCTAAAAGTAATATGACAGCAATCCATGCTTTGGCTTAGTTTCCCTGGCAGTGTGTCACGATCGTCGTAAAGAGGAGACCAAGGCGCAGCGTGAGTAGAGTTCCACATAATTTTAATCAACTGAAACTCACCTAACAAACAACCAACCAAATGAAACGTGAAGCTACAGGTGTGCACTCAGGCAACTCAATGTAGACAAGATCCCACAACACAAACGAGGAAAATAGCTACCTAAATATGATCCCCAATCAGAGACAGCAATAAACAGCTGTCTCTGATTGGGAACCATATCAGGCCAACATAGACATACAAAACTCCTAGACATACAAAAACCCTAGACGTACAAAACTAGCGTACCCACCCTAGTCACACCCTGACCTAACCAAAGTATATAGAAAAAACGATATCTAAGGTCAGGTGATGAAAATTGTTTGTTCAGTGTAATTCCAAATGTATTTTTTATCATTTATTTCCCCTGAGCTTCCTTTTGCAATTGAAATGCTCAGTCTGATCGTGTGGGCGTGTTGATACAAATTTAGTTATATTTACATACACAGCTCTGATTGGCGGATAGGATCGTCTAGAGTACGGGTACTCAACTCTTACCCTACCAGGTCCAAAGACTGCTGGTTTTCTGTTCTACCTGATAATTAATTGCACCCACCTGGTGCCGCAGTTCTAAATCAATCCCTGATTTGAGAGCAACAATGAAAAAAACGCAGTGGAGCTGGATTCGCTGTCCAGAGTTGAGTTTAAAGGGTCTAGAGCAGGCCTGGGCAACTCCAGTCCTCAGTGGCCTGATTGGTGTCACTCTATTGTCCCAGCCCCAGCTAACACACCTGACTCCAATAGTCAAATAATCATGATCCTCAGTTAAAAATGCAATTAGTTTAAATCAGGTGTGTTTGCTAGGGATCGGGGGGAAAGTGTGACCAATCAGACCCCCGAGGACTGGAATTGCCCAGCCCTCATAAAAGACACACACTCGTCCACTTACCTTCGCCTTATGCCCTTGGGTTAATCCCCGCCATCATTTTGGAGGGTGGTCCAAATGATTAGCAAAGCAAGGGAAGTTTGCATTATAAGCCCTTCCGCCCTCGTTTTTAGTCGAGTTTGCGAGTGTACGATTATGTTCACTTCGAGGCCTGAAACTCCCCATAATTACATGTACATCCGTTAAGAAAAGTCTGCCAAAAATTAAAACCTCAACATCAATATATGGAGTCAACATACAAGTGTAAGTAAAAACAAATGTAAATAAGTAAAAAATGGTGCTTCTAATGCATGTGGTGGCACAAACACATCTCGGAAATGTAATGATTTGGTTAGCTTTTTGAAATTGTAGAAATAAATGTTTCCTTCAGAAGTTCCAGCTAGGCAGGCAAATGTTATTCAGCTAATTAATTTGCATGTATATTAATAATTACTGTATATATTTAATGTAATGCAATCATAATTGACTGTAGCGCACAATCATCACGCGATGAACAAGTGATGAATTTCCGGGCAAGGGCAGTCCATTTAAAATCATTCCTTCCTCCCTCGTCCCTTGCCCTGCAAGTGTGTACTCGTCAGATGTCCTCAGAAGTGTCCGCTTAATTTGAGAGCTGAGGGGATAAGGTGTGTCTTTTAAGTGTATTGAATGCAGCCCTGGTCTAGAGTAGATGCTAGAGCCTACCCCGCATAGTCCTTCAAAGTAGGAGGATGCATATGCAAATAAAACATGACTGGTCATTGGTCAAAATAATCAGATCAGATGGTAATGTCATGCTGTGGAAGCACACCTGAACAGTTGAAATTAGTTTTTTTTCCCAAAAAAGCTCATACACTAAAAAAAGCTCTTACACTCTGACATTTTTTACATTTGGGGCCTGATTTTTTTTTAAATGTTGATGTTATTTCAACCTGATATGAAAATATATTTAAAAAAACGTGAAACAGTGTTTTTGACTGCACTAACCCTTTCAAAAAAATGTTTCAAGAAATTCTCAAATAGTTTGACAACCCTGTTTGAAGCTTTTAAATCAAACAACAGCTTATTTACATTTGACATTTTATTTTGTATATTTTTTTATTTCACCATTATTTAACCAGGTAGGCTAGTTGAGAACAAGTTCTCATTTGCAACTGCGACCTGGCCAAGATAAAGCAAAGCAGTGTGACACAGACAACAACAGAGTTACACATGGAGTAAACAATAAACAAGCCAATGACACAGTAGAAAAAGGAAAGTCTATATACAGTGTGTGCAAAAGGCATGAGGAGGTAGGCAATAAATAGGCCATAGAAGCGAATAATTACAATTTAGCAGATTAACACTGGAGTTATAAATGAGCAGATGATGATGTGCAAGTAGAGATACTGGTGTGCAAAAGAGCAGAAAAGTAAATAAAATAAAAACAGTATGGAGAGGAGGTTGGAAGATTTGGGTGGGCTATTTACAGATTGACTATGTACAGCTGCAGCAATCGGTTAGCTGCTCAGATAATTGATGTTTAAAGTTGTTGAGGGAAATAGAAGTCTCCAACTTTAGCGATTTTTGCAATTCGTTCTAGTCACTGGCAGCAGAGAACTGGAAGGAAAGGCGGCCAAATGAGGTGTTGGCTTTGGGGAGGATCAGTGAGATATACCTGCTGGAACGTGTCCTATGGGTGGGTGTTGTTATCATTATCGTGACCAGTGAACTGAGATAAGGCGGAGCTTTACCTAGTATATATGACCTGGAGCCAGTGGGTCTGTCGCCGAATATGTAGCGAGGGAAGCTATTTTGTTCACATTGCCGAAGTCGAGGATCGGTAGGATAGTCAGTTTTACTAGGGTAAGTTTGGCAGCGTGAGTGAAGGAGGCTTTGTTGCGAAATAGAAAGCCGATTCTAGATTTGATTTTGGATTGGAGATGTTTAATATGAGTCTGGAAGGAGAGTTTAGTCTAGCCAGACACCTAGGTATTTGTAGTTGTCCTCATATTCTAGGTCGGAACCGTCCAGGGTGATGATGCCAGTCGGGCGGGCGGGTGCGGGCAGGGAACGGTTGAAAAGCATGCATTTGGTTTTACTAGCGTTTAAGAGCAGTTGGAGGCCACGGAAGGAGTGTTGTATGGCATTGAAGCTCGTTTGGAGGTTAGTTAACACAGTGTCCAAGGAAGGGCCAGAAGTATACAGAATGGTGTTGTCTGCATAGAGGTGGATCAGGGAATCGCCCGCAGCAAGAGCGACATCATTGATATATATACAGAGAAAAGAGTCGGCCCGAGAATTGAACCCTGTGGTACCCTCATAGAGACTGCCAGAGGTCCGAACAACATGCCCTCTGATTTGACACACTGTACTCTGTCTGCAAAGTAGTTGGTGAACCAGGCGAGGCAGTCATTAGAAAAACCAAGGCTATTGAGTCTGCCGATAAGAATACGGTGATTGACAGAGTCGAAAGCCTTGGCCAGGTCGATGAAGACGGCTGCACAGTATTGTATTTTATCAAAGGTGGTTATGATATCGTTTAGTACCTTGAGCTTGGCTGAGGTGCACCTGTGACCGGCTCGGAAGCCGGATTGCACAGTGGAGAAGGTACGGTGGGATTCGAAATGGTCAGTCATCTGTTTATTAACTTGGCTTTCAAAGACTTTAGATAGGCAGGGCAGGATGGATATAGGTCTGTAACAGTTTGGGTCTAGGGTGTCACCCCCTTTGAAGAGGGGGATGATCGCGGCAGCTTTCCAATCTTTAGGGATCTCGGGCGATACAAAAGAGAGGGTCCAGGTTTTGCAGCTCTTTCAGAACATCTGCTGTCTGGATTTGGGTGAACGAGAACCTGGGGAGGCTTGGGCGAGTAGCTGCGGGGGAGGCGGAGCTGTTGGCCAGGGTTGGAGTAGCCAGGAGGAAGGCATGGCCAGCCGTTGAGAAATGCTTATTGAAATTTTCGATTATCATGGATTTATCAGTGGTGACCGTGTTACCTAGCATCAGTACAGTGGGCAGCTGGGAGGAGTGCTCTTGTTCTCCATGGACTTTACAGTGTCCCAAATTTTTGGGGAGTTAGAGCTACATGATGCGAATTTCTGCTTCAATGCTATTGCAGTCCGCCACTGGATGTTTTTGTGCTGGTCAAGGGCAGTCAGGTCTGGAGTGAAGCAAGGGCTATATCTGTTCTTAGTTCTGCATTTTTTGAACGGGGCATGCTTATCTAAGATGGTGAGGCAATTACTTTTAAAGAATGACCAGGCATCCTCGACTGACGGGATGAGGTCAATGTCCTTCCAGGATACCCTGGCCAGGTCGATTAGAAAGGACTGCTCGCAGAAGTGTTTTAGGGAGCGTTTGACCGTGGACCCATAGCGGATACAGGCAATGAGGCAGTGATTGCTTTGATCCTGATTGAAGACAGCGGAGGTGTATTTGGAGGGCAAGTTGGTCAGGATAATGTCTATGAGGGTGCCCATGTTTACGGATTTAGGGTTCTACCTGGTGGGTTCCTTGATGATTTGTGTGAGATTGAGGACATCTAGCTTAGATTGTAGGACTGCCGGGGTGTTAAGCATATCCCAGTTTAGGTCACCTAACAGAACAAACTTTGAAGCTAGATGGGGGGCGATCAATTCACAAATGGTGTCCAGGGCACAGCTGGGAGCGGAGATGGTTCTATTGCAGGCAGCAACAGTGAGAGACTTATTTCTGGATGAGGTTAATTTGTAAAATTCGAAGTTCAAACTGTTTGGGTATAGACCTGGAAAGTATGACAGAACTTTGCAGGCTCTCTCTGCAGTAGATTGCATCTCCTCCCCTTTTGGCAGTTTTATCTTGACGGAAAATGTTGTAGTTGGGTATGGAAATCTCAGAATTGTTGGTGGCCTTCCTAAGCCAGGATTCAGACACGGCAAGGACATCAGGGTTGGCAGAGTGTGCTAAAGCAGTGAGTAAAACAAACTTAGGGAGGAGGCTTCTGATGTTGACATCAGACGCTCACAGACGCTCAGCTATTGCGTTCACCTTAAGATAGCTAAATGGGACAACCACATACATTATCTCAATCATAATAAGTACATTTTTCCTAAATAAAGTAGCTATCAGCAAAGTCAGTGCTATTAGGGGGGGAAAGAGTCAAGTGCGGGTCATGTGCAACTTTAAGCACCTTCATTTCCTGAATGTTTTGGCATTCAGGTCCAAAATTCCACATTCTGACCACTTCTACCATGGGCAAGTACGATATGTATGGAAAGTTTCATTCAAATAAAAAGGGGTCAAAAAGTGATTGAAATCAAATGGAACAACCCGATTTAAAGTTCTTTACTAACTTTAATTATCTCACATCACTGAAGAGCACACCATCTTAAATCAATTATGCATGGCGTCTGACAGACAGACCTGTAGATAGCAGCCATTTTGTAGCTGTCCCTGGAGGCACAGATCTGAGTTAGTTGTTGCCCTGTTTTTATAGTGTCCCTCAGCCCTGACAGCATGTGACACATCTCAATCTGCTGGCTGATAACGTGTCCAAAGAAGTTGTCGGTCACGTTGACTGTGACAGTGGCTACGACACATCCATTCTCCTCACATACTGCTCCTCTTTTGGAAGAGCCCAAGGAGTATGCACATACAGTGATGATCCTGTCGGTCACATGCATGAAATGAGATGGCAATCGGAACATGATGACGATACAACCAGGTTTAACTGAGTGCAGTTGGATAAGAGGGAGGGGCATTTATGCTCAAGTGTAAGAACATCACTTTAATATTCAGATGAAAGGGACAATGTGATTCCGTATTCTGGTTTTAAACCCTCCTGCTGGCTTTCCAGTGTAGTCATTGCAATGCCCCTCCTTATCTCAAAGAACTGCTCTCCCTCTATAACCCCCACCTGCACCCTCAGGTCAAGCGATAGCCTGCTCCTCCACACCTCCAGCACCAAGCTCCGCTCCTGGGGCCTTTAAGCTTGACCGGGCCCCAGGCTCTGGAAGGCCCTACCGGCACACCTGAAGATTCTGGGCTCCTTTTAAAACGTTTTTTTCTGTTGATAGCTGTGCTCCTAGGTGTCTTTGTCCCTTGTAGTGTCAGCTGCGTTCTTTGAGTCGGTTGCCATGTCTAGTTTTCTATTTTTTTTCTATTTGGTTTTTATTTCATGCAATTTTAGATTGTTCTGTATAATGAAAAGCGCTTTACAAATTAAATTAATTGCTACTACTAGCAGTAATTCCTTTTGACAGAGACGGTTGGCAATACGTACTGATCTGTCAGCAGCAGAGAATCCAGTATGAGCGAGTCTTCTAAATCAAAAGAAAGACGTGGTGGTTAACAAGGACGTATTTCACATGTAACCTGCTTTTTGGGAGATGTCTTTGGTACAATCTTTTTTTAGATCCTCTATTCATATGTAACAGCCACATTTACATGGAAAGGCTTGATTGTCATTTTACCAAATGCAATAGTTAAGTCTCGATGACTAAGCTGCGAATGTGTGCGGGGAGAGTAATGCACTTTTCATGATTGATATTCATGAAATCAGGCACACTTTCAGAAGAGATACGATAAGTGGTTGTTATTCTTCAGTAATCAGACTCTTTATGTGAGCTCTGAATTGCAAGCCAATTTTTTTTTTTAGGAAACTCAAAATAGCTTATCTGGATATGTGTCAAAGGTTTCCCATGCATGTACAAAGCTCGTTGAAGAAATGTAAACAACAGTATAGGTAAAAACCTGCTGTGTCATTCCGCAGAGTAAATATCTAGTCTTTTCTCCCAGTTGAACAGTTTAGCAGTTTCCCCACATGTAAAGCATGCATGCAAGCGTGGAGACGGACATTCGCGTTATCAACATAGAGGCCATGCTTTTGGTGGGTCGATGGATTCGTATCTGGCACAGGTCAATACCTCCCCACAGGACAAATAGGCTTTTAGACGGACATACCCATTTTGAAGCAACATCATCCATGGCAGTAACGAGGCTATGATGAGGTAATTCCTCCCACTGTAGAGTGAACAAGCGATTTAGAAGCCCTGCCATTAAATCAGGCATACTTTTTCAAACAGAGAGCGATTGTTGACAAGTATTTCCCTTGCTATGCGGTAATGCTGACTTCTGTGGGGGAAAAAATCGACAGTAAAGATGGGGCACGGGAGACTCAAAGTGTCAAAAAGGCCAGGGACAGCCTTCGTCCAGCTGACATACACATCTGTGCGGTGCTTGTGAATTGTGCTGGAATTCACTCATGGATAAGGGAGTCTTTTATGAATACATTATCCAAAGTGTTGCATGTTCATGGCCCTTTTGAAACGTGGAAAATGTGACTTTATTTAATATAGAAGTGTATTACCAGTTTATTATTGAAGCAGAAATATGTTCCAAAAAGGGATGCAAAACGGTGACAAACTGTACCCTGATTATTTTGTTATGCAAAACCACCCTGAAAAGCCTACATCAGATTGATGTGCTCCAAAGAGGCATCCTGTTGCAACAATGCACTTGCATTTTAAAGGCACTCTAAAAGTCCCTATGGGGGTGTGACAACTAGGGCCAGATAACTGAACGGGCATGCAGGGCACGTGCCCGGGGTCCCCGACCTTCCCAAATGAGTCCTTTAAAGTAAAGAGAGCGATTATCCCTTATCTTGTACACTGATTTATCATGTATTTTATTAGTACACATACATTGTTCCGGAGTCATCCCAAATACAACCTCCGTCCTCTGGACCTGGTAAGCTGATGGATAGCAAGTGCTGCAGAGTCACTCAGTAAATGGATCACTCTTTTGCATGCTTTAGTTACACTCCAACAGCAACCAAAAGACAAACATAAACACATTTTAATCCTAGTCCCAGACATCTGTTACATACAGCCTTTTCATTGACATCCTTTTGGACTGTTTGTGCAGGGTATGTTGAGGACATTCCTTTACTTGAAAAGCCTTTCAAGACAATTGGAACCCACCAACTGAAAAAAAAAATGTGTGAAAAATGATCCTGTGTATTGTCAACATATTTCAGGATATGGGATAAACACAGACGTTGCATCTGCGAATTATGGCCAGTTGAAAGTGTGCTGCTCAAAATACCATATTAAGTTATTTCAAAAAATGAAGTGGCAACAATCCATTACAAAGGAATGTTGATTGAAAACTATCTGCATACACAGAGAAATTCTACAATTTCATTTCTATGTCAATATGACTCAACACTACTCGACACAGAAAAAGTGCAAGGGAATTGGAACCAATGTGAATGACATGTAAAGGAGTAGATAGCCTTCTATTAGACCATCTTGCCAATTTCCCACTTCCTTTGAAAGCAACTCTGTGCTAACAGTTGGATAATATATGTATATGTATCAGTCAATTACAGGAAATTTGCCCCCTGTTCTTCAGATCATCACTACTGGCTATAAGAAATTCTGCTTTATCTGAACATCAACTGCAATGTCATAATTTATTTCCTGACATGGGTCCCAGTTATGATATCTAAAACAATGATAAAATGCTTTGCTAAATAACTCTCACACTGATTCAATTATACACGTAGTGTACAAAACACTGCTCTTTCCATGACATAGACTGACCAGGTGAATCCAGGTGAATGCTATGATCCCTTATTGATGTCACCTATTAAATATACTAGATCTACTAGTAGACGAAGGGGAGGAGACAGGTTAAAGAAGGATTTTAAAGCCTTGAGACAATTTAGACATGGATTCAGATGGGGAATAGGCAAGACAAAATATTTACGTGCTTTGCTGGTCATAAAAAAAGCTAGCTAGCTCATGGATGCAAACAATGTTCTTCCCCCCAAAACATAGCAAAACGACAATCTGTTTAGCTATAGTTGGCTAACTCTATAGCTCGGTGTCATCATCTAAAATAGCGTGAATTTATAAGACAGTTCTTATTTGATTAATGGTGGAAACGCTTTATGCGCAAGTATTGATGTAGTAACCATCATATCGAACTAAACTTGGAGTCACATATGTTATGTGGTCCTCCCACTACAACTCGTGAAACCATACAGTTTATTAGGCTACAGATCAAATTAAGTTATGATGAACTTCACAATGATGAACAGTGCACAATTATGAGCTTGATGCTTCTTTCCAATAAATATTGAGGGTCTGATTATGGTGACATAATGATCGATGATTGACTGCCGTTTCACAGATGCAAATATTCTCACTCTTATCTATTATAATCTCATCATGTAGATTAGCCTACCCGCACAGCCTACCCACACTGTAACTGCGATCTGTTGGCTAGAGCACACGTGCCAAGACCAGAGTAGACCATTTGCTATTTAACGCAAAAAACTTTGACAAAACTACCAGTTGAGTTGAAAATGCAATGGAAACACTTTGAAATTTCCCCCAAAATATTCGGTACATGAAACATTTTCCTGAAAACTACATTTTGTGTGCACTATGTCTTCACGCACTGATTTTTGATTTGCAACAAGTCATTTTGATGGAAACCTGATGGAAACACACCTGTAGCTAGGTTTCCATCCAGTTTGGCGAAAGATTTTCATTCGAATATTCTAAAATCCGCATAAAACACGCATTTTCCCACCAAAGATGGATTTCCATCAAATTGACTTGTTGCGGATGAAAGGCTGGCTGTATGTGATGTAGTGCACATAAAAATTACTTTTGCAGTTAAATTCCCATGAACCGAATAAAACATTTTAATGTAAATGGGTTTGCATTGCATTTTCAACTCTACTGACGATATGGTTTTGCCACAAGCAAATGTTATGTTATATAGCGAATGTGCCCACTCTGGCCTTGGAACGAGCGCTCTAGCCAACAGCTCGCAGATATAATGTGGGTGTAGTCTACTACATCAGTGGTTCCCAAAATGTGGGGCGCACCCCCCTGGGGGTTGGCGGGTGGGGCGGGGGCGCATGGATATGCCCACCCATCCCTCAGTCTGCGGGATGTTCCCCAATGCTGGAATGGGGGACTGAGTAAAATGGTTTGGGAACTTCTGTACTAGATTATTATGGACAGAAGAGCGAGATTACTTTTGCTTGTCAAACGGCAGTCAAGCATCGATCAACATGTCACCAGAATAAGACCCTCAATATTTACTGGAAAGGAGCATTTTCACCAACCTGTGAAACTCATCGTAATTGATTTAATCTGTAGCCTAATAAACTGTATGCTTTCCCAAGTCTTAGTGGGAGGATCACATACCATATCATAGTGTAACTCCAAGTTTACTTTGATATAACGGTTGGTTATTATATCAATATTTACTCATACATGCGTTCCCACTGACATTTCTCGCGTCATTTACCAGCGCAAAAAGATCCCACGTTTGTCTGGCACATTTAGTTTTGTCGACATTTGGAAAGTTTACCGACAAATTTGCTGTTTCCATCACGCCTGTCATCACATTTTGTTTATCTTAGGTACTTTACTCATATAAAAAGGTTGGATGTAAACCTAATTACTGGTGGGTAATTAAGTGATAATGCCCGAGAAGCAAGTGTTTGGAGGATATATTGGCACCGGTGTTGTTTATACAGCTGGTTAAATAGCAGTGTTACTATCAAGAGCAGTGTGCGAGTTTCTTCTTTTTTTCTAATTTTATCCAACTGTTGCCATGCGACTTCAAAAAAAAAGATAGCTCAGATGTGCGAGTGCTTTTGGAATTTTCAAATACAACGGGTTACCAACATATTCAAATAATGATTAACATATTTTAATTAAAAACATTATTTTGATGAATTTATTCATACTATTTCATCCTTCCACAAGATATAGTCCCAAAGCAAATCTAGGGTTGCTACCCAAGCCGGCTGGTCGTTTGCCAGTCGTTCAGTCTTTTTGTTCTGTATCTATGGACGCGACCCAGTCGTTCGTTCTAAATGTTCCATTGCCATACTGGCTGGCAACGTTCTTATCCCTTGCTTGCTAGCTAGCCAACTACGGCTAACTTACAGTCATGTCAAACAGTGCAGACAGAATAAGAACAGTAGCTGCATTTGTTTAAGCTGTTTTCAAGTGACATTTACTTGGATACATTCTTAACAATGAGCTAATGAGGCACTGTGTATATCCATTAAAATGAAGCCAGCGGATTCATGATTTCGACTGGCTGAGAAACGCAGTCTGCCTCTCTCTCTCGTCCTGACCCTTACACGTTCAGACAGACACTTTTGGAGATCAAGTTTATAACTTCCCTTAATGGGCTGATGAGACTGTGGATTGCACAGTCAGATGGAACAGAGTAAATAGGCATTTTAACCTCATAGATTTAGCCGGTGGTAACTTGTGGAATAGACACCGGCTGGAATGCGCTTTTAACCAATCAGCATTCAGGATTAGACCCACCCGTTGTACAAATGTACATATTTTCTTTTTGCAGATTTTAGAATATTCACTTTCAAATCTGCAGCCAATTGGATTGAAACCTTGCTGGTGTCATAAAGGGAGGAATAGGAAGATATTGCAGAATAAGCTGTTCCCCTCCTTCCTGGGTGTTATCGTCCTTACTCAGCACCGGCCTGTACCTTACCTGCCCTAAGCTCTCTCCTCGCCCATTACACTAAGTCTGAATTTGTCCTGCTAGGTGACCTAAACTGGGACATACTTAAGCCACCTGATCAAATCCTAAAGCAATGGAACTCCCTAAATCTTTCTCAGATTATTACCAATCCCAAACACCCAGAAAAGGCTACTCTCCTCGATGCTATCCTCACAAATCAGTCTGGTGTTTTCTGTAATGCCCTTAGTGATCACTGTTTTACAGCCTGTGTTTGTAATGGCTGCTCAGTGAAACGACCCGTCCTGATTTGTCATAAACGCTTGCTAAAAAACTTTAATGAGCAAGCCTTCCTTCATGAACTGGCCTCTGTAAAATGATATAGAATCAGATTGATCACCTCTGTCGAAGACACTTGGAACTTCTTTTTTTGATATTTTCAGTGGTATTGTTAACAAACACGACCCCATAAAGAAAATGAGAATTAAAAACAGGTTCAGCCCCTGGTTCGACCGTGATCTTGCAGTGTTACTCCACCTCAAGAATTACTGACTGGCTCTCATTCAGGCAAATGCGAAGGAAGTGCACTCAGGCTATGCAGAAGGCCAAAGTTAGTTACTTTAAGGAGCTGTCCTCTCTCTGTGGGTCTAACCCCAAGAAGTTCTGGAAAGTGGTTAAAGTCCTGAAGAATAAACCCTCCTCCTCACAGCTGCCCATGTCCCTTAATGTTGATGTGGTTGTTACTGACAAGGAGTACATGGCTGAGCTCTTTAAGTCAGCACTTCATTAAGTCTGGATTCCTATTTGACTCAGCCATGCCTCCTTGCCCGTCCAACATTTCCTCATCTCTCACCCCTTCTAATGTGACTAGCCCTAATGCTCTTCCATCTTTTTCCCCTGCCCCGCTACAAAGTTTCTCCCTGCAGGCGGTCACTGAGTCCGAGGTACTAAAGGAGCTCCTTAAACTTAACCTAAAAAAAACCATCTGTGTCAGATGGTTTAGACCCTTTCTTCTTTAAGGTTGCTGCCCCTATGATCGCCAAACCTATCGCTGACCTTTTTAACCTGTCTCTTCTCTCTGGGGAGGTTCCCGTTGCTTGGAAGGCAGCCACGGTTCCACCCTTTATTTAAAGGGGAGATCAAGCTGATTCTAACTGTTATAGGCCTATTACTATTTTGCTTTGTTTAACAGAAGTGTTGGAAAAACTGGCTTTCTTTATGTCTATACTATTCTCTCTGGTATACAGTCTGGTTTCCGTTCAGGTTATGGATGTGTCACTGCAATCTTAAAAGGTCCTCAATGATGTCACCATTGCCCTTGATTCTAATCGATGTTATGCTGCTATTTCTATTGACTTGGCCAAAGCTTTTGATATGATGCATCATTCCATTCTTGTGGGCCGGCTAAGGAGTTTTGGGGGGTCTGAGGGGTCTTTGGCCTGGTTTGCCAACTACATCTCTCAAAGAGTGCAGTGTATGAAGTCAGAAAATCTGAATCAAATCAAATCCAGTTTTATTTGTCACATCCACATGGTTAGCAGATGTTAATGCGAGTGTAGTGAAATGCTTGTGCTTCTAGTTCCGACAATGCAGTAATAACCAACGAGTAATCTAACCTAACAATTCCAAAACTACTACCTTATACACACAAGTGTAAAGGGATAAAGAATATGTACATAAAGATATATGAATGAGTCATGGTACAGAACGGCATAGGCAAGATGCAGTAGATGGTATTGAGTACAGTATATTAATATGAGATGAGTATATAACCACAAAGTGGCATAGTTTAAAGTGGCTAGTTCTCTGCTGCCTGTGATTGGAACGAATTTCAAAAATCGCTGAAGTTGGAGACTTTTATTTCCCTCACCAACTTTAAACATCTGCTATCTGAGCAGCTAACCGATCGCTGCAGCTGCACATAGTCCATCTGTAAATAGCCCACCCAATTTACCTACCTCATCCCCATACCGTTTTAATTTATTTACTTTTCTGCTCTTTTGCACACCAGTATCTCTACTTGCACATGTTCATGTGATCAATTATCACTCCAGTGTTAATCTGCTAAATTGTAATTATTCGCCTACCTCCTCATGCCTTTTGCACACCATGTATATAGACTCTTTTTTTTCTACTGTGTTATTGACTTGTTTATTGTTTACTCCATGTGTAACTCTGTGTTGTCTGTTCACACTGCTATGCTTTATCTTGTAAATGAGAACTTGTTCTCAACTAGCCTACCTGGTTAAATAAAGGTGAAATATATATATATATTTTAAATGATATAGAGTACAGTATATACATATACTGTACATATGAGATGAGTAATGTATGGTATGTAAACATTATATTAAGTAGCATTGTTTAAAGTGGCTAGTGATATATTTTTACATCAATTTCCATCAATTTCCATTATTAAAGTGGCTGGAGTTGAGTCAATGTGTTGGCAGCAGCCACTCAATGTTAGTGGTGGCTGTTTAACAGTCTGATGGCCTTGAGATAGAAGCTGTTTTTCAGTCTCTCGGTCCCTGCTTTGATGTACCTGTACAGAGCTCGCCTCTGGATGATAGCGGGGTGAACAGGCAGTGGCTCGGGAAGTTGTTGTCCTTGATGATCTTTATGGCCTTCCTGTGACATCGGGTGGTGTAGGTAGTTTTCCCCCGGTGATGCGTTGTGCAGACCTCACTACCCTCTGGAGAGCCTTACGGTTGTGGGCGGAGCAGTTGCTGTACCAGGCGGTGATACAGCCCGACAAGATGCTCTCGATTGTGCATATGTAGAAGTTTGTGATTGCTTTTGGTGACAAGCCAAATTTCTTCAGCCTCCTGAGGTTGAAGAGGCGCTGCTGCGCCTTCTTCATGACACTGTCTGTGTGGGTGGACCAATTCAGTTTGTCCGTGATGTGTACGCCGAGGAACTTAAAACTTACTACCCTCTCCACTACTGTCCTGTCGATGTGGATAGGGGGGTGCTCCCTCTGCTGTTTCCTGAAGTCCACAATCATCTCCTTAGTTTTGTTGACGTTGAGTGTGAGGTTATTTTCCCGACACCACACTCCGAGGGCCCTCACCTCCTCCCTGTAGTGTCGTCCGCAAACATGATGATTGAA